>NC_064882.1:19410327-19715730 GCF_929443795.1 Astur gentilis
GTAATTTTTGTTTCACAAAGCAGAGGTTTTTTTCCTAAATAATTTATTTGTGAGGGAATTGAAGAAGGTGCGCTATAAAGCTGTAAAAGGATAACTTAGACATTGGAGTGCTTACAGGAGGTCACAATAAAGCACAATAGCTGAGTTTACAAATTATTTGGAGACACGTACATGTCGTTCTCCTAAATCTGAACTCATCATTGTAAGGGGAGAGAAACCCATTTGCTGCTTTTACCATTTTTCCCAAGCTGTTCTGTGCACTTTGGCTTTACTTCTTTGTTGTGGTTGATAAGTTGATGGTCCAGTTTGGTGTGATGAACCACCTCGATGCCAGCTGACCTTATCTAAGAGGGACAGTCACTTTTTCAGCATTGTTTTCTTCACTTACGCTAGCTACCCAAGTTATAAAGCTAAAAGGAAACAAATGCTTGTATTTTGTAAAATGTAGTGAGCCTGTTTCCAAAGAATTTTGGAAAAACCTGTGCTGGTTGCAATGAAACACTTCTCCTGCATGTGTACGTGAGTAGCTTTCAGCTGAACAAAGGATATTTTGCAACAGCACGTGGCTATCTCAGAATCTCCAGTCAAAGAGTTGCCACTGAGTGACCCCTTAGTCTGTTTACTTTTTAACCTAAACTTAGTGCAGGCAAATATGAATTTTCTTTTCACAGGGTCTGATTATATATAAAATTAGCCAGTTATTCTTTGTCTGATTTTCAGAGACCAGGGTTTTGCAAGCCTTCGGGTATAATTTTGAAATCTATTTGAAAGTAGGCCCCAAAGATTGCATTTCTCTCAGTTACAAAAAAATAATAAAATAGGTTGCATATGATAGAAGTGGTTTCTGAGAGTCTGCTCAGAGGGGAAAAAAAAAAAAAAAGAGAGAAGAAAAAAAGCAAATCCCAGTATTTTTTACTTCTCCTTTTTCTGGCATATGATACATTTCAGATATCATTACAGTATTTTCCCCCTCAATTCCAATTTTAAAATTATGACAGATTATGCTAAAGTACATTTTTCTGTATTTGTATTTCTGTGAAATTTACCATTTGAACAGGGGTTAATAACATTTGCCTTTTATTCAGTTGTCTTTTATTTTTCAGAGTTTGAATCTGCAACCTTAAGATGTAGGGCAAAAAGACTTTTCTACCATATGAAGCACAAGAGCAGATTTTGCAATCCTTGCTTACACTGAGTAGTAATTATTCAAATAAGCAAGCCTGTGCTGGATGTAAGTAACTATTCACATGTAACCTGGTTTGTCGTTTCATGATAAAGCAACATCAGCTTCAGCAGAAAAAAACGGGTCAGAAGTTCTCCTTTTCTTATTCCTTCTGCACTGTTTCTGCTCTCCACCCAGAACTGCAGTGTGCTGCCTGTTCACTTACCCCACTGCAGCCATTTGCAGGGGCACATTATGAACTTGATCAGTAAATTGAATTAATTAAAAAAAAAAAAAAAGAAAAAAGAAAAAAGCATATTCTGGAAGGGTTACAGATTTGAGTCAGAATTACAAGGTACTACCTGTGTACTTATAATTTACTTTTTTAAAAACATTGAATTATTTAATATTACATCATTTTAATTAATGTACTGCATTAGGTGATATGTTTTCAATGTTAAATACACAGACCTGGAATTGCTACCAGTTTGGATTGATAAACCCAAAATCTGAAAAAGAGCAGTTGTGCAGGATTCACAAAACCCAAGTCAGAAAGCTGAGGATGCCAGTTTCTTAGAGGGATTCTCCATCTTGAATGGCACCCCATCAGCTTAGCATTAAGACTTTGCACTGAAGAACCCAAATTCCTAGGTAAATGTTACCATCAATAAGGAGGGGTTGAAACTCAGAAATCAGAGTTCCAGCTTGGTTTTGGTTTTGTGTTCTGCCCCACACAAATGTTTTCTGTTGGTATTTGTTTTATGACTGCTGTGATAAGTATGGTGAACCACTCCATGACTATGTGTGACAAAAAAGCTTTGTGCCATAAGAAGTGACAATTACTTAGTGCGTTAGGATCAGAGAGAAGCCCTGGTCAGATTGGGATGCGCTTTCTCTTTTCTACTCACTAGAACTTCCGCTGGTACTTTCATACATTTATTCAACTGTTTGAAGGTTACAAATGCTTACCAACCGGTTTATGGTGACTAATTGTTTCAATAAACAAACACAATCCATGAGCTGGGAGTGGGAACCAGGAGATATGTGTGTAGTGTTGCAACTGCTGGGGTTACCTCATCGCTTAGTGCCTCCGTTTTCCCCAGTGAAATCTGGGAAAGGTGGCGTGTGTAAGAAGCTCTGTCTACAAGTAAAAACTTACTTTGTACATCTTGACGAATACCGACGTGGCAGATTTATCTCAACAGTTGTTCTCATTTGTTCTGAGGAGAGGAAGGTGTGTGGTGACTTCATGGACATACAGGTGAATATTTGTGTAATGTGAGGACGGGCAGTGCGAGTTGATGTATACTTTTTGATACACAAAGTTGCGAATGTTTTCCTGCCCTAAAAAAAGCTGAGAATCTGTAACTCTTTCTGATTTCAGTCATAATTCTGAGTACTTGGCACCTCTGCAAATTAGATCATATTTGTTATCGTGTAACTAAGGTTGGCAGGGAACAGGGCAAGTCTTTGGCAGGAGTGATGCTGTGAGACGTTTAGATGGGTGGCAGCATGAAACTCCCGTAGCTGTTTGTAACGAGGTAACAATGTGTCATGGAAACAGCTTTGTGTCCTGAGGGATGGTCTGGGAACAATGGAATATTTGGGGGAAAGCTGCAGAACATTTCTAAAACTGTACTGAAGGAAAAGTGGGGATGTATGGGTTTGATAAGAGGCAAGGGTGGTTGTTACAGGTGCTTCTCAATGAAGTATTGCAATTTTGGAAAGGAACTTTCAGAATAATAGGCGAGGGTTCAGTTGTCCTGAGCCTTATTTATGGAAGCAGAAATGTGGCTGGAGCCATTGCCTTGGAAAAACCCCTGAACAAAACAGGTTTCTGTGACCAAATGCAGATTCAAAAGCTGATCTTCTGACCTGGGAAACTGGTTCTAATCTGCAGAGATCTCCATAGCAGAGATAATTCAGTGTAGCAACCAGGTGCAGACATTGGCCAATTACAGTGTTGATGAGTTTATTTTTTAATGCTGATTTTGTCAAAAGGATTTTTGTTTTGTTTGCTGTATAATGTTAATGTGACCAAAGGGGGCTGGTAGGGAAATGAAATATTTTAGCATTATCAGTATTGAGATTTGAAATCATAGTTAATTTTTGAATCCTTCTTGTGCTCTCTAGTGTAGCACTTTGGGGATCTCTGAGATCACAATTTCTAAGATGGATAATAATGATGTTTTTCTTAAGTGCCTACAAATTTGTGCTATGGAGAACAGGATTGTTTAGAGTGGGAGGGCCTGTGAAACCCTTATAGTTTCGTGGATATTAAGGTGGTCTGAAAGTTAATAGTGACTTTTAATTCTTTGAACAATGTTTGTATCTTCAGCTCATGGTAGTATCCTTCCTTCTGCAATTACCTTTAAGATTGCCAATTTATTTTTAGAAGGGCAATAAACCAGAATTGGGCAGCTTTAGTAATTAAGGAACCCACTCAAGACAATTACTAACTATCTTCTTCCCAGGAATGCAATGTGACAGATGACGCACAAAACGTATGCGTGTACGTGCATCAGAGGAAGAGGAAAAAGAAAAAGAGATTATTCATAATAATCACCATTTCCAATCCTAATATAGTCTTTTTCTTACGCATCCTAACCTGGTCTTATTTCGTAGTTCCATGTACACCACAGACTAATTTTTTTAGCATATGCAGGTATACACCTTGAAAAGAAAAGGATATTTTAAAGCAGTAAACAATTACATCCAGCTGTGTGAATATGGCAGGAGCATAGCATATGAGAGCTTAGTTGGCCAAAACAGGGAGTGAAATGCAGTATCAGGACTAGTCTGGAAGGCAAAGGGTGTCATTTCATGTACTGTTACAACAAATAATGACATGTTTAGGCACAAAGCAAAAGGAGAGGCCCTGAAGTGAACTTGTTTACATTTATTTTTATTTAAACTTCACTTTTGTAAGGTAATGTTGTGAGGAGGCCTGGGCTTTTCAAGCTCCTCTACACAATGCTGTGAAATGCACTATTTTGTCCGTGCTGAAGTTACGTTGCCCGCAGAGAAAACTGTACATACGTTTCCCTGGTGAATTTTGTAATACCCTAAATAGTAAATAGGTGCATCAATTAAGCCCTGTGAGAAATGAAAAAAAAAGGTTTTGGTGGCTTTTTTTTTTTTTTTTTTTAATATGTTGGAGGGAAATTTCCTACTGTTACAGAGATCTGCAGTGATTATCTAGGGCTCTGGCTTGGGTTATTCCCCCGCTCCCCCTCCACACGTACGCACACTTGAGAAGGTATTCGTAGTCACTGGTGCTTCAGCAGATGCTGCTGCTGTTCCTTCTTCAAGCCACCGGCTTCAGCCTCCAGCCATGCCGCTCTAGCCGGAGCGGTGGTGGAGGTGTGTGCCTGCAGCTTGCCTTGGCTCCGGAGCACCGAGCACCGCTCGAGGCGAGGGCCAGACGGTCTGGCAGAACACTAGCAAAGGGAGAGGTAATGGGAGGGGGGAAGAAGGTTTCTGGAACGGCTTCCCCACAGTCTCTCCCACATCTTTCATTCCTGCCTCCGTGCCCCCTCACGTGTTAAGCCTGTGCAGGCAGCAGTCTGTGCTGCATGATGAAACGTCTGGTTGGATCCCTTCCCCAGCCCAGCCGGGGGAACACGGCACCCACACAAGGCAGGGTGGCACAGCGGGGCGGCAGCAGGCGGGTGAGGGAGGAGGTCAGCTGTGTTTAAGCCGGCATCATTGGAAAGAACAGAGAGATTGCCTGACAATGTCTCTGGCAGGATGCTGGAGCCAGATTTGCAAACAAAGTAACTGTGGGTGCGTTCGTTTTAACGTACTCCTAAGCCTGTCCTACAGGTAGCAATCATGGTGTAAAACTTTAAAGCGGCTTGACGTTACCGAGCGACCAGAACTGTCAGAAGTAAATTACTTGGATTGTTGATGGTCAGCATGAAGTCTTTCTATACAGAAGGTGGAGGGCATATACTTAGCACTTTCTGAAAAATACGCTTTAATTCTCTGTTCTCAGATTGACATCTTCTAAATGACCATTTGTGTCTGAAAATTTTCATTAATATAACTGGGGTGAATTTTCAAAATGAGTTTTACTGATCCATGTTCAATTTTGTATACTGAACTTTTTTGCAAATGGCATTTATATATGCACAGACCTTAGAAATTAAAAACTTGATACACAGTAGGACTTTGTTGTGAAGAGCTGTCATACGCTGCTGTTTGCCTGGAGCATGTTTTGGACTTCTCACCCCTATTTTCTGTGACGTAGGCTGCAATGTCCCTTATTTCATCCTGGTCAGGTACGGCTTTTGGCTTCCTGGGAATGTGCCAGTGCAGCCCTCAGCTGAGCAAAGCCTGAATTTTCTTGTCTAATAATTAACTTCTGTAAAATTCCAGATGCTTAGGGTGAGATCCAGCTTTCTGTATATTTAGGTAGTTTCGTTTATAAGAAGCAGCTTTTTTTACTACAGAAACCTCCAGCTCTGTGATCCTCCAAAGATACTGTAATGATTTATTCCTCTTGTCTTCACAGGAACTGATATTCAATGGCTAGAAACAGAGCTGACAAGTGGCTGAAATGAATACGACTACTATCCTACAAGAGATTTTGATTAAAAGATCACAGCAGAAGAAGAGGACTTCTCCTTTAAACTACAAAGAGAGGCTTTTTGTACTTACAAAGTCTGTGCTAACATATTACGAAGGTCGAGCTGAGGTAGGAGATACAGATTTATACTATAAAGCGCATTTGTTCCTTTTTGCTTTTGTATACTTTCGGCTTTTTTCTTACCATATATCATACTGTCAGGAGCGGATGGGGACAATGGCCATGGGTGGCAATGAACATGAGCTGCCGTTTCTCTTTTTTATTATTTATAATGCAAATTGACAAAGGTATAGATAACTTATCTGGTAGTCAGTGCAAACTGGTTCTTAATCAGAGCAGTAGTACATAGGCAGGATGCCAGAAATAAGATAAAACAGATTTTATAGCTGGTGTTAAAACTGATTTCTTTCTCTCTCCAGAGAGGTGAAAGGTCACTGCTATCACAAAGTGGGGAAAAGGCAAAAAACCCTACAATTGCAGTTGCTTATGGCCATGTTTACTGTGAAGGCCGTTGCTTTCACATCTAGAAATTAATTGATTTCAAACAGGAGAAAGACTGTTTGATAGCAGCAGCACATTGCAGACCAAGTTCACTAGAGATGAGATCATTAGAGTGGATCATGTAATATAGTGCTTGAGATGAAGCTGGAAGCAGTTCATATTTGACAGCACGAGGAGCTCATCCCTGTTACCACTTCCTATGAGAATTCAGTTACACCAGAAGTCAATAGTGTTAACTAGGCAAATCTTCAGACCACTATTTTTTCGAATGAGCTCCAGACTCAGTTTCATCAAGATCACCTGCTCCCAGAGTGCCCTGTCATATCTTTAGTGCTGCGGGCCAGATTAACCGAGGCTACTTTCCAGATTTGTCACAATGCTGACGGGGATTAAAATGGCTGCAGTAGCTAGTGGAGCATGGTCTACACCCTGGGAAGCCATTCAACAAATAAAACTTAATGGTGACAACTCTGCAACCGCTTGTGTTGGCTGTCTTAACCTCTGATCAGAGAAGGGTGTCCAGGAGCGCTAAGGCTTGCTAAACGTGTTTCTCTGCTAGAGCTTGCGCTTGCAGCAGAATTGAGCTCACATACCATACTCCAGGACCACAGCAGTCTGTTGTAGCTGCTGCTCTCTCAATATAGCTTGGACACACTGAAGGATAAGAACAAGATTACAGACTGGTTGAGGTTGGAAGGCACCTCTGGAGGTCATCTGGTCCCAGCCCCCTGCTCAAGCAGGGCCACCTAGAGCCAGTTCCCAGGACTGTCTCCAGATGGCTTTTGAATATCTCTAAGGCTGGAGACTCCACAACCTCCCTGGGCAACCTGTGTCAGTGCTCGGTCACCCTCACAGTAAAAAATAAATAATTGTTTCCTCATGTTCAGACAGAACACTTCCTGTGTTTCAGTTTGTGCCCACTGCCTCTGGTCCTGTCACTGGGTACCACTGCAAAGAGCCTGGCTCTGTCCTCTTTGCACCGTCACTTCAGGCTTTTATACACGTTAATAAGACACACACACACACCCCCACACCCCCTGAGCCTTCTGTCCGCTAGCCTGAACAGTCCCAGCTCTCTCAGCCTCTCCTCATAGGAGAGATGCTCCAGTCCCTGTATCACCTTTGAGGCCCTTTTCTGGACTGTCTCCAGTAGCAACAGGGATGTCTTGTTCTGAGGAGCCCAAACCTAGACACAGTACTCCAGGAGTTGACCTCACCAGTGCTGAGTAGAGGGGAAGGATCACCTCCCTTGACCTGCTGGCAGTACTTTGTCTAACGCAGACCAGCATACCATTAGCCTTCTTTGTGGCAAGGGCATGTTGCTGCCTCATGTTCGACTTGGTGTCCACCAGGAACCCCCGTCCCTTTTCTGCCAAGCTGCTTTTCGGCTGGGTGGTCCCCAGCATATACTGGTGCTTGGGGTTGTTCCTTCCCAGGTGCAGGACTTTGCACTTGTCCTGGTTGAAGTTCACGAGGCTCCTGTCAGCCCTTTTCTCCAGCCTGGCAGGGTCCCTCTGGATGGCAGCATGACCCTCTGGCATATCAGCCACTCCTCCCAGTTTTGTGTTACCAGCAATCTTGGTGAGGGTGCCCTCTGCTCCATCATCCAGGTCATTAATGAAGAAGTTGAACAGGACTGGACCCAGTATTGACCCTTGGGGTACAGCACTAGCCACTGGCCTCCAACTCAAGTCTGTGCCTCTGACCACCACCTTCTGTTCAACCCGTTTTCAGTCCACCTTGGAATATGAATTTCTATGTTTTTACTGACTGTGGAGTTATTTTAGAAACCCTTTTTTTTTTTTTTTTTTTTTTTTTAATGCTTTTTTCCCCCAGAGAATAAGTAGGTGGGGGCTAAAAAGCCCTCTGAAACGTCTTGCATGCTTATCCTGTGTCAGCTTACATTCAGGTCAAATAGAAATGTATGTAACAGGTTTTGCAGGTCTAGTCATCACCCTTCAAGAAGTTACCACTTCCAGCTTTACCTTTCCCCTGCACGTTAACATCCTCCAGCTAAAATATTCTTCCGGGAGACTGACTGGTGGATCTGTCTGCGAGGAGGTTTAAACTATCAGTTTTATTTGCAATGAGATGGATCAGGGCTGCCCGTAGTGGCCTCAGCTGTGGAGGCAGTAAGTTAAAATGTTCCAGCCTAAGATAAGCACAGTTGATGTGAAAATATACATTACACCTACGCTAGCCCAGCAGTTTGCTGCTGAAACAGGCAGGTCCATCGCATCCCTGTCCTACCCTCGCAGGCCTCCCCCATCTGCTTGAATTGGTCCTGGCACTTCTTAGAATTCATACTGCTCTGAAAAAACTTGCTGATCGGCAGAAAGATATTTGATCTGGTTTTATTTTTGCTGGATTAGTGTTCTGCTGGGTTAGCAAGCTGCGTTAGCTCGGTACAGGATCTAACAAGTGCCAGAGGTGGTGCCAGGCGGTGGAGGAGGACAGGATGCTCTGACTGTTGACATCAGCAGGTTGTTAGACTGGCTCAGCCATAACACAACTTTCCAACCTCAAACCTTTTTTCATTTTCTCCGTTCCTCTTGCTTTAGATTCTTTTAAACGTTAATCTGCATTTTATTCTATTAACAACATTGTCTGAAAATATTGAACTCTGATCCTAGAGGGCCACACTGAATATTTGTCAGCAATACTTGGTCTCCATTTGGAAAAAAATAAATTACTGTGTGACTAAGATCTCTGTGACACAGTGGTAGTTATTCCTTTGTGTCTCTGGGCAACTGAAAGGGAAAAGATTTGGGGGTTTTATCAGCTGTTTGGTTTTTTTTTGTTTGTTTGTTTGTTTGTTTGTTTTAAGCCAATGATGGTGGCTATAAATTTGTACATGTGGTAAGGCAGCTGTATATTCTGGCTGAAGTAATTTACATAAAAAGACAAAAATGTTATTGGACATTGAAATTATTCTGGTCTCTCTGAACAGTTGGCGATTTATTGCTGAAATAAGTGTGACTACTGTGTATACTGGTAGAATTTAAAGATATGACAGATGAAAGGATAGGTACAGACCGATCTCATTGCAGTCTTGGCAATATTCAAAGTCCAGATTGGTAAGATAAGCATAGAAATCCCAAGCCAAGAAGATCCCACACCCTCATTTTAATCACATAACTGCAGTGGTAGCAGTCTGCCAAGGGTGGCTGAGTTCTGCTCCTCTAGGCAAGTATGTAATTCCCAGTGTGGTCGTTGGCCAAACTGAAGAATTTTCTTGGTTTTTTTCCATTTTAACTTGTATGGGAATTCAGTAGAGAGAATTCAAGAAGAATCCAGGGTTTGTGGTCACATGAATAGTCATACCACTTCTTTTTAAAAACAAAATTAAATCTCATTAACCGGAGTAGTCAATACTGAAAGTGTGGGCAAGTCGGGATTGTAAATAAGGCGACAGAATTAGATGCTTGGTATGTCTGGTGACAGAAGTGGAACATTTATGACAATAGAAAGCAGTCAACCATAGCAAATGTTGTTCTTGTAAATGCTGCTGAGAGATTTAATTGATCCTGTTTGATGCAGCTGGTGTGTGTGTGTGGGGGGAAATCACTTGCTCTTTGACCAGGAACTGCACATTATAGAAGCACTCTCCTCTATTTTTTCTGTCCTATGTCTTGACAAAGTGCCATATATCTGCTTGGAGCAATAAACGATTATTTCACATGCATGACTCCTAGCAACAGGGTGAAATCTTGTTTAAACTTGCTCATAACCTATTTAAATCTTTTCATACATGCTTTCAAGCAGCTCAGGCACCCTGTCATGGCACAAAGTGCCTACAGTGAAGCTGGAGCTGCGGTGCTGCTGTGAGAAGGAGGAATGTAGCTTCTGCACTTAAAAATATTGCTGGGCTGTAGGTCATGGAGGAGGTGTGTGAACTATTGATGAAGCATAACTACAGAATCAGTAAAGAGGCTGAATTTCAAGACTGGTTTCAAAGCACAGAAACCTGAGGAAGGAGAGTCCTGGTTTTGGTTACCTGTGCAAAGCTCTACAATTATGAGTAATGTCACGGGAAGCTTATTTTGTGTAGGAAGCCAACAGGACCTTGGCTTTTATGGCTTGCCTTCTTCTGGGCATTATGCTGTTTGGTAAAAAAAATGGGACATGTATCATCTTAAGGTTGGTTAAAAAGATGGACATTAAAAAGCTTGAAAATAAAGATACATCAGGAACTGACTTGTCTTAAGCATCATGGAGATGAATTTTTAATGTTGTCAGAGAAGAGGAATATTCTATTTAAGCTGGAGGTGGCTTCTGGTTTTGGCATTTTTGGCATAAATTCTGCGAATTAGTAAGTGTAAATGTTGGGGAAATGCCATTATTGCACTATTGTGCAAAATTGGGTTAACAGTAATTACAAACATCTAAAAGGCTAAGTTAATGTTATAAGTTGCATGAAGCTTTTAACAGTTTATAAGCTGTCATTGTTGGAAAGAGTATTTTCTGTCTTTTTTTTTTCCTTAATGTTGTGAAAGTGGCTAATGAGATCTGAATGTGATGGATTCCGTTTGTAATGAAGACAAAAATTCATTGTAGTAAGAAAAAACTGAACCAGCCTCCAAGCACAGAGTACTGATCATCAATGTATAAAAATAGGGAAGAAGTAAAGTATCTTCCTATTCTGAATATGGAGATGTACTATATGTACTGAATATGCTACAGTCAGAAAGTCTTAAGATATGTACAATGTTCTCAAATAGGCACTGTAGACTTACCGAGCCAGCTTTAAACAGGTTTACGTAAACAGTAGTAACTGTTTGGAAGTGAGAGGTAGTAGGCATTTTTTTGCACAAACTGGCCCTTGCTCTTGAGGACTCTTGCACTATGCTTGCTGGAGGCATTGATTGCAGTGTAACTTCTCCAGGTAATCTGGTTGTATAGCAAAGGCATGTAGTGTTTAGTGAGGAAACACTAGCATAAAGTATTTTATTAGGAAATCTCTTTCCGATTTTGTGTGATTTGAAAGCTCAGCATGCTATTTTAAGGTATGCTGTAGTTCATTTTCCTGAACTATTTTCTTCTAAGAAATAAAAAAATACTAATCTGTAGGAAAATAATAAGCAACGGTAAGAAATTTTGAAATTAATCTGCTTGCCTGAAAAGCAAATACTTAATGCAGTAATTTAAAAAAAAAATAATATCATTTGGGATTTTTTTATTTTGTATTTTTGACCAGCAAAAATTTAGCTAAAGTTTTGGCATGACTTTTTCCAAATTGCTAATTTCATCTTGAAGGGAGTGCACATTTGAAATCCAAGGAGGCATTTGTGGAAATAACTTTACGTATTGGCATGGCCCTAGGTACATTTGGCCATTTTCTGTCAAAAGTGGCGTCATATCTTGTATATTCAACTTAAAATACTCTGGACTTTATTTTCAAAGGTGTGGTACATTCACGCTTTCAGCTGACTCTGGAAAATCAAACCTTAGTGTTTATGTAGGAGTCCACCCGATCACTGAATTGGAAATGCTTCCATAAATACCTGCTGAACAGTTGTAATGGAAAGGAATACTCACTTTACAGCTCTACCAGTGTGCCTGGTGGCTGGCATCCCACGGTGCAAGTGCCCCCACGCTCCTTTGCAGAGTGGCTTACCTGCTGCAAAGAACAGCATCTTTTATTCCCCTTGAGTTAGCCAACAGGACAGAACACACAGAAATAGCATTCAAGCTACTGCACCCACCAGAGCGGTCTGCCAAGTGCTCTTGGTTTATCTTCTTTCTCCTTGTGTGGTAATAAATTTTACTGTTGTGAATTTTTCTCAATGAATGGTGAGAAAATGCCTCTGAACTGTGAGAAGATGTTAGGGTAGTCTGGTGGCCCTGACTGGGGCAGGCTTACTGCTGCATTACAGAATAGTCATGACAGCAGGTAACACGTACTTGACGCAAGTTTTAGTTAGCTCATGCTGACAGAGCAGCTAAAACTAAAAGTGCCACCAGACTAGAGGTGTTTGATCTAGATGGCATTTTAGGTAAGGGAAATTCTTTGAGATGAAGGCAAGATAATAAACGTAGGTGTTAAAGTACTTCTTGTCACTGGAGTGGTTGAAAGGAGCTGGTTTGTGCAAGGGAGATGTCCTACTAGTTTGTTGGTTTGAAAAATTTCACATTTGATGTTTCTCATGAGTGTGGTGCTTCCACAGAGTTGGCACAGTCCCGGTCATTATTTTATAAATTGTTCTCGGTGCGTGGATTGTTAGTATCCTCATACTTATTGGAGCTGTGGAACATTCCCTTTCACTGTAGTATTTTTCTCTGCCTCAGCTTGCTTAGCAGTGACTCTTTAGTTCGAAAGTGTGCCGATGTGTGTGGTTTGGTTACTGTCCTCCCACACGCAGCGCGGCATGCTCGCGTTAACCTTTCCAGCCCACAGCAACTTGTACTGACCTTGAGTATGAAGCTGATGAATATGAGCTTATGAATGTGAAAATGCTTCAAGCTTTAGCATCCTTATTGTTTGCTCATGTCTGCTGTACGGATTAGCTTACGGCAATAAAATGTTTATATCGGATTTCGTGTTTTCAAAGGTATAGGCTAAATCCTGGTCCCCATGGTTACCCCACATGTGTTTGCATGAATGGGAGTCTGCGGCGTTAAAGGGAGGACAAAATGGGGGAGAGTCTGTGCTGCCGTACCCCATTAGCTCTGGAGGGGCTGCACGGAGGATATTGGAGTAGGCACAGTACTTACCTATTTATTAGTATGCAGAAGCCATTTGCTTCCACAGAGAAGGCAAATAATAGCCCCAGAAGGGAAACATTTAAGAGTCTTATTTAGAAGGTTGCTTCTGTGGAGTCAAGTAGAAGGCAGCTCTCTGATGAGCTGATCTTGGGAAGTGCAGAGTGCTTTTATCTTCACTGGCAGTAGTGGTGTTTGCCAACAGGATCAGATTTCTGTGAAAACTGACTTGCGTAAACAGAGTGACTGTTACAACTAAGAAAAAACCAACTAGGATTTATATGAAAAAAAAGCAGAATCCCCCCCCCCCTTGAACGTTCTTGGAGGTTGCTAATTTTGAAAGTCTCTTCCTAAGGAAAAAAGTTCTTCTGCAAGTGTTGTATTTGGCTCTTGTAATTTGAATAGAGAGGAGACAGAAGCTACAGAAATTACCGTGGTGATATTTTAAGGAAGGAAAAATAACTTTAAAAGCTCTGGGGCCCACTCTAAAGCTGCAGGTTTCGGGGTAACATTGTGTAGCTTCATTGCAACGCTAGTCTTGTACAAATACTTCCTTTGGAGCATAACAGCATTATAGAGTTCTAAAAAGCTGTGCTAGTTACTTTTCTTTTTTTTTTTTTAAATGGAAGATTAATATGTATCCATTCTGCTGTTGCTTATTCCTATAGTACTTATCCTTTGTTTTTTTTTTTTTTTAACTTATTTAATTATCCCAATTTGTTTGGTTTCCTTAGTCATTGCACAGGTGATTTCTTTGTATAAATGAAAGCACAATTCATTATAAAAATGCTTCCAATTACTTCACTGATTATTCTTATTTTCTAATGTAAGATAAATAGCATCTGAAATGAGTAGATTGGCACAGCCTTTTTTTGTTTTGTTTTTTTTTTGTTGTTGGTTTTTTTTTTTGTTCCAAGTCATAGCTAGTGACAATCGAGCCTTCTTAAGATACTTGCAAATTTGTACAATAACTTTATTCCAGCTAGACCTGGAAGAGGACTGTGAATTGGCCGCTGTTTTCCCTCTAGGAAGCAGAAATAGATATACATTTCTTACATGAATCATGTAGAAGTCTTTAGCTATACTTACTGAGGACATGCCTTCACAACTGTCTCTAAGAGAGGTTGTGGCTTTAGATCAGTTCAGTTCTTACTCTTTAGCAATCTTTAATGCAATCAAGCACAGTTTTTCCCAGCATTGTCAAAAAAAGAATGAATCAAAAATTTTAAAGTGCAGTCAGGATAAATGGATTGTTTAAAATACACACACATATGTGCTTTTATATATGTATCTATATATAAAAAAATTAAAGATGTAATTATTAACTTGTAACAGTGATTTTCAGCACAAATTGTATTGCTGAGCAAGTACAACGATGTATTTACAAGTTATCCCACCTAGAATGATGCCTGTCACATCCATCCTGTAGAGAATAATGTGTTTGTACCTCTTATGAAAAACTAAAGAGTCAAAATGCATGATGGAATAAAGGGCTTTTCAAACTTCTTCACAAGATCTGTACTTAAATGCTGACTCAAAATATGAATAGCCACCTTTTCTAATTCTATAATACCTCTATAATGACTACAACCATTGCTTCTACAGATTAGCAGCATTAGGAAAATAGTTAAAATTAACTTATTTTCTTTGCACTTGATTACATAGAAATCAAGAGAGAGAATTACCAAGTGACTTGGTAATCTGTAGATGACTGACCAATGGATATTCTTCAGATTATAGTTTTTCAAGCAAACTTAGACATTTTTGTTGATATAACAATACCTGCATTGTTATTCCTATAGCAATAACTGGATTGTTATTCCTATATACAGATCTCTTTGCTCAGCTAGAGTAATGGGATTGTGAGACATCCGTCTCTGATGAGAAAGAGCAATATGGGAAGCTGAGTCTTGCTTCAAGTAAATACACAGATGTAAAAATTATATAAGCCATGTTACATTGATCTAATTATTTTGTGACAGCTGCTAGTCCCCCACAACAGCAGTGAACACTTAGAGCAAAAACCCAGTCCTTCTGAGGAGCTGCTTATCAGAGCATAAGATGCACCAACAAGTGAGTAGAAACATGATGCAAAGCACTGATGAGACAGTACAGTAACCAGGAAAGGTTTTACTGCAGATTAGATGCCTACACCTCTTTTGTATGGTAGCCTGGGGAAGAGGAGGGTTGATCTAGGTCTGTAGCTAGCCACTGCTCAGAGCAAATAGAGTAAGGAATCAGTTTTCTTCTAGGTGGATCAAACAGTAGGAATTAATTGTCCATAATACAGCTGCACATAAAGCAGGTAAGCATTTTGACCTATCAAGGTCATTGTGAAAGAGAAGACTGCTCTGCAGCAAAGGCCCCAGAAACCTTGTGGGCTAAAACAAGTCAGGAGGACAGCAGCTGAGAGAATCTGAGAAGAAAAATCTCATAGACAGGGTCTGGATAGAAGGTTTACTGGAAAGCAGTAGATACTGGCATTGGGAACCACGAAGCTCCATCCTGCCTGGTTTGTTTGTTCCTGTTCCCCCACCTTCCCCCAGATTCAGGAAAATAATTTTTTAAGATAAATTTTTTGCTCATAGGCAGAACTACCGTATTGATGATGATCCAGAAGACCCCAAATATTGGCTGAAAACCCAAGAGAAGAGAAAACTGTAGGCACAGCTGGGGAAATTTTAAGCAGGTGCAAGTGAAAGCTGTTCAAATTGGAGAAGTAACTTAAAGCTCTTCATGTGAATGGAGGCAGCTTTAACAGATGCATGGGAACACTCACTTGAAAAGAGCAAGTCATAAAGAAGCTTAAGTTGTAGAAGAACTTGGTTATGTTGCAGCAATGATTCCCTGTTGTCTATAACATCTACCTTTTCTGACGTAAAACGAGGATCTCCAGTAATTATATTTCTAGAAGAATTTTGATGTTTATGAGATGGAACAAACTAGACATAGTTGAAGTTGAAAAGTGTAGGTTGTAGCTGTTGAGACACTGACAAGGCATGGATGAGAATATTTACATTATAACTAGACAGGAGTGGATGGGTCTTAAAGGTGCTAAGAAGGAAGAGCTGGAAGATAAGTAAGATTCTGGAAGGCTGCAGAAGGCCTAATTTTAAAAGAGTGCAGAGGAGAAGCTGAGAAACTGTAAGCTATGAAGATTATTTCCAGAAAAGTGCTAATAAAAACAGGCTTGTTGAAGGTACCTGGAAGATACTAAAACTGCACATCAGCCAAAAAAGATTTGACAAGAACCTCTCCTCCCGCTCAAAAAAAAAAAAAAAAAAAAAAAGAAATCTCAGACTTACCTGCGTTCTTTCTGCTACAGGGTAACAAGTGCCATGGGTTGCAGAGAAGCAGCAGATACTGTGTTTTTTCATTCCAGTAAGGGTTTTTTGACACTGCTGTTTGAGACTTTTTCAGATGTCAGCATTAGAAATGACCTGTATAAACCTCTTGTAAATCTGATTGCAGAACACATGCTACAGTGTTCCATAGGCGTTGGTGACTTTTTTTCAGAGTGAAAGACTGTCTTGAATGGGGAGTCCTGTCTTGCATTTCAGTATTTTCACTAGTGATATTGTTGCTGAAATAGAAGCTTGTTGAGTTCTCAAGTGACATAAAACTTGGAGCCGCAAGCATTTGGGAAAAAAAATCTAGAAATCAAAGTGGCATATTGGGATTAGGTGTGTGGTGGGTTTGTTTGTTTGTTCTATTTTTTAGAATATGATTCAGCATAGACAAGTGCAAAAGGTAAAAGTTTAGGCAGGAATGCTGAAATGTTCAAATACAGAATGGGAGTAAGTAGCAAAGTGTCAGGCTGTCCCCAGCAGGACCTGGGTGATAGGATAGTGAATCATAAGATGGATATGCATCAATGATACCCTGTTGCTGTGAAAAAGGCAAAAGTTACGTTGGGGTGAATAAACAGGACTGTGAATCATTGATGATAAGGCATCAGCTGCAGTGCTACATCTGGATTGGGGCAATAATTTTCAAGGAAGATGTGAACCTGCCTGCAAGGTTCGGGGCAGGAACAGGGGGAAAGATGAGGTTCCCAAAAGCCTGGACTGTGATGAAGGGTTGGTAGAGCAGCAAGTGTTTAAAGTGGAGAGATGGACTGGTGATGCACAGGAATCTTCAAAGACAAAAAAACCCTTCAGCTCTGTAGTTGTGGACTCCATCATCTGATCCTTGAAAGAGTAGGTAAAGCAGCTGGTGCCTCGGCTAGGTGACCTCTTGGGTCCTGTCCCGGCGCTCTGATAGCTCCCCTGTGATGGCCGTGGACTTCTTGGTTCAAGTTGTCCGAGTCTAGCGTTCAGACAGCATAAGTCTGTATCAGAGGGGTGGCTGAATAAAAGGTGTCACTCACCCTACGGACAGAGTGATGGCCCTGAGAGGGGAGAAGACAGGGCAGAAATGCAACAACTGGGCTGGCCAGACTCAGAGCTCTGTCAGGGCTTCACGGAAAATCAGGAAGAGAAGATTTGTCTGAAAGAACCCGAAGCTATGTGCTAGTTATTTTGAAAGCTGAAAGGTGGTAAGCGATTTAGGGCCTAATATGGGTGGAGGCCTGGCTGATTTATTTTTTGTCCTTTACTCTTATATTGCTGCCTTATGTGATTGCGGCAATGTATCATAACTTGTAACTGTGCACATTTGACTGCCTCTCAGTTGCAGGAGAAGAGTAAATTACAGATAATGCGTTGTAGTTACGGTTAGGAAGTTGTATCAGTGCTACTACAGAGAATTTCTTTTTGTGCTTTTCAGCCTCTCCAGTGGTGGTAGTTGGCATCTGCTGAGCAGCCAGGCCATGGTGAAGGGTTCTCGGTTTCCTATTTGCAGGACAGCGTTTAAGACTTCCTTCTTCTTACTTATAGTTTGTATTTTTTTTCCCCTTGAAATTCTTCCCAGGAGACAGATCTTGGATCAGGTCAGACTAGATCAGAGTAGTAATCACCTCTCACTTTTTATCTCAATTCTAGCCATTTTGGAAAGGTGAATAGAAATAGTTGCTACTTGCTTGTCTTAGAATAATCATTAAAAAAATGAATTGAAAGGAGGCAGGGCATTCTTCAGCATATCTGACATACTGGAAAATAAGGGGATGGAAAATGTGGCCATCTAACACCTAGCTACAGTAATTATATTTGCATAATCAGTAGTTGCTTGGGTGAAAATGCCTCTCAAGAGGGAACTGCAGCAGTATCCAGTGCTTCTTACTGCTAAATGGCAATGCTATTTAATAATGAAAAAAAACCCCAAAAGCTATGAAAACACCGTTACATTTGGCTTTGGAGCATATTCTACCAGAGAAGTTCTCTACAGGGGATCTTGGGTTAGCCAGGCTTTTCTGAGGTTTTGTAAAGTTGCAGAGCAGCTCCATAAAAGGAGATGTCAGTAATGCTGAGACCTTCTATACTTGTGAGAACACAAGTTCCATGGGTCACATGCTGATGACCTCAGGACTTCCTACATGGGGATAAGCATGGGAGAAAGAAATAGTATGAACAGCAAAGAGAGAGATAGACAGCATGGGTGAGATGAAATCTAGCTATTTCTTGACAGCCTGGCTGACTTCTGTGTGTTCTCATTGAGGTTTTTTCCAAATGGAATGTCCTTTGTACTGTTTAACCCCCCAACCCCACTTTTCTGAAGGTAAGCAAGACAAAATCTTCATCAGCAAAGAGGAAATACACTGAAGAAACATTTCATCAGACAGTGGGAATACGGGCTTCTTAAGCTATATTCAGCAGAGGAGTAGTTCCAAGTGTACAGAGGATGAGCTGTTTGATTGTATACTTATCTAACACTTAGGTATTTCTTGTCTTCCTGTATTCTAAGATTTTTTTTCTTTTTTTAAGGGATTGGGTAATCATATATTTGCTCCATATCTGACAATCTAGGGCTAGTGTTACAACTTCTTGATATTACAGTATTATGCATTAAATAATAGGAATAGCTGATTTTTTTGCATTGTGTGGAAACAAGACTTATTGCCTGGACTGGCCATCCTCATTGTGAGCAAGGAGCAGGACTTCTAAAACAGTAAATAAAGTTTTTGAAGCATAGGCATGTATGAAGTACATATGGCATTTTGCATTTTGAGAAGCTTTTATAGTAGTTTCTGTATAGTCACTTCCCTTTTGTTATTTTCAGCAAGCAGATACATTTTAAAAAAACAAAAACCAAACAAACCACAACCTTTAGTGTGACTTGAAGCACATATTTTTATCTGTTATCCTTATTGGGATATAGTATTTTTATCTATTTGTTATCCTTATTGCAATATAGTATTTTTATACCTTTACTACTGTTCTAACCATGTTCCTTTCTATAGGCCTCCCTCTAGAGGCATATATCTGTCTTCAGAAAAGGGGTGGACCAGCTTTGATAGGTCCCTTGGGTTCACTGGCCTGTGATGTTTCCATATCCTCTGTGAATACTTGTGTCCAGTTCAGGCAGCGTGTGTGAATGTGTGGGTGAAATACTACTACTTCTACAGTGAACCTAACCTTTTTCTACTATGCTAGCTATCTTCCACCTCCAAAGACAACAGTAAAGAACGTCCCTCCGTCTCCTGTGGTTTGACGTTGCATAATTAGCCATTGTACTAATTTTGTCTCTTTGTAGCAGAGGTCACTTGTTGGAAAGAATGGTTGTGGGTGGATTTCTCATGCCTGCACCTCTACTTCCCAACTACTTCAGCGCTTGAGCTGTCCCCTGATTCTGCTTTTCACGTCTGCCGAATGCCTGGGTCTAGAGCAAGCTGTTTGGTATGCTGAATAAATGCAACACAGTGATGGTATGCAAGATGTCCCACTGTAAAGGGAAATCACTGAAGGAGGGAGGTGAGAGGAATTGCAGTGGTCTTTTTAGCATTCTTCTTGAGTCATTCCTTCCAGTTCCTGTGCCCCGTGGTTTAATAGTGAGAAATGCTGAGCTAAAACACAGCTGCACACCTGACATTTGAAGGTTGTTGGTCATTAATAACTGTTGCTTCTGATGCAATCTGAAACATGTCTGGAGCAGTATATTTGAATTTAATTTCACATATATAAGTTTTTTTTAATCTGTAAAGTACACAAAGACAGAAAAATCTTCTCTCACATTAGGCTTAATTTGCTGGATTGGATTGCAAGGTGGGTCAACTTTGATTTGGCTTAATTTAGCATCTCATGGTGAAGCAAAGGGAGCCACCTTAATTTGTGAAAGGGGACAACTTAGGAAATATGATTACTAGAATGATGTGCTGTGTATCAGGAGGCTTGCTTTATTTTTTCCCCAAATGTTAGTTGGTTATCTGGTTGGATTCCTGTCCTTTGTCCTGCTGCACATGTATGCTCCTTTTGAGCACTCACTGAATGCCAGAATTTACGTGAAAATCTCCGAGTCTTGGAGGAGAGAGGGATTCAGAGAAAGTAATAAAGCCTGTTCATCTAAAGAATTTCTGTCATTCCGGATAAAAAGAACCCAATGCATATTGTCTCTCTCTGTCCCACAGCCTCAGTTAACCAACAGATGGGGTCCAAGCAATATGTGTATAGCCCACTGGACACAGAAAGCTGGCTAGATACATTACGGAAGTGGCAAGCGTTTTTTCTTCTTCGTGTGTTGTTGTGCAGAAAAAAAGACCTGGAGAGGTGTCTTCGACACAGCTATGTGGAGTGTTGAATTCTGTGCTTTGTGAAAAAGCGTGTCTTGTTTGGATCCGGCTGTTCTGCATTGGCTAATCCAGCAGCCCTGAAGCTGCTAGGCTTGCCACGCAGTGACAGAGAGAGGGAGAAGCAATACTTGCTGCTGTACCAAGTGTTGTAGACTTCAGTAACTCAATTTTTGGTATTTGCATGACTGCATGTTTTACTTTAGGCAATCGAAGTTCAGGTAAGGGGGGTACCATAAAAGAAACAGAAAACTTAAAATGATTTTTTTAATGAAAATATCCAAGGTCGCATACCAGGTGCAAATTATTTTTCAGCATAACATGATACAGCTTTGTAGTACAGCTCATCAGCTCATGGTAATGCTTATGATTTGACTTTTTTAATGGTTCACTGCTATGCCTAATTCCCTCTCCATTTTAAAAAGCCCCTTACTGGGGCTTCTTGTTTTGGTTTGGTTTGTTTTTCTCTGGTGTTAAATAACAGTTACAGCTTTATCTGAACTTAGTTCCTGTCACTCTTCCTGATGCTGACCATGACGTGCATGAATTTTTCATGCACGTTTTCTCTGCCTGCTTTCTTCATAACAATATACATAAGAGACAGAGCACTAAATGTGTTTTTAAAACTTCCGTGTTTTCCATGGGTAGTAACTATTGTGTTTCAAGGGTGGTGGAATCGTGACAGCTATATTTGAAGTTGCTGTTTGCTTCTGTTTATAAGACTGTGTTTTCAGTTGCTTGTAATTGTGCCAGACTTGTACTATTTGGGCTGAAATTTCCATCCTCAGGAGAGAACAGGGCAGCTGAGTAAGGATTGTAGTATCTCAAATAATTCACTAATTACTAATTATTTCCATATTGCCTGAACAGTGTTCATCTTTCATAAGCTGCACTCTGGATTGGATGTGCTTGGCAAGTCAAAATTTTTGACGTGGATTAATTCAGGACCAGCCATGAGCTGCTGCCATTTTTGTTTTGTTCCAGATTCTGGTAGAAACTTCCTCCCCTATTAGAGACTCGGCTCTCCCAAAAGTGAGAGGTGGCCCTATACAGTCTCTGTAGATTAATCATGATTTTGCTCTCAGAAATGTATCGTTCATGTGTTTCCCTTTGCCACATAATGGAGCATGTTGTAAATTTCTGCGCTGGGCTTTCGTTTTTAGCCTCTTCTGCTTCAGGTAGAGGAAAATGGTTTTGAATTCCTTCAGAAACAGCCACTTTAAAAAGGTCCACTCGTGTGTGGACTTGTGCGAGGACTGTTATTACCTACTGCTTTTACACGTAGACTAAAGCCCAGTACATGCCACCTCCAGTTATGGGCTGTTCTTCCACAGAGCTTCCCCTCTGGAGCGTTGAACTGCAGTGTTTTGCCATGCGTTGTTACTCTGGGCAGCACCTGCTGAGCACCATGGGCATTCCTTTCCTTCTTTAAAATCTTCATAATTATCAATTTAGGCGAGCCAAATCTTCTCAGATGTCTGTGCTTTTGACCTTGCTTCTTCAGGGCTTCTGCTAGCCTTGGTCAAAGACTTTCCTTTGACACAGACCCCGGCTTGGCTCAGGGATGGGTTTCACCCCTGTCTTCTGCTTCCTGCCTCAGCATGAACTTGTGTTGCCTGTGCAGCGTCCCAGTTTCTCTGGAAACCTGGTGAAACACGGCAGTAGCCACAAAATTGTGGGAGCACTTCAGCAACAGGGTGAGGGAACAGATGAGATGACGCATTGGTGCCTATTTCCCTCACCAGTTTTAATCATAATTTAAAATCAGCTGCGGGGGGAGGCCTTCCTGCATCTGTACTCAAGTTTATTTTTTGTAAAGAAGAGTAGATTAAACCTATGATTACAACTGATTGGAAACTTTACATAGGAAGAAGTGGTACTTTTTACTAAGCGATTTTACTGTACTCTGTGCGCTTTCACCAGTGTAGATCTTTATACGCTCTGTCTCTCTCTCTCTCTCTCATTTTTCAAATGACTTCTGCAGTTAAAGGAGCATCAGTGTCGTAAGTGGAAAAGAAAGCAAGAAGTCTCTGCTGAAAAAAAGAGAATTAGGTAAATTTGCTATATTTTACATAATGTCTTTTGCTTTTCTCTTATAGAAAAAGTACAGAAAAGGATCTGTGGATATTTCAAGGATTAAATGTGTAGAAGTTGTAAAAAGCGATGGTATTATTCCCTGTCAAAATAAATATCCATTTCAGGTATGTTCCTTTTATATAAAATATATAAATTACAGTGGTCTTTTCAACAGCACCAAGCCATTTGGATGTAACTTGCTTGAAATTACTGTCACTTCCAAGTACGGAGCCCATTCTCTGGCGCTCTGGGGCTGTGTGTGGGGTGATTCAGGATCAGTGATTAAAACCCGTGCTCAGCAAGCTCTGCTCCCCCTGCAGTTGCCTCCCTAGAGAGCTGTGGCTCATACACTTGGTCTTTTCTTTTCCCCACCCTCTCTGCTTGGGTTTTGACTGGAAAGTGCTTTGTCCTGGTCTTCTTCCAAAACGGGTTAGCTGGCAGCCCATTTTCCCTGTCTTCATTCTTTCACTTTAAATTAAATTTAATTACCATTAAATTGTATAGGAATAAGAAAATCAAGATAAAACTTGTTGCATTTTCTTCCATTGTGGACAGAATGGAACTAAACACAGAAAATGAAGTGCTTAGAGGGGGAAAAAGAAAAATATGAGGGGTCAGATGCTATGCCTGCTTATGATAGAGGGAATGGTTGGAGTGAGGGTGAATTCCACTGCCGGAAAGGGGACCCTGGCCCCTTTCTCACAGGGCAATACTTGCTTTCCACCAATACAAGCAGTGAAGAAAAAGAAGGCAGGAATAACCCAGGAGCAGTACAGAAGCACAAGGAGTTATGAAATGGCTGGGAACAAAGAATGTCTGATGATGAAATAGCTTTAGCAATTAAATAGAACTGTTTTTAGAAGACATGCAGTGAAGAATGAACAAAGCAAAGCATGAAGCAAACATTTTAAGGAATGCTCTCAGGATAATATACCATTACAAAAATCCTTCCTTATGCTACTGAAAGCATTACACATGAGTAGCAAACCCTAATAACCTTTTCCCAGTTTCTGCATTTTGTGCCCGAGTACACTAATTTTGCCAAATGCAAGAGTCATTTGTCTTGTTCTGTCTCCTTTGTTTCCTGAGGAATAAATACATGAACGTTACCAGGTGAATGTTATTTCTTTTCCCCCTCCAGGTTGTGTATGATGCTAATACGCTTTATATTTTTGCACCAAGTGCACAAAGCCGGGATCAGTGGGTGAGGAATCTGAAAGAAGGTAATGGAAAGTGCTCATACTTAACATCTGACATATGTAAATACCTTTACCTGAGCTGTCTGGCTGGGTTGGAGTTAACCTGGTGCTGCGTTTTGGATTTGTGGCCAAAACAGTGTTGAAAACACACCGGTGTTTTAGCTGCTGCTGAGCAGTGCTTGCACAGCACGGAGGCTTTGCCTGTTTCCCCCTCCGCCCCTGCAGCGAGTAGGCTGGAGGTGGGCAAGGGGCTGGGAGGTGACACAGCTGGGACAGCGGACCTGGAGTGACCAAAGGGATATTCCAGACCATATGACGTTGTGCTCATCAGTTAAAAACTGGGGTAGAGGAAGACAGGGGTTGGGGTTTTTTGGCTTCCATATTGGCCGTTGCTCAGAGATGTGGCTGGCCACTGGTCTGCTTATGGGAGATGGTGACCAATTGCCTTTACATCACTTTTGTTTTTTTTTTTTTTTTTCTCCTTTCTTTTGCTTATTAAACTGTCTTTATCTCAAGCCACAGGTTTTCTCCTCTTGTTCTTTCTATTCTCAACCCCATCCTGCTGGGGGGGGGGAGTGGGCGAGTGGCTGCATGGGTGCCTAGCTGCTCCCGGTGTCAAACCACAACAAGCTAGAAAAATAAAATGGTAGAGCTTCTGTTGCATATATCCACTGATTTTTATTTTTTACTGGGTCAGCTCATTGTTTGCATAGACAGCATGTGATAACAGGTACTGGGAGTATCAAACACCCAGACTGATATAATTTGATTTGTGAAGGCCAGCTGCAATTAGAATTTGACTCTGTTTTTGCACAATGTGTAAATCATCAAAAAGCTTATCCAAGCTAGTTAATGGCATCACGTAGAAGACAGGAGGCATCTCCACTGAGATGCGGTCTGATTAATGCTATCATAGTGAGTAAAGATTTTTTTGATCCCCCCCCTGCCCCCCAAGAGCCTCTTGATCCTTTCTGCCACCATCAAATGCTCACATTAATTGCAGCTGCTGTGTAAAGTAATAAGAAATAATTTCTGGGCTGGGGACCACAGGGCAAGGAATAACCTCTGAAACTCAGCAAGCCCTTAGGATAGGGGTAAGGAGCCTTTCAGACCAAACACAGGCATTGTGCCATGGAATAGCAATAAAATTCAGCTATCTTTTCCTCCAGAACACTGTTTGTAGAGGAAATTGAGTAACTTGCAGCAGTAATAAAAAGAAAAGGGACAGGCAGAGCCCCCGTGGCCTTCACAGCTGCCAGACTTCTTTGCAGGGTGTGGGTGGGCGCCTGGGTCTCCTTTCATGGAGGCACCAAGGGCCTGTTGTGGTGGCTGGTTTAGGCAGGGAGTATAGCACTCTCTTCTGGAATAAGGTAATGCATTATCCTAAAAACATCCTCTACTATCATTGTATCACCTCCATGTAAACTTGCAAGAAGGTCCTTAAGAGAAGCAATGCTAAAGCAAGGACAAGTGAAGATTATGCCTCCTGTCAAAGATACTGTAATATTTATTAAAAATGGCTCTCTTCCAGATTTTTTTTTTAATCTTTCAATATATGCTCCTTTTCTTCTTGTAGAAATAAAGAACAACAGCAATATAATGGTGAAATATCATCCTAAATTCTGGACAGAGGGAATTTATCAGTGCTGCAGACAGACAGAAAAATTAGCACCTGGCTGTGAAAAATACAATCTTTTTGAAAACAGTAAGTACATATGTTTTCAGATGAAGTTGTTTTGGCATATTTTTCTGCTTTTTTTATATGATCCTGTCATCACACCTGAATGCCCTAGATATCAGGCAAATTTATAGAGCACAGTGAATCATTGATGCTGTGCCTGCAGTAAATCAAAATGTTTCATTTCCAAACATTTTGTAAAAAATATAAAAGCCAGTAAATTGTCCTCACAAAAAATGTTTAGAGAGAGCTGAAAGGAATCATTGAGGTTGCTGAATTTCGCTTGGTTTGTTTTTCCCATCTGAAACTTATTTGACCGAGCATTTACCTCAGAGTGAACATAAAACCTGATGGTGAAAAAGATTCAGCTAGTAATCCTTGCCAGCTCTTCAGTTTTAATAAACAACTTCTACATACCCATGTAAAAGAATAATAACTGTGTTGCATCCAGTATAAAAATGATACAAGACGGCTCAATGTATTTACAGACAGAGGACTGAATTTTCTTAGAGGTTTGTAAGTATCCATATGCTGAACCTGGATGAACCGTGACTTCCATAGTCACGTGCATCTTCCAGCATCCAAATCACAGGTTCTGCTTGTTCAGCAGCAGATGCTAACAGTAATTATTTAGTCCTCAATTTAAGGAAAATTCCGTAGCAGAAAAAGAAATTGAGCCATTGCTTATCTTCCAGTGAAATCAGAGGTGCCCAGATGATTTCTTTTGTTGGCATCTTAAGTGGCAATGGTGGGGACCTGTGGATTTTGTTGCATTAAAAGACTTGAATAAACAGTGGCTCGTGGCCAGCAAGAATAAAACATGACATATAGCTGAACCTTTTAAGTGCGGAAAAAAAGCAGTGCGGGAGAAAAAATAGTTTTGAATTTGAGAGAAATAATAAAAAATACATACAACTTCCATGCCTTATTTAGCAAAGGAAGGGCAAGGAGGAGTACTATTTATTTTTTTTTTTTTTTTTTTTAGAAGAGCAGATGTCAATAGGAACAGACCTTTAGATTATCATGGTGACAAGAACACTGCTTTTTTTTTTATGTATTTTTTTTATCTCTAACCCTTTTTTATTTCTCATGTATTTCTGCATCTGAGGGCTGATTCAGGGATGTCTGTGTGGGATGCTCTGGTGTGGCATAGGCATTGCCAAATTTGTGGTGAATGTAGCCTGCTGGCTGATTTAGGATGCTTTTGGAAGAATACTTAATCAACATTTTCCTAATGCTTAATTGGAGCTGTCTTTGCTTTCTGATTTTCTAAGCTATCCTGAAGGCTAGTTAAGATATTAAAACCTCATCTGAAATTTAAACCTTTTATTTAGTTTTTAAATTTATAGCTAAATGGATAGACACAGATCTCTTCCTGTGCTTTGTTTCTAGATGTAATGAGATTGCCCTCTCCAATGCCAGAAAAAAGTGCGGTAGGTAGAACTTTTATAATTTTGAATAGATAGCTGCTGCTTTTTGAGATGGCATTTAAATTTCCAGAGATTCTTTCCCTATCCTGGAGCAAAGGTCTATTTCCATAGGCATCATGCTCTTTCTCAGGTTGGAAAAAATCCCATTGAAATTTAGCTGCACCTATTAGCTGTGTCTGTAGTGCTGGTGGGAGAGGTGGTCGAAAAGCAAACGCCAGCCAGCGTTGCCCTTTACTGGCAGCTGTGGGGCTGCAGCGCGAGCCAGCCCCATGGGTAGCACCCAGGTGATCATCTGCCCATCACCCCACCTGCCTTCCCGGGCCACCACAGCTCACGCCTGGGGCAACCTGGAACTAGCCCAGTTCTTGCCTCTGGGATGCTCGGCTAGTTTGCACTGGTGTGATGGCAAGGGTGGATGGGGTGGAATGATGGAGCAGGGCGGGATGATAATCATGTTGGGTCGTTTTCAGCGAAGGCCTCCGCCACCTGTTCCTCCAGCTGAAGAAAATGGCAACGAAGAGGAGGAGGTGGTGGTAGCAATGTATGATTTTGAGCCTACAGAACATCATGATTTAAGATTAGAGAAAGGTGAAGAATATACGGTGATTGAGAAGAACGACATTCACTGGTGGAAGGCGAGAGACAAATATGGGTAAACATGAGTTCCTTATTTTTCTTTGTAAAGTTCATAAGGCTATTTCCACGTTGTAGTAGTTCATATTGACTGTGTGTCAACAAATAATTCTATTAGACCCCGCTTTGGACCCCAGCCCTGAAATCTCATCCGTACTTTTATTTCTACATAGAAACCAATTTTTAAAAGTGCGGTTCTTAATAAATTGTGGGGCCTGAGTGCAAACGCTGTTGCGGAACTGGAAGCTTTTCCAGTTATATTTCCTGTCAGACTTTATGGTTTCCCAATTAAAGCACCAGCCAGGCTGCAAAGCCTTGCTAGACTGGTGCAGTACTCCGGCTTCCCTGGGGAAGGGCTCATTAGGGAGCAATATGGTTAACACTCAGCTCAGCAGGCTCTGACTTCCACACTTGAATAATCACCATCTTATTTAATAGCTAGATCATTAGGGGCAATCTTTGAATGAGTTGAGAGAGAGTGGCACTGAGATGCCTTAATGACTACAACTTTACATTCCCTGGATTAAAATTTTTCCCTGTGGTTTTAAAGGTGAAAGCTTCCATACTTCAATATTTATCAGGTCCCTGTCGCAGTATGTTAGGGGTAATGATGAGTTATCAGGCCGTGGCAGGCTCCATATGTATTTCCAGTGACTGACTGGGACCTCTGAGCGCCGAAGTGACAGAGCAGCAGAAGGTTCTGCTTCTTCACCCCTTCTGCTGGTTTTCTTGGACACTTTTGCTGCCTGTATCACTTCTCTAGGTGCAGTGAAAGTTAATATGGAAATGTTGACATGGAAAATTAGTTTCTGTATAATCAGCAGTTGAGTGCATGGGTCAGTAATAAATAAATGACAGCAAGGGACCTCTGGTGATTAGCAGAATGAAACAGTGTCTTCTAGGCGTGCAATTTTACATGTTTTCACTCAGATGATATATTATATATTGTTTTTAGAAAACAAGGATATATTCCAAGCAACTATGTAACAGGAAAGAAGTCCAACAACCTTGATCAATATGAGTAAGTGTGAATATCTGAATTACAATCTGGAAGATCATAAAATGAAACCTATGCTTTAAGAACGACAATGTGTTTTTAAAGTTTTGAAAGCAATTACTTACATATGATAGCATTGATCTCAGAGATGAAACTTAAATATTTGAAATAGTCATATATTTATTCTGATTCTCCTCACTGATTTTACTGTGATTTGTAATGTAGAGTCAAGTCAGTGAGATGGCCATCAGGCATGTAGTTTTTAGGCTATTACTATTAAAGCAAAAAAACCCCTCCCAATTCTCTGATGGACAAGGGGAAACTTTAAAGGAAATTTACCTATTAATAAGTGTGCTGAATTGTTTTTTTTTTTAATATTAAAGTGACATATCTATCCAAAGTGTGTGGCAGTGAGATAGTAGAGTACAAAATAGTGGAAATAATTCAAAGTAAACAACAGAACAGAGATTTTGGAAGGCAGCTCTAAGTTTCAAGAGAATATATCACTTGGTGCATTTTAAGTCTCAGTGTATGCATATAACTTAGCAGCTGTAAAAGCTTTTTCCAGTTGATGTTTAATTATGGAGTATTTATTTAAGAACGTCAGCATAACGTTTAACACTGTGGTCTCCAAGCCTGTTGTTCTTGATATTCAAATGTCACTACAGCATAAACCGTTGTGCCTGAGAACTTAAGATATATCTCATGACTTTCAGATAAAATGGAGCTGTAAGGAAATAATGAAAACCAGTTTACAAAACCACATTAGTAGCTCCAAAACTACTCTCACCCACTTATGGCTCCTGGTGCTGTGTTTTGACAGAAGGTCAAATTTCTTCTGGGATTTTGCCCTCAGTTTTACAAGAGGGATTTACTTGTTCTGTGTGGTTTCTCATCTTGGAGGCTCTTGTTAAGAGCCCTGCCCTGCTCTGGGCTGGGCTGTGGGGCTGGCAGAAAGGGAAGGAAGGAACTGGGCTGCCTTATCTGGTCCAGCCACTTTGTGCCTTACCACCTTGGGGCTATAATTCTGAGTCACTGCGAAGTCCAGGGAGGATTACTCCAGGTCATCTACCAACTGCAAGAAAACACTACCTCTGGTACAGCAGAACTTGATCAGAGGCTGCTGTGCCACCTTCTTGCTTGGTTACCGCTGTGACAGCATAGCTCAAAATGATTGCACCATGCCATTTGCCAGCTGCGTGTTTTTCCTTTTTATGTTATTTGCTGCAGCTGGCTGAAATGTCAGTGCTTCTGTGGCTGCTTTAACCTGCCCGTGCAGCACCGAGCCTTGGGGATGTGCAACCGTGACATTTAATTCACTTTCAAGCTCCTCTTTGGTAGGTGGGTCCTCCCTGGAAAATCAGAACCGTGAAGTTATTGAACGAAACAGCGGTCTAGCAGGCAGCTCCGCAGGTGGCTCGACTGGTGAGTGGGCAGCTGCTTCCCTGGGGCTGCCAGCCTGCCCTCGGGCTGCCATTCAGAGCAACTACTGCCATCGGCCTGCACAAAATTAGTTCAGTTACCTGCACTTTATTGGCTTCTGTGGGGTCTCACTGGATGGTTTTTTTCAGGGCATTTTTTATGGGAGAGCGGCACAACGTAATAGGGACTGATTTTTGTACATTAACAAAGGTTCAGTTCTTGACCTTCGCTTACCATAAAACTATTGAATCTGTAGCTTTGTAATACTTTGTTTTAAGCATTTTATGTAAATCACGCACCTTGGAGAAGTTTTGGTTACTGATGTCGTGTTGCAGGTGGTACAGCAGAAACCTGAACAGAAGCAAGGCAGAGCAGCTCCTCAGAAATGAGGTGAGCACAGCAGCCTTACAGTATTAACTGTAAAATTCGCGTCAAGTAGCTTCTTTTATTAAAGTGAAGGCTTATTTTGGCACATGCAAATCACAGAACGAGTAGAAGAGGCGTGCAGTTTAAAACCGCTTGTACAAAACTGTCGATGTGCTTGCATTTTAGGATAAAGAAGGTGGTTTTGTGGTGAGAGACTCAAGTCAGCCCGGCCTGTATACAGTTTCCCTTTATACAAAATTTGGAGGGTGAGTTTCTGTGGCTGTTCTGTACACCTTGTCTTGTCCAAATCCATGGCCTGGAGGAAACCCCAGGAGAGAGCTCAATAAAGCAATGAGGGCTGCTGTGATAAAAAAAGATGGGTGACTAAAATGAGCTTCTTGACTCCATGGTTAGGTCATGTTTGGTTTAATCCAGTGTAGACCTGAACCACCCAAAGGAGGAGGTCTTTGCTCTCCCACCCCGCTCGTCTCTTCCCTCCCGCCAGCCCAAGTGTTTGCCTCAGTGTGTGGGAGCTCACTAGGCTGAAAATTAACCTTTTGTGGGTTTATCTTCAACTTGGTCTGAGCACTGAGATGATGGTGAGTCACCAGCGCTTGGCATCTTTGATATTCAAGCTGTTCCTGAAAGTGTGACAGTGGGCACCCATGCTGGCCCTTTCGGTTTCCTTTTCTTAGTCAATGTGATCCTCTTTAAAAATTCACAACAAATGAAGTTGTATTATTACTAATTGTTATTATTGTTATTATTTTTCCAGAGAAGGTTCATCAGGAATAAGACACTACCATATAAAAGAAACAGTGACGTCACCGAAGCAGTACTACCTCGCAGAAAAGCATCTCTTTAACTCCATTCCAGAAATAATTGAGTATCATAAACATAACGCAGCAGGTAGATGAATTGGATTTTTCCTGTTGCTTAGGGTTGATTTGAAAAGGAGTGTGAGGTGATTTTAGGGCTTTTTATGAAGGTTTTTAGGTTTTTATAGATCCTTCTTTCTTAGGGAAGTCATGAGACACTGCATTTTGCATTTTTCCAATATAGACAATAATTTGAAAAGTTTTATGTAAAAATAAATAAAGTAATGCTACTGTCCCCAGAGTAGCAGAAGAACAGCTGTATTGAGTCAGGAAAAATCATTCTTTCAGCTCCACATTGTGTCTCCAACAGCTGCCTGTAACCCACAGCAGATGGATGGGGATGGTACTTCCCCAGAGTATTCTCAAGCACTAGCTTATTTTACCTGCAGGTCACCCACCACCACTTAAAATGATCTTACTTTTCCTTATAGCAAACAGATGAGGAGAATAGTAATGTGTTCTTCAGGAAATCCCTAAAGATGAGTCTTCAGATCTATGGCTGATGCTGGTGTCCTCCCACTGTATGATAGGATGGGGAGAATTCAGGAATCGGGTTCAAGGCACAGATACTAATGTAGTATATTTTTTCAAGTCAAGTCTATGCATAAATTTCTTTCATGAGCTATATTTTCCAGATGTTTATATCAAACTCAGATGACCCAGCATTTCCTGATGATGTTCTGGAAAATATGCTCCAAAAACATAAAGCTGCCTTTCATTTATTACAACTGATTTTACTACTTATTTTTAATTGCTTCATTCCTTTTGTCATATCAAGTTCTGACAAGATTTTAGGAGAATATTCAGCTAGCATGAAGCATTTATTTTATTTATAAAAATATACATAAACTGAAACTGGTGGGATTTGTATGTGTGAAACAGCAATGATCAAAAGTAACGTTGTGAGTTTTAGGTAATCTTTCTGATCTATGAAAGGGGTCCTCAGTCTTTTTGGTGCCAGCATAACTGTAAAGCCCAAATATGTATGCATATATCTGTATCCATCTCTTGCCAGTAAAGAAGATGCAACAAGTTAAATGCAGTAAGTGCTCCTGTGTACCTCTTGTAGGCACATTTAATAGTCAACACAATGCAATAGCAGAAAATATGGTCAAAGCTGTATATAATGATGAGCTTATTGTTAATCAGTGTTGAAGTTTGCAGTGAACACGTGGCTGATTTGCTGCCTGGTGCTATTTCAGAAGTAAACTGTGTCTCTTGAATTATCATTGAACCTCAGGTCTCGTTACCAGGCTGCGTTACCCAGTGACCCCAAAGAAGACGACAGCACCAACAACAGCAGGATTCAGCTATGGTAATTGCGTGTTATCTACACATAGCTACGTCATCTACACGTACCTTTTCTAATGATTTTATGTATGTTAAGACACTACAATATTTTCTAAAAATTTTGAAAGACCTGATTTTGTGCTGTGATTGGCTATAGTAACTTATGTGGGTCCAGGTTGTACCTCGGAGGCCCTTGCTCAGAGGATCGGCATGCAAAGGCATCAGGGCTGGTGGCAGGCATGTGGTGCCAAGGGCAGCAGTGTGGAGAGGCAGAACGTGTCACCGGTGCTTCAGGGGAATTCGGCATCTTCCTCCATGCTTTTGTGGACACCTTGAGCTCTGCCCGATTAAAGAGCTGTGCCTTTGGCTCGTCATAAGCCTCCGGACTTCTGACTCAACCTTGGCCCTTTGATCTTTGTGGCGGCGTTACTTTTTTTTTTTTTTTTACATAAATTTGGAATAACCTGTTTTAAGCATGGCACATCAGGTGATGTGAGTAGCTTCTACGTATTGGCACAACTTTCTATGATGGCAGCTTGTTGAAATCAAGTCTGACAATATCAGTATGTAATTATTGGCCTCAAGAAGGTTTGAGTTTTGCCTTGTGTGTTGGTCAGGAGCTGCCTAAAGGTCATGTCTACCTAAAAGTGTATTTGTTTTGTGAAGTATAGAACTGTTCAGTTTTAAAGGTAATTCTAAGAGGTTTTCTCCCTAAATTCCCTAATTTGCTAGTAATCCAGTTTCCCTTTCCTCTTCCTTATCACCTGCCAGCTCAGTAGGTTCCTTAATACAGGAGTCATGGGCTGTCATTTGTTTTGTTTTATAGAGAAATGGGAAATTAATCCCTCGGAACTGACATTCATGAGAGAACTGGGGAGCGGTCTGTTTGGTGTAGTGCGCCTTGGGAAATGGAGAGCGCAGTATAAAGTGGCCATCAAGGCAATTCGGGAAGGTGCAATGTATGAAGAGGATTTCATTGAAGAAGCGAAAGTAATGATGTGAGTTGTGTGCTTGGCACTCTTACTGGCAGTTCTAGGCCTCTGATGCCATATACCGATTATAAATAAAACATTTGGGGCAGGTGGTATTTTTTGCAGTTTTGTGGGTTGGAGAGCTAGCACTGGGCGGAGGAAGTAATAACGACACGATCTCAATCTTTTCAGGAAGCTAACACATCCTAAATTAGTTCAGCTGTATGGTGTGTGCACACAACAGAGGCCTATTTACATCGTGACGGAGTTCATGGAGCATGGCTGCCTTCTCAATTACCTGAGACAAAAACGGGGAGTTTTGAGTAAAGATGTCCTGCTCACTATGTGCCAAGATGTATGTGAGGGAATGGAGTACCTGGAGAGAAACAGCTTTATCCACAGAGACCTGGTAACATCCCATTAGGCAATATACTCTTCATAGAAGTTTTTATTTTTGAGCTTACTTATTCCTTTTTGATACGGCCTGTTTGTAAATGACTGCTTTTTGTTCTTGCAGAAAATTCTAAGTAGTTTAAGTTGGCTATTTAGGGTCTAAGCAAGTCTTTAAAGCTGCACCATCCAGAAAAAGAGGTTTCTCTCTTCTGAGAAAATGGAATAAAATCTGAAATTTTTATAAAGAGTTGATAGCTATTTGCACTGAAATAATAGCTTATGTCTGTTCTTTACTGGTGCCATTTTCACCACTCATGAATCCCTCGAGATGATAATTTTTTTCTGGTGATTTTTTACAAAATAGTTTAGTTGTCAAAGCAGTACTATCAAGAGCAAATGCACATGTACTTTTTATTCCAGAGCACAATGAGAATACACCACTGAACTTTGTAAATCGGTGAACTTGCTATGCAATGAGGACAAAGTCCTCGTTAGGCCATTGTAATTTGTCTGCAAGAGACTGCAAGTTTTTCATCAAACTCTAACCATCCCCTTTGCAGGCTGCCAGGAACTGCTTGGTGAGTGACTCGGGAGTGGTCAAAGTGTCAGATTTTGGAATGACAAGGTACGGCTGAGTGTGCAAACGTACTTGTGGGGATTTGGGAAAATTCACCTAACCCTTGTACTTAGCCATAAGGCAACACATGCCCAGCAAAATACAGGCAAAACCTATCTTTTTTGACCTCTCTAGGGAGCATTGTATGGTTCATTTTTTTTCCAGTGCCTTTAAAGCTTGTTCGTTCTATGGTCTTGTGTGGATTTCCTTACTCATTTTAATCCTGGAAAATCAAAATTAGGCAGTTTATTCTCTAGAGAGGTAAGTGTGTCTAGCGTTTACCATGAGAGGACTGGCTTTAAACTGACTCTGTGGTCTGACTGGTCTTCTACAAGCAACTTTCTGTAGCATCTGTGAAAATCTTGCAAATTTTAATCTTGTAGTGATGCAGGGGGCACACTAGAGCTTGTGTCTCGGACAGCAGAGCTCATGCTGCAGAGATAATAGTTGTTAATCTGTATTTTGGTAAATAAATGATAGAAAGAGGCTGTTCAGTGAGTTTGGAATCCTCTTGAGGCAGGTGGTTTAGAGTTGCATCTTGCTAGCTGAAGTGCTGGGAGGTGCTGAGACCTGGAGAGGGGATAATTTCCTGCCCTTGTTAGCAATGTTAGCAACCCACGGGTGCTGCATCAGGTGGGTGACGTGTGGGTGAGGCAGGGAGTGGGGAGCAGCGCTTGTAAGGGAGGTCTTAAAGCACTGTGGTTTGACCATGCTCTTCTTGGCTTTTGCCACCTTTCTGTGCTACTGAGCTTGCATGTCCCCTGACATCTGAATTCAGACGGGCCGGTGAGAAACAGAGCAAGAAATCTATGCTTTTGCATCATTTTCTCTTGTAATACAGACATTTAACTTGCGGGTGGCCTAGACCTGTGCTGTATAGCTAATAGTCACAAGAGAAGACTGAGGTAATCAGAAAAATGATCTGGGTCTTGACTGAAACCTTAGTACTGCCCCAGAGAAGCTATTTTTATCATGTGATGCTAACAATCATGGCCATTAGGTGGCAATATGAGCTTCTAATATTCAAATCCAAATCTAAATTATGATTTGCAGGCTTGGAGGCTGACTGAAGGATATAATGTTCTGGTTTTTTCGTTTGGTTTTTTTTTTTAGGTATGTCCTTGATGATCAATACACAAGCTCCTCTGGGGCTAAATTCCCGGTGAAATGGTGCCCCCCAGAAGTTTTTAATTATAGCCGATTCAGCAGCAAGTCAGATGTCTGGTCCTTTGGTAAGACATTCATCATTGAAAGAAAGCACTATTTTTACATTTTATTGATAGCAATTAAGCTCCAGTTATTAGGAAGGATTCAGACATATGAGAAGATCTGAGAAGAACTCAGAGAAACCATTTGCCATGGTTTTATGCTTGCATAAAGTTCCACAGAGACCTTTAGAACTGTTATTTATTAAAACCTATGCTACTAGAATAAGATGTTTTCAGCAATGACAGATGTGAACAATTTTTAGAATATGGATCTCAAACTATTTATCTATCAGAAATCCTGAGCCCAGGGCTCAAAAGAAACATATATTATTAAGAAATTATTTGCTTATTTTTTTAATTTTTTTTTTTTTTAAGGCGTTTTAATGTGGGAAGTATTTACGGAAGGAAAAATGCCCTTTGAAAAAAGCTCCAACTATGAAGTGGTAACAATGGTTAGCCAAGGACATCGTTTGTATCGGCCCAAACTAGCCTGCAAGCAGGTGTATGAAACAATGATGCTGTGCTGGCAGGAGGTATATACATTTTTTATTTTTTTGGTTTTGAATTGAAAAAAAGGTCACTCTAGCAACAGCAATTAATGTCTCTTGCAGCATTCTGACTGTATCCAGCTCTCTCAGCTATTCACGTGTTTATTGCTAAAGCAAAGATCTCCCCCTGGTTTGCAACTGAACTAGAGCTGTGATAAGAAAAAACACGGAGGAAATGTCAATGAAATAGATGGACTGTCAGATTCAGTATGCAAAGGCATTTAGTAACAAAATAAAATAATTGGTAAATCTGTGCTGGTCACAATTATATCTGCGTACAAATACTGCTAGCAAAAAAAATTCAGTCCGAACAGCCCAGAGGTGGAGAATCTGATTTTATATTGCCTCAGTTTATTAATCATTACAGAAACATGCCAGAATGACTGAAAATATTTTTAAAGGAATGCTTTATTACCTGATTATAAATTTATATAGGAAATATAGATTAACTGCAGTTGAATCTAAATACAAATCCCAAAATTTATAAAGAAAGTTAAAAATAAATGGTACTATTAATCCTCCTAACCCAGAAAGATACTGACTGTACAATTTTCACAGAGGTCAAAGGGGCAGTGTCATGGTTTAATCCCAGCCAGCATCTAAGCACCACGCAGCTGCTCACTCACTTCCCCCCCACCCAGTGGGATGGGGGAGAAAATCAGGAAAAGAAGTAAAACTCCTGGGTTGAGATAAGAATGGTTTAATAGAACAGAAGAGAAGAAACTAATAATGATAACACTAATAAATTTACAACAGCAATAATAAAAGAATCAGAACATACAAATGATGCACAGTGCAATTGCTCACCACCTGCCCGCCAATCGATGCCCAGTGAGTGCCTGAGTGATAATCCTCCCGCCCCCACTCCCTCCAGTTCCTATACTGGATGTGACGTCCCATGGTATGGAATACACCGTTGGCCAGTTTGGGTCAGGTGCCCTGGCTGTGTCCTGGGCCAACTTCTTGTGCACCTCCAGCTTTCTCGCTGGCTGGGCATGAGAAGCTGAAAAATCCTTGACTCTAGACTAAACACTACTGAGCAACAACTGAAAACATCAGTGTGTTATCGACATTCTTCGCATACTGAACTCAAAACATGGCACCTACCAGCTACTAGGAAGACAGTTAACTCTGTGCAGCTGAAACCAGGACAGGCAGCAGACCCAAACTCAATGCTATCAACTAAATCAGTTGAAGCGGAAAGTCTCTAAGAGGATAGGTGCATTTAATAGATGCCTCTAATTTTGAGAAAGCAATTGAGGAAACCAAGAATGGGAAGAGCTACATGATTTATTTCTAGTTAGCCTTTGCCACAGTGAGTGCTGGGAAAAAACTGCTCTTTTCCACTAATAAAGATGACATACTGTCTGATGCTTGTCTTGGAGGAGAAGGTGCTGGAACAGAGAGCAATTAGTCATCAAACCAATTGGTGGAAGTCTAAAACTTCCAAACCAGTTGGTTTATGCAGTGGAAAAAACATCAGAAACAACAGTGCCCTGGAGGGCCGCAGAATGACAAGTAAGTCTGTAGTTCAAAAAAGCTATTCACAGGAGCTAGGAAACTACAGATCATTAAATTTTGTTTGTACTTGGTAATCTGCTTGAAATGGTCATTAAAATGGAATAATAAATCACCTGGAAGATAATACGTTATTTGTTAATGCTCTTTGAATGTTAATATTTATTTATAGGACTTACATGAGCATCAATGGATTGATTAAAAATTTATTGATTTCATCAGGGATTCTTAACCATAAAAATCTAAGCAGTCATCACATGGGAGAGAAAGAATCTTTGCAAATCACAAACAGGACACAAGTAAGGGCAAGATACTGTCAGTCTGTCATAAAATATGATTAACTGTAGGTACCTCAGTCCTTGTTTAATAAATTTATTAATGATTTGTAGAGGGAAGTGAATACTGAGGCTTCAAAATTCAGCAGGTGATACAAATCTAAGGAGGCTGATAAATGGAGGAAAAGTGCAAGTTAACCCAGACATTCAGAAGATGCTAAATTAACTGTGTCAGGAAGGTCAGCAAAGAGATTATCTCAGTTTATTGCTGTAATTAAAAAAAAACCAAACAGGATGTTATGACACATAAGGATCTCTATGGAGAACAGAGTAGATAAAGGAGGCTGTTGTGTAAGTCTGATGCAGTCTCATTTCTGAGTCCAAAAAATAAAGTAGAAGTAAAAGAGGTTTCAGAGAATGACACTCAAAATTCTTAGGAGCATGAACAACTTGCATAAAGAAAGATTGGAGCAATTCTTTGGGAGAGGTGGGAATGGGGAAGAAAAATGAAGAAGTGTAGCACTATGCAAAATAATGAATTATTATGAAGAGTGTAGTCCAGCAACACCTATTTATGCTTTTTCAAAGTGTAGAAAAAAAAAAAAAGGTGATGCTTACTGAGATGAAGCAACACATTCAAAGTTCACACAATGAAATATTTTTGCATGTCACAGCTAATGAAATGGTAGATTTATAGCCATAGAATGATATCAAGACTAATAATTTATCAAAATCAACACAACTTTACTGCTTTCTGGTCACAGCTGTGCATGCTTTTTATTTTTAGAAACCAGAGGGACGCCCGACTTTTGAAGACTTGCTTCACAAAATCATTGATATTGCAGAGGGTGAAGATGCTTTCTGAAAAAAGACAACAGCAGCACAAGTACAGAAAAGAAGCAGCTTTCCAGAGATGTGGCTTCACCATTTCTTTTAAAAGGCATGATTCTGTAAGCTGCTGGATGCTGCTAAACAGCATGAGGAACCTGTAACATCTGATCCACGCCAGCACAGTGTTTTACATGATGTTGGGAAATGAGCACAGTATCTTCAGCAATGCTAGCAGTCTCTATGTTTTCTCTGAAAAGTCAGCATTGCATAGCTGGCAAGTTGAGCTCTTTCTGGTGGAAGAGAGAGAATGTAGGCACAGCCCAGGAGCCTAATTTGCATTTATTGGGTTGCATTCATGTACATACAGTCCACGTTTCTGTGTTTCTCTTTACACAGGCAGTAGTATTAGTAGTGATTTGCATGCTTAAGAGTTGAAGGTGTCTATAAATGGCTATTTACTGACATTGAGATGTTCCCAGAGATTCTCCAGAAACATTATTTTTCTTGGTTGATGGGTGTTTTATGACACATCAAGAGCACAAAACATGCCTCTCATTTGCACATAGTAAATAGGTTGTTAACAGCACAGTCCTCAATTTAGTGTAACACTCAAAAAGCTTTGCTTCAGAACTGAGCTGTGATATGCCCCAAGCCTTCTAGGTTGTTGGGTCAACCAGAGACCTCCCACAGTTAGTCTTGAAGTTACTTGTGAAAAATAAGTCCAAGATTCAGCACAACTGGCTGTCAGTGTACAATAGTACCTTGGTTTGGATTAATTATAAAATAATTTATATGCTGTATGTATTGTAAATATATGAATTCCATGCATTTATTTATATAAAGTGTGTTTTCTCCTTGAAGTTTTCAAGCACAAGTTTGTCTTACCTTCACTTACATACACAACTCAATACATGGGGTTGTAAATGAAGAAAAGTAAACTCTCAAGAGTGTTTAAGGAGGGCTCGTCTTTCTGACTGTCATCTGTATGTACAGTGATCTAACCTTTCTGTTCCCAACAGAAAATGTCATACTACACGTGTATGTAAATAAACTGAATGTTAACTATTGTTTGGAACCAACTAATATGTTGCCAATAATTTACTGTCAGTGCATCATAAGCCAAACTTCTTCATGTGAATATAGTGTGTTATAGTCTCTGTGTGTGTGTATATCTGTGTGTATACACACTCTATACTAAATATATATAGCTGTATGAATATATATTTAAATGAATTTGGATATGATGAAATGTTTAGTGCAGAAATGCCTGAACTCTCTTTAGAAGTTACATGCCCTGCCCCCTCTGCTAGAGGCTGATGTCTCCACAGCCTTGCTGAAGCCTGTTTCAATTAATCGAACTTTGTACCAGTGGATATGAGGAGTATTTGCACTTCAGTTTTGCTGTAGCCACCTCCTGAGTAACTCTATTACATGTTTTCTTTTTCTTTTGTTACTTGTGCTCTTGTGCTATTTGTAATAGAAAATAGATTGCACAAAACCTTTTTTTAAATTTTTTTGCAAGCAGGCAGAGAGGAGTATGGTGAAGTTTATTTCAAATCAAACTATTAAAGGTAACTATAGTTAGCTTAATACATTCCATCACTGTTGCATTTGAGTATTTCTGTAATCAATTTTGGAGATGCTTAGATCCCTGCTCTGCTTTGCCTAAATGTTTATGTTCAAAAGGAGGAAGCCTCTTGTTTCTTGGAAGAAGTGCTTTCCTTTTCTCATGCTATTCCACTGAAGAGTTACAGGTTGACAGAAAAGGCTTACGTGGCTATTTCCTTTTTCTTCATGACAAAGTCTCGGAAGATTATCGCAACTATGCAAACCGACCTGTCAAAGTGTTGAGTCCAAACCAATCAGTACCAACAGCATATATTATTAAAGGGGAAAATCTAGGGGTTTCTACCTGCAGTAGAAAAAGGAATGTGGAAGACCTAAGGTAAGCCAAGCTCATTTTTCCTTCCCAAACTGCTCTTTGCGCCCCAGTTTCTCAGTGGAGACCCTGCGAAGTATGGCATTGCTAACACTTTCAACAATATATCATGAAGAATTCTACAGTAATAAGTAATGTTTCCCTTAAAACACAAATGAAGCATAGGAAAATCAGGAGATTAATAGTTTCCAATGAACCTTAAGCCTGTTTCTTTACAATAATTAAATATTTGTTATTAATTTGGATGATAAAACACACCGTAACTATGTGGACTTTTGGCAGCAGTTTCCTCAGCAGGGTAGGTGCTTTGAATTTGACCCCTTCACCTGCCTCTTCCCAGTATCTGAGGATAATTTCTGCATACCTGCTATTGGGTTTGATACTTACTTAGGATGTCAGAAACTGAGAGGCATCTAGTTTCTAGATGAATGCTTTTTTTTTTTTTTTTTTTTTTTTATTGAATGTAGCCTTAGATGGCTAATTTTGGAAAGGATCAGAACTGCTCTGGAGGCAGTTCTCTTGCTGGCTCTCCTGATGTTTTCAAAGGCAAGTTGAAATGTTGCACCATCATTTCTTCTAGATGAGATCACTCATCCTTAAGCAGCTTCAGTCCTTCTTCCCCTTTTTATTATAACTGAGTTTTTTCAAATGTTGGGGTCAAAAATTCAGATAAACAGAACCAAATGCTATGATTTGCATCTGTTGTACTTTTTTCCTTTTTTTTTTTTTTTTTAAGAAATGCTTAGCCCTACTGATTACAGTTCAGTAATTTTTTTCTGTAAAATGTGTGTTTGATACTAGAAAGCAGACTTTTTTTACTTTTTTCTTTAAACAATAGTGAGATTAGGATCTAATCTGTCTGGGGCTTTTTTTTTTTTTTTTTTAAAAAAAGGTAAGTAGGTGGGGTCAAGCAGTTTTTGTGGTTTGCCATGTTTCATATTAGAGTGAAGAGCTCAGCTAGGGCTCTTTTTCTGGCACAACTGATGAAGAGAGGTTTGCATTTCCAATTGAATATAAGCGGACAACCAGACATGATTCTTTCTACCTGTAAGTAAACTGGGCTGCATATTTTGATCTTGGAGTTTTGTTTTGTGCAGTAGTAGTGTATTTGGCAAATGAGCTATTTAAATATTGCCATAAAAATAGCAACCAGCTTTCTCTTGCACTGCTCAGGTGATCTCTGTTCAGACTGCTTGTCTTGACTTTCAAAATTACTGCACAAATACGAATCCATTGTATGATGGATTCAGCAAAGTAACTACTTCTACATACAGATAGGGAGATATTCCCACATACTGTCCTTAAAAGTATGCACAGCATAGACATGAGTACAAAGTTTGGTAGAACTAGAGCTGTCTTTTCTCCAGAGCAGAATTAACTTGCAGGAAAGACAGAAAGCCTCAGCTTGCACATGTGAAACATGGAAAGCTTGGCTTTTAAAGTATTTTTAGAAGCAAAATGTACTGTGACTTTCTGCTAGATCATTGATTTTTTTTCTAGTACTGTTGAAAACTGACAGACATACCAGATCAGGAGGCATACCATGTGTTACAGTAAAGATCTGGGTTTGATGGGTGAAGCTAAGTTTGTAGTGCTGAACACAGTTAATCTGCTGCCCCACTGCAAGAGCAAGAGCTTCTTGTAAAACATTTTAGAAGACTGCAAGTCTTAGGACATGGACTACAGCACTTTCAAAATTAATAGTACTTTGAGAAACAGTGAATCAGAAAAGAAACTCAAGCCAAGAAACCTATGAAATAATAGAATGATAAAATGCAAGTTATAAAAATTAATCTCAAACTTGTTGCTTTTATCTTTGATACTACTTGCCCAAGGCTGCAAATCAGAGTTATAACTGAAGATAGGAGGAATATTGCAGATATAAAGGTGGGTGAATTGGCCACCTACACAGACAATGTTATCAACCCAAAGCATACTGCTGGGTGTTGTGGAACTTTATCAGGTCAGTTATTGGCAGCAATGGACCATCTCAAAGGACTTGTGTGTTTTCACTATGCCTTCTCTGTTTTTGTAGGACTATCTTTCAGGTTCTCAAGCAAATGGCTGTTCCTGACAGTTCACCAATCTTTTTTCTTCTTCCTCTAGCATCCCATCTGCTCTGTTGTGCACAGATAAATTTGTTTTCAGGCCTCTAAGCTGGTTATCAAAATGTCAGCTGCAAATTTTTAGGCTGAGTATTTGTCAGGCTGGCTTCCACACCAGTTTCCTAGTATTTCCACCTCATTGACATGCTTCTCTTGCCATGATATCTTTTCTTGTTTCAAAACTGTGCATGCTAATTTTGGGCATCATAATTTAATAGGCTATCATGGCACTGTGCTAGTGTTGGGATTCATATTTGTTAACCTGTCACCAGGGAGATAACACGACACTACTTTAAAAACAAGTGTCTTCTTTCTAATATAGTAATTTCCAGAAAGAAAAAACCATAATCAGTGGAACGGGCTACTTTTTTTTTTTTTTTTTTTTTTTTTTTGTTCCTGTGTTAAATTATTTGTAGAATTGGCTGAACTTCATCTGAGGTTGCAAGTTTTCATCAGAAATTGGAGAAATTAAATTCTTCACACAACTGAAGAAGGAAGATTCAGCATATTCTATATTCAACAACTCAAATACTCATCTTGTTTGATTTAAACCTAGGTTTTAAGATATTGACTTTAATTGGTCCATGATAACTTACCCTGAGGATCAAAGCCAAATGTGTTTTGATAGAACTCGGGGAAATGTGGGCTGAAAGGTCTAGTTGGGCTGTGAATGCTGGAGAAACCTTCCTTCCTGTAGGTTTAAAAGAAGTGAGATTTGACCACTTTTTCTGGAATTTTGGGGAAAACTTTTGGTTAGGTAGGAAACAGAAAAGTGGGACACGAAAATAATGATAGATCCATAAGCACTTTATTTTAACAGACTTAAAAAATAATTTATTGTTAAAAATTATGGAATAGTTCTTTCTGTTAGTCTGTATTTCTTTCCTGTGTCCTGTCCAAGCAGTCTGTCATTCCTAATGTGGTAAATCTTATTGGTGTCTCTGTTCTCTTCAAAATACGGAATCCAAAGTGTGACTTCCTTGCTGAAGCACAACTCTCACTGATACCATCACTAACTAATTTTTAAGTTATGAACTCTTCAGCGTGGTTACTTGAGTTAGGGACCAGGGAGTCAAGGCCTGCTAACATGTATGTGACTAGCGCCCTTTGACAAATCCAGAGTGTTTTGCTTAAGAAAAGCTCCTTGGTCCAAAACTGAGGGAAATCGGATAGAATAGTTCCGTTGATTTCAGTGATTTGAGTTAGGGCATAGCAGAAAGGAAAATCAAGAAGAAATATTTAAAATTATGACTAAATTTTAAGAATCTATTTTCAATTTATTTGCATTTTAAAAGATAGTGCGGTGGGTTTTTTCTTTTTTGGGGGTGGGGGCATTAAAATGCAGGGTTTTAAAAATTATTATTATTTCTTAGTTTGTCTGATGGCTGTTGAATAGAATTAAAAAGAAAGGAAGGAAGAGCCTGAGTCGCAGGATGGTGTGTGTAGCTGTGAGAAGCTTCAGGCAGGAAATGCCGTCTTCCTGTAGCACTGCAGCGAGCATCGCCGTGGCACCCGGAGCTAGCTCTCGGTGTAAACATCTTCCTTGCCCGCTACAGAAGGTGGAGATGCGAGCCAGTTTAATCAAATTATTCATTCAGCGTATCAAAGCTTTCACAATTTGCAGTGTTGGCCAAGTCTTTCTAAAACCGCATCACAGAGCAGCTTTGGGTCTTTCTGTTAGTGAGTTAGGAATCAAAAAAAATAAATAAATTAAATCAAGGGGAGGAAAAAGTGTTGTGCAAGAAGCTTACCAATGACTAGAGAGAATGTAAAATGCATAGATCAATACATAGGTCTTTGCCTGAGATGCTGAAATTCCAATCCGTCGGGTCAAAACTTCCTGACTTAATTCAATTTAACTAAAGCAGGACTTAGCTCTGCAAAACTGAAGGCCTTTCTCTGTCTATGTTCCTTGGTAATGTTTGCTGACAGACTTGACAACTTTCTGAACAGAAATTACCAGTTTGCACTGCATTAGTTTACGCTTGTATTAATTTCTACGGAATTCATTCCACAAGTGCTCTAGGAATAATGCATGGACAAAAGAATTTCAGAAGCGGTGAGGTTGCCGAGAGCAGATGTGTAAAGATAGGTTTGTTTTCAAAGAGCAGGAAATGCTGCTCTTTAGGATGGTAAATACCTGCTGGATTGATAGGCTGTGGTTTGACACTTAAAATACTCCAATAAGGAGAATGAAGCGAAGCAAATTTGGCAGAACTGTGCAAAGTTTGTGCTGCTCCTCTGGACCCAGCAGTTCAGCTCAGCACAGGCTTATCTGGCCCATGGCCTTACTCTAATCTGAGCCTTAACTTTTAGCCTGCAGAACTTGGTCATGTTTTGTGATCTTTAATGGGTTAGACACTCTACCCTTGGAAAAACCACTCACCAGATCAAGCACATGTCCCAGGAAGCATCATAATTACAGCTTTAACCTATACCTTTTCTGTGGTTTTACGGACAGGACAAGGAATGAAATATTTAATATTGTATATGCTTGGGATATTTTTAAAAACATCACATACATTCATTTATTGCTAATTGCTTTCAGCACAGTAAAAGGGGGGATGTGTGTCAAGCACAAAAGTCATCTATTAACAGAGCAAGTCCGAAATCCACTGAAGGCAAAAAGGATTCCTGAGCTTACACTATAAGTTTGTTCAAATCGCTGGGCTCAAAAAGAAAAGCAAGACAGAATTACATGTCCATAACATTAGCCTGAACCCTTCACTTTTGTGGTAACAGCCGAATCTTTAAAATCTTATTAGAAGATCATTCTAGCGTTACATTGAAACGCCGCAGTGCTGCTTCTAAGTATTTCTGGTAAGTGTTCTATAAGGAGACTAAATTATCTGATGAGGAATAATATGTTTAATTAGACTGTATGGTTTAATCAGAAGAAACAGGCCAACTTTCAAATGTCATATTCCCTTTCGCGCATCACTAAATACTTTATAAACATTGATTAAATTTCATGACACTGGCTGAAGTAAAAGAAACCCAAGAATTTTTTCACCCATGGTGTTCACCGTTTATGAAACACAGTTTTAAACAGCTGAGGGACAATTCAATTTACACTGGAAAATCATGCAGCAAATAAATTGCATTGCCCATATCTTTACAGCCTGGTTTCTTTAAGGAAAGTTGTCTGTGTCAGCTGGCTTGTGTATTTGTAATTGCTGCATTTTGCATAGCTGTCCGTGGAAACTTTTATCAAACAGTTGATAGTGTCTTCTGATTAATGTAGGCTCGCCAGCTTCCCACATGATAGGTTCTTCACAGGATGCAACAGTCTAAGGGAAATTGCCTCATGACTTTCAAGATAAATAGTCTAACCAAAACACTTATGAGACGGGTCTCTTCCTACTAAGCACTACTTTTGGTCTTATCATTCTGTCATTCTCTCTGCTTCTATTAGTACAAGGTTTGCTAAATTATGTACCTTCATAGAGAAAATAATTACATTTTCATTGTGTAGTAAGGTTGCTTAATGTTTTGAGTGCTAGGATGCATGCTCTCAGCACACTTGGCTGAAACGTTGGTAACAGGCATTGGCAAAAAGTTTCACAGGACAGCAGAAGGGACATCCTATTTATTCCAGGCTGGATTAGGTCATTAGGATCAACAAGCCAGAATGCCATGAGGGAAAAACAAATGAAGCGGAAGGGACTGGTGGGACTGTACAAAGAAATACCATGTGAAATACAAAGCCGTAAAAAACCGAGACCTCAGGAAGCCTATTTCAAATAACTTCCTAAGGCCTCTTTTCATACTATGACCTCTGTGGCAGAGAAAAATAGGACACAGTGGAGTGGGATATAAAGTTTATTTTCCGTCAGTGCAGCTGAATGTGAGGGGAGCCTTGCCTTTACATGCCTGTCTCTCATGCTTCCTAAGAGACCGTACTTTGCACCCGAGAGCCTGAGCCCGTCACGCTGGTGCTGCTGCCCTCCCACCTGCTCACCAGTGATTGATGCTTGATGGTGAGACGGTTCAGGGAGCCGACCCAGCAGAGTGCGATTCCCTGCCGGTTTAGCATCCTGTCTCGCTCAGTTGGAGATGAGATGAACAAGAGTGCGGAGGGAAAGCGGACGGGACTGTAGCTGCCGCAGCTTGGCTCAAACTGCCATGGGAGCACAAATTGGAGAAAGTAGGTCTCGGCCCGAGTAGAAGTGGACCAGAGCGGATGTCAACCATTTATTTACCTTGTTCAAATCTTAATGCCTTCCGACCTATTTAATACCACATCCTCTCTGCTGCTCATGCAAGATATATTGGATTGATTTCTCTCTAAATGTATGATGTATGTGATGATGTGTCCAATATATTTTTCTCAGGATTATCAACCACTTGGCACGTAAGTGTAAAGTACATCTTTTGTTAGCACTTTAAACCTGGGCTAATGCGTATATTATATTAATGGCTGCAACGAAAACTGGAAAATCAGTATTAATTCAGAGAACTGAATGTAGTGTGTCGCCTTTAATAAACCTCACAATAAGAAAAAGCTTGTCATGCAAGTGTGGTTTTATATTTAGCTTGAATGACCTAAAAATTATGTCAGTGCTGAAAGGTACAGTTCTCCACCTCCTGTCCCTGACGATGTTCTCATCCCCTTCATTGCACTGGTTAGAGCTTGTATAGAGTGGTGTGATCAGTCAGATTGGTACTGATCTGGCTGACAAGATCTCTTTCTTTATTTTTGCTGATTGAGCGAGCTGGTTTAACTCATCACATGCCTCATAATTGCTAAGACGTTGTAAAGGAGACAGTGAGAACAAATAGGTAGGGTGGTAGGAAAGCTCTGCTGTCTTTGGTGGCTGCAAATTCAGCCTTAATGATTTGCTAGATATCTCAGAGAGCTAAGAATGGGGCTAAGCACATACAGTAGTCCTTAGTTCTGTAAGTTTTGTGAACGAACAAACAGGAACACTGCAAATATGGAAAATGTTCTTGTTCACAGATCACACCATCCAGTCTGTTTTCTGCTGCTGCTGCTGCTGCTGCGCAGTGCAAAAAAGGTATGTGAAATTCTTAAGCTTTTCAGCAATTAATTAAATATCTACACATAAAGGACTTCCTAAAATCTGTTTTCAGTAGAACTGCTAATTATACAGAAGTTTCAAGACACTCTAACCTGCATAACCCTAATGAAGGCAGGCATATATATCCATGAATGTTCTTATGTGAATATTTGTAGGTATGTATTCACACAAATACTTCATGTTTTTCAAAATCAGAGCAATGAGAACAAAAATGAACCTGGACCCTGATACTGGCCTCATGACTCAGTACTCGGCCTCACAATTAGGTGTTTCCTATGCATCCACTCAGAAGTGCAGGGTAAGTAATGTTTTGGCAGGCGGAAAGAGAGAATTGGGGTGATGTGCCATACAGTGGCTCAGTAGCAGAACGAGCAGAGGAGTAACTAGCTCTTGAGCATGGAAGGCTCTTCATTGCATAAAAACTACAGAGTAGAGGCATCCAGAGATTCATAGTGATGTAAATACAGGGTCACAGTGAGATTTCCCAGGCTTGCTGTCATGGACAAGGTGGTTCCTTCTCCCACTTTTGGATTTGGGTGATGGAGATGGGAAGGGTGGGACTGCCCTGTTGGGCAGATGCAACATCACCTTGCTCAGCCAGCATGTGAAATGTCCATCTCAGTTTTACTATATCTAAGTTGAATTAATCTTGAGTTTTCAAAGCATAACTAAGTGCAAAGCTAGAACCTAACCTGATGCAAAAGAAAATTATTATGTTCCTGCTGATTTGCTAAGAAAATCTGCAGCACCCTCCATGTTAATTCTCTGGTTAAATGGCCGAATTTTAGACATTGTAACTCCACTGATTTCAATGCTGCTCTGCTTTTACACCAGCTGAGGAGTTGTCCCAGCACTCGTACCATGTAGATTAGGTAGATGGCTTGTTTATTTTTCACCATACTTTCCATTATAATTTTGGTTTCTACATCAAACTGCTCAAATGTAAGTCTTGCTATTTTACAAGTGATGAGGTGTTAGTGCTTTACAAGGGGAAGTAATGACCACAATGAGTTCCTTTTAGTTACTGACATGGTGTAATAGTGGGGGAATTAAGCAAGCAATAGTAGGGAGAAAAGACTAATTATGAAAGATACTTGTTTTTCACTAGCGTAAGAGGCAATTGCAGTTAAAGAACAAGCCATTACCTCCTCTACCTGCCGGGGTCTTGGAAGACTACACAAAAAAACCCAGAGTTATTGCACTCTATGACTTTATTGCTAGAGGACCCTCAGATTTACCACTCAAGAAGTCAGAAGAATACATTATCCTTGAACAGTATGATCCCCACTGGTGGAAGGCAAGAGACCAACATGGGTAAGAGAGCGGGCATCTCTTTCAATCTCCCTACACAGAAAAAAAAAAAAAAAAAAAGCCTAAAACAACCCCTGTGAAAGCAGGCAGAGAGAATGAGACACATGTGACATTTTAGGGGCAGGTTTGAAAGCGTTCATGAGGCATGTGTACTGACTGGGCAGGCTTGCAGCAGCGTTTGGCACCCCAGAAATGGGTGGGGAATCTAGAATCTGCTTGGAATTCAGAGTTAAGTCCTAGACTCAGTAATCTCCTGAGCAACATAAAGGCATTTGAGGACCATGTGAATTACTGGGCTCTGAGCCATGTGCAAATCCAGCTTTCCATACTTCAAGTGCTTTTCAATGCAGCGTATATGTGCAAACACTTCATAAAGACCACAGAGATTATTAAGACACGTGCCTGAAACAAAATACCTGATCCAAAATTCCTGGATGCTTTAGAGAGCTAGACAACTTCAGTTATGATCCTTTCCACGTTTATGTTTGTTTCATGTAATTTCCCTTTCTTCTTTGCATTTTCTTCAGTGTATCCTGTACTCTGATGTTGGGAACGGTTATATGCTATATAATAACTGTCCCCTTTTCATTCAGATTTCACCTTTAAATACTTTAAAATGCTTTTTCTTAGCTCATATTTGCAGCGAGAGTACACTGATTATTATTTTGTATATACATGCAAGCACACGCTTTATGCTTCTTCATATAAAAGCTTTGTATAAGCCAGAAATGAAGAGGCTGGCTTCTGAATCAGAAGAAATATATTTTTTTTCTAAATTTGCTTTTGATTTGACTTGAGAATTGTCATTAACATGCTGCTCTCAGCACTCCATAAATGCCTACCCCAGCTGACTTGTTAATTTCAGTAGCCATCCACAGTTGTGGGACAGAAAGATTGTGCCTGGGATGAAAGAACTCAGACTTCTCTTCAATTCCTACATTGGGATTCAGTATCTAATGACATAGCCAATAGCATAAGGAACCTTTGTAATTCAACAAAAGGAAGAGGTATATCTGAATCCCATTAATATTTTACACCATACTATAACATTATCCCCAAATGTTGTTTCAGGAATGAAGGTCTAATTCCCAGCAACTATGTTACCGAGAACAAGAAAAGTAATTTAGAAACATATGAGTAAGTACCCTTGAAAATTATAATTGTGCTTTCTTTTAAAAAAAATGGATTGCAGCAACACATTTCAGTGCTTGATCCTTCAATCTTTATTAGACGTGAACAGGGGTTTATTGAAAGCTCTCTTTTTTTGTTACAAAACATTAGTCTTAGAATGAATTAACCATTTTGATTTGGAAATATTTGCTCAGAGAGTGTAATGTGAAGTTACAAACACTGAGCACTTCAACAACATTCATTTTCATAAAGCATAATGTCAGAATCTAGATGTTTCCTATTTCTGTAGGCTTACTACATAATGTTTTTATATTCTGATCTTTTCCTGTTGTGAACATGTAATTAATTGAATAGATGCTAATTCCAATTACTTCAACCTAGTTTACTGGAGAGAAGAGTAAAATTCTGCAAAATTCTAGAGAAGAGAGGCTTGACACAGCATCGGGGACTGTAAATTTCATCACAGTTTGATGTAACTGTTTCCTGGTCTTTCTTTTGTTTGAACTCATATTTAATCACAGTGAATGAGGAAAAAAGTTGTCACGTTTACAGTGGTCTAATAAAGTCACTCTAAATCAAGAGACTTTTATATACAACAATAGTTCTATTCAGGTTTTTGGACTGGGAATAGTGTAACTATTAAGATGGGTTACTTTTGTGAAACAGGCCAAGCAATTTTTACTGGCTGAAATTAAAGGATATGTTGTCTCCTTGTTGCAGGTGGTACTGCAAAAACATAAATAGAAGCCAGGCAGAACTTCTCTTGCGCCAGAAGGTAACTGAGTTTATATAGAGAGCTAACGATATCTAGCAAGGTCTATCAGTAGACACATCAAGAGTGTTACCATAATCAAATCCAAATCTGTTTGGTACACAGTAAGAGAGAAAGTACTTTAAAATAAAAAGGCTTTCTGGGGTAAGCATACAGTGCAGACTATCCAGACTTCACAGAGTTTTAAATTGTAGCCCTAGCAAATTCTAGGTAGATTTTCCATACTAGATAAATCAAATTACATGCAGTTTACTGTGCTCATCATTTATATGAAATATTGAAGACTGAAATCCATGTAGCGAGTAAATTAGTGAGGTTAGCAGAGCTTAACAAAACCCCTGCGTCTTTCTTATGTATAGAGCAAACAATCTGTACTGCGTTCTCTTCCCTATCAGTTTACCAAAGTGCCTAACTCAGTTAAACTTATTATGTCTTTGCTCAAGGACTAACACAAGGCTTAGACAAGACAGACCAGAGAAGAACATCTCAGATAGAACTGTTTCATAGTATTTTTTTTCTAGGGATTTGTACAATTTGATTTTTTAATAAATCAAAGCATTTTCACTACTTCACACTGAAGACTATAATGCACCTAAATTATTTAACTCCAAGAAACTGCCTGGCACTTAGTATTTTCCCTTGGGTAATTTTGCTCTGCTATGTACCTGGCTATCAATTCCCATTCTTCACTGCTTTATCCCCCTCCCAAATAGTCATAGGTATCCCACAGAACTTTGTAATCAGCTGCGAGTCCTATCTTGATGGAGGATTATGCAAGCTCAAAAGCAGAAAATAACTCTATTTGGATTTCTTTTCAGTCCAAAGAAGGCTCATTTGTTGTCAGAGATTCAAGCCAACAGGGACTTCTTACGCTGTCCATGTATTCACGGGCGAAAGGGTGAGTTGCTCTGAATGGTTTAGGGTTTGTATCAAGAGGTGATGGAAAAGCTTCCTGCAGGCTCCTCAGGATAAGCGGGTAGGTTGGACATGCAGTGCACAAGAGCAGGGCACCACTGCAGTGCTGTTCATGCAGAGTTAATTGCAATGTGTGCTGAAAAGATGACAGTGGGCAGTGGAGCTGGGAGCCAGGGTGCAAATGTCCTGCCAAGACAAGATTAACTGCACTCATTGAAATCCTCCTCAGATAATCTGCTGTGAAAGCCACGCATCCCATCCACGTAATGGAGGCAATAAGACCTTACATTCGCATCTTCTTGTCTCTCTTTCTACATGAAGTGCCATGGCTACCACACCACACCGCCACAGCCTTTGGCCGCCGCACCAAACCGCTTCCCTTCTCTGCAGGCTCTGCGCACTGTAAATTCATCCCAGACTCTGCTGTCCCCAAATGTCTCCTGTTTTTCTCCTAACATCACCTCACCTCCTCACTGTGCAGTCTTACTTCTTTTGCCAGCAGACTGCCACAGGACTCGCTTTTCCCCCACACCAGTAGCAATCACCTACAGCACTGACTTATGCCATCCCAAGCTGCCTTATATCCCCCTCCCTCAGCCCTCCTACATCCTCCTGCATCAGCAGCATCTGCTTTCCTTCTTGCCTTCTTAGAGCAAGCCAGAGGTGAGAGAAGCAAGGCAAAAGCATCACTGCTACCACCACCCTCTTCCTCCCTCCCTCCCTCCCCTCCTCAGAAAGGTGGGCAAGCCCTCCCCACCACTCCTGTGCTGGGCACAGGCCCACGATTGCGGTAGGGTACCAACCTTCAGCAGCCACCCCCAGCCTGAAGTGCAAACTTAACTTCTTCATTTTGAGTCTCACAGAAAGCAGGGGTAGATGGGCAGCAAAATATACAGAAAGCAAGGCAGACAGATAATGTGGAGAAATACAGAAAAGCAAATGTATTAAAAAAAAAAAAGCTCCAATGATGAGGCTTTGGAGAAGCAGAACAGAAAATTTAATCTCACATTGTACGTGAATATGTTTTTAACTTTTTTGGGGAAACTCAGGTAACGAAGAGCGTTTTAATTTTAAAAGCTTAGATTCAAGTAAGTGATGAATTAGGAGGAACATCCATTAAACGCTACGGCTATTTCTTATGGATGCAATGTTACAGGAGTAAATACTTGTGCAATAAAAACCATTGTGCAGTATCTCCCAAAGCTGGAAGAAAGATCCATTCAAGGAGTTTGGGTTTTTTTTTCCTGAAACATTATCCCAGCTACACACAGCCATTTTAAGTTGAGAATTGTACCCCAAATTTTCAGATTTTTCTGTGCTTTCTTTCAAAGTGAAACTTAATCAGATTTATAGTATAAATTACTTTTACTAAAACTATAATCCTTTGTTGATTTCAGAAGTCATAGTGGAGATATTCGACATTATCAAATTAAGAAAAATCACTCGGGACAATATTATGTAGCAGAGAACTATCTCTTTTCATCTGTTCCTGAACTCATCGAGTATCATCAACACAATGCTGCAGGTAATGCATACAAGCTGATAAGGTTTTACGGCTGATGATTTGAAGCTCCTCAGGACTTTGAGAGATTGGAAATCACTCTTCCTTAGTACTTTCCTTACAAAAAGAGACTGAAGTTTTTCTATTGCTAATGAATTCAAATATCACATGATCCTTTCTGCCAAAGGCATAGCTGTAGTGCACATATACCATGGAGGAAGTGAAACTGTCAAACTCATCTACATGTTCATATTTGACTGAATGGGTCTTGTATGAAATTTGGTCTTAATTGTTGCCTTGTCTACAACAGGACTTGCATGCATGCAATTTAATGAAAGCAGGAGCTATGTTGTGCATCAGCAGGCAGCGTTCTACTGATTTTGGCAAAAAAACCCGCCACCCTACAAACAATCCAAGGCACAATAGGGAGCACAAGGACTCTCTAACACTGGTTTGCAGCCTACTAGAATTAGCCACTTCTAATTGTTGACTGACGGCAGCCTTTTATAATTTTTACCATTAAAAAATACCCTTCACCTTGGTTCTGCCCATTATTTTAATACAGTATAAAATGTTTTTACCCTGAATGAGTGGAGATGGGAAAACACACAGAGATCCCTCACACTAGTGAGGAAGGAAGACATGGGAATGGACATGGAGGACAATTGTAGGAAACAAATGAAGTAGAAAAGGACCTGAAAGTAACCAAAGAATGAACTAACGCAGGGAGTCCTTGGTGAGCGATGTACTCACTGGTAGTGTTGGCTCATGAATTCAAAGAAAATGAATGATAGACACAAAAACATTTCTTGCAATGGGAAACAATCCTGAGAAATCATGCTGGAAGAGACCGCTTAGGTGGGTGATATAGTATTGTAGTACTCCTTTATTTAAGATCACTAACATCGTACAAACAAACAAGAGTATCACTTTTGGTTGTATGAAAGTATAGATACTTCTGTAGTCAGGGCCCTATAGAATAGTCTTCCTCCATTTCTTCTCACTGTAGCATTTTATCTGAACAAGCTGTAAGGAAAAGTAACTTCAAGAAATAAGAAATGTACATCAGATTCCAAATATTTTTGTTTGAGAATAGGTATGATACAGCATATAAAATGGAGTAAGTGGTCAACAGAATATTGTTGCTTTGTCCCCTACAGGTCTTATCACTCGCCTCCGACATCCAGTTGGATCAGCTGCATGTTCTTCATCAGCAACAGCAGCATTGAGTTATGGTAAATTTTTTATCTTCTTTTGGTGCAGATTTGGTTATCTGCCTAGGCAAGAATTTAGATCGCATTCACCCAGCTAATAATTAAGTTGTATCCATAAAATTTCCTGGTAATAAGAAACACATAAACAGCTGCATATTCACCAGAAACAGACACGCATTTCCAGGTAAGGTGTCAGTACCAAATGAGATGCCTGACTCGAGTCCTGTTCAGTGACTCTTGTGCTTCTGTTACAATCACCAGTGCATTTCACAGAACTGTCTGGACTTTTCTAAGTGGGCCTAAGACTCAAATATACATTTACTAGCTTTTCAAAGTCTATTTGATTTATTTAAATGCTTATAAATTAATATTATTTATGGGGAAGATTTTCTTTGTCAGTTCTGCAAGTTTTAGAAATAAGAATGGAATCTTATATAGTATTACAGAAAACAAGCAATAAATGCCATTTTTATGTATATAGATCAGGAATTTCATATCATCTGGCCAATAATAGGAACCTCTAAAATTGAGTATCTTTCATGTTCCCATGAATCTCAAGGCTTAATATTTCTGAAGGGTAGAACTATTGTGGTTATTACAATAGAGGCACACAGTAACTATTTCTGTAGCTATGCTATCCGTCTGGAACTGGTTCAGAGTTAAAAACATCACATATGATAATGACAGAAAAGTTCTCATATGCAATCAAAGCTAAACACTTACCTTATCCTTAAGCCTCAGACATTCGTACATTAAGCAATTTAAACACTAATCACATTCTACAAGCTGTAAAATAACTTTCACATATAAACATATATGAACATGTGGAAATTTTCAGGTATTTAAAACTCATGCTATAGCTGATGAACAATCGTGCTGTTTCAATCCATTCACTAACTGCAAATAGCAAGGCATGTCTCCTGGAGCACGGTTTAGGAAAGCTGGCCTGATTATTGTAACATATCGGGTTGCTTTTTTAGAGGAGTGGGAATTAAACCCATCTGAACTGACATTCATGAAAGAACTTGGTCGTGGGCAGTTTGGAGTTGTTCAGCTCGGTAAATGGAAAGCAACCATCAAGGTTGCCATCAAAACCATCAATGAAGGTGCAATGTCTGAAGATGATTTCATCGAGGAGGCCAAAGTAATGATGTAAGTACAAAAGGTATTACACTTGGCAGTTGACATTGAGATGATCAAGAAATAAATATAGCCTAATTCCATTTAAAACAGACCAGTTTGATGGGAATGGTGGATGTGCAGGACAAAAAGGCTGATAGAAAGATCTGAATTGGACTGATGCAGATGCTTGCTGTGCTCATTGCCAGACTCTTTCTTTAGAGTGTGCACTGCTTTATGCTGTGGAGCTCCATGAGGAGTAAATGTGCTGATAAATAAATGTGCTCCTACAACTATTCTTTCATCCGTAATTCAGTGCTTCTAGGCCCACTGGCAGGGCTCATACCTAACTAAAGCTTTTGAGAAACTATATTACCATTTCTGCTAATTTTGCAAATTAGGGAAATATCCAGAGCAGGTCTTGGCACAGCCCAGAAGACAAAAACCCTTGCAGGGTCATGTGCTCTGCCTGAAAGTCAGGCATAACTAGACCTTTCCATTTCACATCATTTGAATCAAGCTTTGAATTTAGTGTGTTTATGTAACAGATGAACAATGATGAATTCAAAGAGTGAACTTTTTGGAGGAAATTGCAGGCAGAAATGTGCTAGATAGTGGGACAACTCTGAGACCAGATGAATTGAACACTGTTTATTGAGTACTGAAAGTATTTTTCAAAACCATCATGAGAATCAAAGGTCTAGTTACCGACCAAAGACAAATGCTAGCCTGTCTAAAATGCAATTTTGAACAGGAAACTCTCCCACCCAAAGCTGGTCCAGCTTTACGGAGTGTGCACACATCACAAACCTCTCTACGTTGTGACTGAATTCATGGAAAACGGCTGCCTGCTCAAGTACCTTCAGCAAAGGCGAGGGAAACTCAGCAGAGACGTGCTCCTGAGCATGTGCCAGGATGTGTGCGAAGGGATGGAATACCTGGAAAGAAATAGCTTTATTCACCGTGATTTAGTAAGTACAATAGGTTTTCTGAGGTTCTTGACAAAAATTGGCAGTATAGAACGTGCCACTGCATTTTATGGGACACTGATGTGTCCTGTAAGACTTCAGCCCTGGAGGATCTAATAAGCCAACAGTGTTTTCCTGGCTGTAAACCAAAACTTTTCATCTATTCTTTTGTCCATGGACAGCTGGAAAAAGTACTTGAGAGAAGTTTTTCCAGCTGGAAAAACCACTTGAGAGGTCAGAGAAAATTGGGATATTAGCATGGAGCAGGCTAGTGTTAGGACATCCCAATAAGAGAGTATTATGGAGTGATCACAACACAACCAAAATCATAGCAATACAAAAGGTAAGCAACAATTAGGATTTTTTTTTTTTTTTTAACAAAATCTTTTTCTATCTACTTTTTTTCTGCTCCCCACTGCCTCACCTTGATGCTGGGATATCTGGGTGGCTTTTCTGCCCTATCCCTCATAGACAGGGAATCATAGGAAAGGAGCTTGTTTCTTTACTCTCTGCTTTTTTTCCAATGCTCACATTTGGATGCAGAGAGGGAATCTTCCTGCTCTCCTCCCTAGCTGCCTGAAGAAATGTAAAATCTTGAAAATTTCCAAGGAGTTCCTGATTTTTATAATGAAAAAGTCACAGAACATTTTTAAAAATTCACATTGAGTGTCCTAATGCTACATAATGACATTTTCCTAATGTCAGGAAAATACCTGGTTGGATAACTAGACTTCTGCAGCCTAAAATTTCTTTCACCATGCAAGAATATGTAAAAATATTGCAACTCATACTACGAGCATTTAAGCTGATATATGCTATGTTTGTGTAACTACACAGTTGCGAAATATGTTCACAGAGTCAGAGCCAGAAATTCACTTATATTTTTGAGGGCGACACTCATCTCCTTTTAGAATATAAACGGTATGAGCTGAAACAAAAATAATCAGCTGTTGTATTTTCTTAAAATGCTTTAGCACAGATGTCGGGTATGTTTCTCACATTTTCCCCAGGCTGCAAGAAACTGTTTAGTCAACGCAGAGCACATCGTTAAAGTATCCGACTTCGGCATGGCAAGGTACGAGGCCGCTGGCGCAGGTTTCGTGAGTACCTAGTTTCAGTCAGCTGCAGCATGACCTTGAGTTAACCTCACCGCTTCCTTCGCCGGTTTGGGGAATCCCACTGTGGTCAATTTTTGAATTCTGACGAAAATTATAACGTTGTTTAACTGTTGTACCATGAACTGGATGTCGTGGCCTTCTCTTGCTATTGGTGAGGGTCAGACAGGTGAACAAAGTGCCAGGTAAACTTCAGAAGTGTGTACGGACAGAGAAATGCCCAGGGCGCGCAGGGCTGCCAGAAGCTCGAAGAAACAAGTTCCCCAACTTTTTTTTGAGCAGCGGGAGGCCAGAAAGTCCCTGGGGACGGATCTGGGCGCTGGTGCTGCCCTTTAGAGGCGGCGGCGGCTGAGTAGGCCGGGAGGGCTGGCAGGGCAGGCAGGAAGCGCGACGTGCGCTGCTCTAGCAGGGAAGTGGTTTTTCTGCTTAATGAGAGGACCAGCCAAAGATGGGGAAAGAGAGCACAACGCGCTCCGGCAAGCACGGGCCAGAGGAAGGTAGCTCTGCCCTCACAGGCCTCCCCCAGAGGGTGTACTATATTTTACAGCTGAGGTGACCGAATGACCGACTGCTACCCAAAGGGGTTGTCTCACTCCTTCCTTCGTTCCCCTTGCAAGCCCAGTACAAAGCTCTCCACGTCTGTGTTTTACTGGCTGGTTTTCCTGCTGGATTCGTAGACTGAATCGGCTCACTTTGGAGGCAGATGAGCTTGAAAGGCAGCACATGGCTCTGAGCAGGAGGTGGTGGCGACGTTCACCCTGCGGCTGCAAGTCATCAGATGAGCACAGCCACGCTCCTCACCTTTCCCTTTGGTTTTGCCTCCTCTTTCTAACCTGAGGATTACAACACCCCAGCGGTTCCTAACTGAATACTTGTTTCTCAAAAGGCTGTCCTATACCATGGCAGTGCCCACTGGTCGCACTGCTCCCCAAAAGGGTAAGGTCAGTGTCAGGGGTCTGGACTCATCCAAATGCACCCGAAAACACCGTGAGAGACCAAGGGGCTGTCAGGGTCCAGCCTGAGTATAATGGACCTGAATGGCTCACTGTTGCCAAGAAGTGGAGACCAGTGGTGTGGCTCTAGGACAGGCACTCACTCTCCCCGGGAAACCATGGAGAGGTGACAGGAACAGAATCTGATTATTCAGAGCTCACACAACTGCCACTACTGGGTATTTTGTACTGGTATTTAGTATGTTCCTTATCCAATAACCTCTCACCTTTCTGTCCCTGCGCCAAAATAAGAAAGGGAGAAAAAGAGATGATTTCTCTTAATGTGACCTCCTTTAAAAGGTGCCAATGCTTTATGCCTTCCGTGAGAACAAATGTTGTGTAGTGCGCATCTGTCGTCTGCTCAAGAACATTAATACTGGGAAAATGTGCACGGAGCTTGTATGTATACAGGGGTGAGTCTAGCAGCCTTTTAAAATGTTGGCCTATAAATGCTTGCATTGGGCACATAATTTCATCTTATCTGGGAGGCTGGCTCCTATGAGCTTGGGCAAAGAAAATTACTCTTCCAGTGCACTGCAAGAGCTGTTGTCTTGTATGTGGTGAACATTTCTTTCTGCGTTGCTTCTGTAATGATGTGCCACATATTACATCTGTGAAGTTGGGCAGTTTAGAATTGTAGTCCTCTACCAGTAGTGTTCGGGTACAACAAGTGGTTGAAAAGGTGGACTCTTAAAAAGAGACAATAATTATTTACTGCTGCTGGTTTTCCTGCCCACAGTGAAGGGTTGTGTCCTAACAATATATTCCCGGACAATGACAATAACATCCATCTCGTCAGTCTTAGAGATGGTATTAAAATCTTTTATTCCAAAATACTTCTCATGAACAATTCAAATCATTCACTTAAACAGAAATCTCTTTAAGTACATAGCTTCCAGTGTGGGTATCTGTGTGCATTTTGTACTAAACTAGTGATACCATTTCCTTGTTTCTAAATTGACTCTGTATTTTTATGGAATTATAAACCATCTGTGGAAATGTCTCCAGAACTTCTTGCTCTTGAACTATCATTCAAATGTATGCTGTTTCCTGTCATTCTTTAGGTATGTCATCGATGACGAATATATCAGCTCTTCAGGTGCGAAGTTTCCAATCAAATGGTCATCTCCCGAAGTCTTCCATTTCAAAAAATATAGCAGCAAATCAGATGTCTGGTCATTTGGTGAGTTGATTGGGTGAATGTGCAACATACTGGGCTTCCCTAAAACTACTGATGTGATTTAGTGTAACTTTTTACTCATGCTACATATCTTATGCTTTAGTCCTTCCCATTCTTCAAATCTTGCCTATATTGAACAAGTATGTTTTTCAATAGAAAGACTCTGTGCCTAAAAATTAGATTTTGACTGAAATGTGCATTCTTGGTAAGTCCCCATTAGCCATATGTATATTCATCTCAATTTCATGGACCACCACCTTAGCTGACTTAAAAGAGAGCAGAATTTATATTAGTTGAAAATGTTTTTGGTTGTCTCCATTCAGCTCAGGTTGCCCATATTTTCACTCATTTTTCAATACACAAAAAGTCAAGAGTGTTTTTTGTTCTTTGAATGTTGTTAAATAGCTTGTGGGTTTGGGGTTCTTTGTTTTGTCCTAAATATTTTCGTTCACTTCTAGGTGTACTGATGTGGGAAGTTTTCACAGAAGGCAAAATGCCTTTTGAAAGTAAGTCAAATTCTGAAGTTGTCCGTGAGATTTCTCAGGGCAACCGACTTTATCGACCATATTTGGCATCACATACTGTGTACAAAGTCATGTACAGCTGCTGGCATGAGGTTTGTTTCTCTTTTTTTCCCCTGTGATATTACTTTATTGTTAATTTGTAATGTGGATCTAAAAGCAACCTTAAAAAATTGAGGCATTAAATCCTTATTTCACATCTGTGACATCCTCAGCATCTCTCACTATGATTTTCACAAATCACACCTAAGTTTACAAGCCTCTGTTTCTCTTGACTGTTGCATCTAATAAATATAAAGCACATCATCAGTACAATAGGTCTAGACCATCCCTGGTTTTGAATATGCCACTATTGTCTCACTTCTCTACTGCGTCAAATGTAATACCTTTTTCACACCTCTGTATCTTGCCTAGCTTTCTCTAGCTCTGCTCTGAATGATAACCTTAACACATTCATATGCAAAGCGGGTACGGCCACTAAATGTGGATTTTAAACCCCATTTTTCAGGTGTACATCAGTACCTCTGTACATCACTAAAAAGCTCCTAGGCTGCATCCCTTTCACCCTCTCCACTCTGATTTAGTACTTGATATTCTTTCTCCATTTCTCCAGCACCTATTTCTTTCTATATTGGTATTCAAACATTGATTTAATCAGCTTCTCCATCTGAGTAATCCCTTAAGGTCCCTCCTTCTCTAGTGTCTACAGGAAATGAATCTTTAATTCTTAGATAAAAAGTACTTTCAGAAGAGCTTTGTGTGCAATGATTTCATATAAATAGTCAGGCATACAGCAAGACTAGCTGGGGAACGTTGTTGCTACCATAGTCTCCTTTATCGTACCTCTCCTTTCTTGCCCATCTTTTAACTCTACATGAAATTTTTAGACCCTGAGTAAAAAAAGCTTAAGAGACTGAACTCTAAACTGCATCTAGCTTGCTTGTTTACTGCAAACATCCATTGGGATGCCAGCCAGCACAGAGAGAATGGGGAGTAAGTTCTCTCTTCTGTCTGCTATCAGCCAGCAGTTTGTTCCATACTGAGCTGCAGTACATCAAATGATACAGCAGGGAAGATCCTTTTTCAACAACCCAAGAAACATTCCTGAGTATCATGGTTTCCTGAGGGGTAGGGCTTTCCAGTGACCCGTTGCAGAGGAGAAATCCTATAGGAATTCTGGTCCAGAATTGAAATAAATATAAAGAAATTTTAGGAATGCTTGGAAAAGTGGCTGTGCTCATGCTGCTGGTGTCATGAAGAACAGATTACTTTTTCCCCTCAAATGATAAACTTGATCTTTTCTTCTGTATTAATAAAATAAAATGTAATTTTTAAGTGGTAGCTCATATATACTTGTAACCATCTTCTAAAGTCTGGTACTATAATTGACCAATCTGCTAATATAAATTTATCCTCTGCTTTTCCTTTCAGAAACCTGAAGGACGTCCTACTTTTGCAGAGTTAATAGAGACCCTCACAGATATAACAGAGATGGGATAATCAGAGATTTTACAACAATATGTTTACTGAAAGGTTAGCATGAAGCATGTCAATAATGTAGCTAGTAGAGAAAACCTCAGCCTTTTACAGCAGGCTCTACTTAAGTTGCAGTACCAGCATCCTACATATTGAAGCAGCTGTTTGGGCTTGGCCTAATTTTTACTTATTTGAGAAAGATACCTCAGGAGGCTGATTCAGGACTCTCAAGGCTTTGTTTTCGTGGTTAGGGAGAAAAATCTCCTGTCTGAAAATAAATAACTAAGCTTACTCACCTTATAGGCCTTTTTATTTATTCAGAGCTACACCAATTCCTGCAACGATAGTATTAAATTATTTGGTACTTACTACGACTCATGCAGTGGGGAATACTGATTGGTGGCAGCAAAAATGATGGAAGAACCTCTGATAAAGCTCTAACTAGGTAATTTTTAAAGGCAAGCCCTTTTGCGCCGCAAAGCATCCAGCACCAAAGAAATGGAGCAGTGTTTCAGAAGGGGTGGCAAGTTAATGGACCAGCTGCCGGAGCAGCGCCTGCACGTGTGCCCATACCCACTGCTGTGGATAAAGGCAGGCAAAGGGAGCAGTCATCATTTAGCAGCTCCCAAGTCACATCTGAGCAGTTGGAAGGACTGAGCATCCCTGAAGACCCACCCTGCATGGTGGGTCAGGGTGTCTTCTCTACCAATTCTGTATAAAAGGAGAGTAAGGATTATTTTATCCAAACCTCTCCCACAATTTTCCAGCACTATCTCCCATTCCTCACCTGCTGCTGCTTACTCAAACTCCCATGCTTGCCTTGGTCCCCCCTGTGCCAGTGCCCAGAATGGCTGATAGACAAGTTAAAGCTGGAACCTGACAGTAAAACAAAGTGCTTTGAATTAGTCTAGCTCACATGGATCCTGTGATACCTAACATGGACAATGCCTTTAACCCTACTTCTTATGTTATTATTCACTTTTAATTTTAAATCATAATTGTGGTCAATACAAATATATTATAGAGAAGAAAAGGCAGATGAAGTTCGTAACTTTTTAATATAAAATAGTCAGATCATTACAAATAAATAGGTTCTTTAAAATGCGTGATTGAATTGTGAATTATTTATAGGTAAACACATCATAATATTGATTTTTATACCACTTTGTAAACAAAATATGTAAAACACACTAGCTAAAGAATGATTGAGTTCTGCACAATTTAATTTTTCATTTCCAAATTTATAAAATAACTGTAACAATAAAATTGAACATATCAAACATACCAAGTTTTGAATTTCCAGAAGATGATGGCATCTCTGGGTCAAATTCACTCCTAGCATTAATCAGTCATCCTTACTGTAAGAGTATTTTGATAGTTATCATCCCTTGGGAAAGGAAGTTGTTAGTCCTATTGTTTGAACATTTGGGAGTATCTTCAAACACACTTTTAAGGCATTTCTGCTTCAACTGAAGCATGATATCCTTATCGTTTCATATAATCTGCTAGAAGAATTGCCACCAACTGATGTCACTTTTTACTTTTATAATCAACTTATTTATGAGCATTCACATCCTTATCAGACCTATGAGTAACTACAGCTCTATACAACACAAAACACACATTGAGCTCACCACACTTTATGCCCAGCCATCAGAAGTACAAGGCTTTTCAGCAGATGATGCACTACAAATGTGAAATTCAAACCGTCTCTGCAACATAAACGTACATGAGGACATCAAATAATGTATGAGGAATCTTTTTTAATAGCTCTTGTAAAACTGGTTTTGCCACATTTATTACTGCAAGTTAATATGTAATACACTACAGTACCATGCAATAAAAAGCAGGTCCATTAGATTTATGTACTCAAAGCACCCTGCTCTTGCCTGTTTCACTGAGTTGTCCCATGGTGAATATACATCCATGCTTGAAACATGTTGGTCTAATATAAGAAGGCAATAATGCTTCCCTACCAGGCTTCAGCTTCTCAGTGTAATCTTTCTATAGGCTGCTTTGGGAAAAGTATGAGTAGGCTGTTACTAACACTGACGCAGATAAATTTAACAGCTGCTATCGTCAGGCTGACAGTAAATAAATGAAAAAGCACTAGAACATGCTTCAGAGTCAGTGAAACCAGTGCTTAATCAGCAACAGGAAAGGTCTATAGGACAAAGGTCGGGTATCTACAGTGTATTTACTTACCAGAACAGCTACACCCATAAATAAAGACTAAGTAGGCCACCTTAGTCCTCACGGTGTCTCTGAGCTCAGCTCAAACTCTAACCGTATTCAAACAGGCAAAAATGAAAGTACTTATACGGGTGAACAGTGAGTGCCACCCATGACACTGACCATAAAGAGGCATGTGTGGGCAAACAGATGTCTGTTAGCTGGGTTTTTTAAAAACATTTGTGTAATAAAAGAGAGACCTGGAAGAGCAGTAAAGGTTAGAAGGGCACACTATAAGACCTCCATACATGGAATGTGTGTTCAAAGGCTGTATTTGTACTCAGCATTTGTAAAAATTCAGGTGATGGTTCCTGATCAAACATCAGAAAACTTGCAGCAAGTCAGTATTATGGATGGGAGGAAAAAAGGCAGAATTCCCAGCTTCTGTGCACCAGCTGCTTAGAATATATCTCTCTTCTATAAAAAAGCTGTATTGTTGACAAACTGGACTGTATTTTCAGAAAATGAAATTCCGTTGTCAAAAGTACTCCCAACAAGCAATTGCAGATCAATTACAGACCAACTTCCCCCACCGCCAAAGTTTTCCAGAGAGGGGGGCCCTGCAGACACACAGACGCACATCACCACCACCACCCCTCCCTTGTACCACCAGCCTGGCTCCCACTCAGCCTCCTCGTCCTGTTCTGGACCTCGGCACCATTTTAAAACCTGCCAGAAAGGAGTCAGGTACAGGAAACCCACTCTGCTAAAAGAGTATTTTCTAACACACTTGCCAGTTTTGTTTTGCTGGAATTTAAACAGCAAGAGAATAGCATTTGCTAGAAGTATATAATTCCCCATATAGCTCCAGGATGCAACCGTGATGAGTAAAGAGGTTGATGTTTTGAATCAGTATTCTTTGGGATGAAAATTTTTTATAGCATGGCTGGTTTAGGTGTGGCTGGGAAGGCAGGTAAAGGAAGATGGTAGAACAGGTTTCTATAGAAACTAACAACCTATGTACTTCCTTCCAACCTCCCTGCAGATTATTTAACCTATCCAAGTCGTCTTGACCTACCTACATTTAGTCAGTGCAGCTACGTAATGAATTTAATCGCCCATTAATTTGTCCTAATGTACGCTAGTAATGAGTAGCTGCCAAGATTTGTTTTGTATCAGCATTTAAAAGCCATAATTTAGTTAGCAATGTATTGCCTCTGAGGTTTTCTTTGTTCTGGTTCTTAACCATTCGCCCTACTTTCCAAAACACTTCAAATTACTTTAGATAATGTCCTTCATTTCACTGCCTGGAAAACCTGACAACTCACTGAAATACTCTCCACTGAGACTGGCCATGAGAAAGAGATCCCTAACACATCAGCCTTGAGTTTTCTTCCCTAGTTTAGAAGGGAAGGCATTTTCACTTGCCCATTATTTTTGGCCCTCAAAATCCATGCCTTTTTCGCTACTAATCATCAGCACTAAATGTTTCTTGCCAATGCTTTCTACAGAACACCAGGGTAAAAATAACACATCTGGACAAATTGGATAATTCTGTAAGTGAAGCTAAAACCTCTTGATCTCCTCATACTCTTCCTTCCAGTTCCATGATAACATCACAGATTTTTTAGCTCAGGGTGAATATATAGTAGTTTCACACTTGGCTTCTCTAGGAGAGTAGAAAATTCTCTTTCCTATCAGAAAAACTAGTAAAAGTCAAAGCTACTTAAAGAAGGTCATGATCAGGTCAGATGCACATGAAGTGCAAAGACATAAGCCAGACCTTCTTCATCTAGAATCCACTTATGTGTGCACAGGACCAGGTGCTAAACCCAAGATTATTCTCCTTGGATCTATCAGATAGATAGTGTTTAAATGCTTACCAGAAATATTAATTACACTCCTTTTTATCCCTTGTTTAAAAAAGCACAGATCATTTAGTACATAATCCATGAATAATTTATTACAATATAAATATTAGCATAATTTCACTAAAATTTAAAATCATTCCAAATTAATAACTAAATATAAACATTTTCAAAAATAACATCCCTTATAGCAAGTGTTTTTTATACAAAAAGATTATCAATAATTTACTTCTTAACATGATAGACTTCCTGTACACCATGAAAATAAGCATTAACTTGGTTTTCTGACATTGTAAGAAAATAACATTATTTTCATACTAGATGTTATTTATGTATAAAAGCAGATATGTAGGTCCAGTAGAAAATACAGAATTTTTGCTTGGTACAAGTTAACTGACTGCCAGGAGTTGGTATAAAAAGAGTCCAGATCCTTTGCAAAGAAAGTATTACTACATACCTTAAAAAAATGCCAACATGCATCCATTCAAGAATTGGACTGGTTGCTTTTTCATACAAATAACCCATTTGGTCACACTACAGTGGTGACTGTATAAGCAAACAGAGGGGCCACAAACTATGCAAAAAGATTTCTTTTTCTCTTTTTAGGCTCAATCGATGTTTTCTTCAGTTATTCTTTAAATTGTATGAGTAATTCACAGTGAAAAGCAATGCAAGCTTTTGTTAAAGGGCAAACTGTAAAGAAAACTCCATTTTTAGTCTTTTTAATATTTGTATTACCTGGTTTTAACTATAAAGATTTTGTAGCTTGAATCTGGCCAATAAAGCCAAAGTATTCTCTACATTAACTAAGAAGTAATGAAACCCTATTTATGTATTTTCTTCTCTGAAGCCTTTTTAACACGTGTTTTAACAGCAAAGAATTGTTGCAAATCTCATCACTTGGGAAGCTGAAAAAAATATTCCAAAGCTGTATACGTGGCCATTATATTTTCAAGGCAAGTATGTTTTCTGTGAAAATGACTCTTTTGCTGGGGTAACATTGCTGCCATCTCCTGCACTATTGAAAATACTTCCCAAATGAGGTAATCACAGGTGATAACCTGAATACCCATTGCCTAATGACATCTTCTGGGCTTCTTTTTAAATCAGCCATTACCTGCAATATTTTATAAGAAGAACTGGACACACTTTTCAGTATCACATTTGCTCTTCATTGTAAAAATGAGGGTTTAAAAATAAGGTGCAAGTGACTGATACAACTTCTACCTCTTCCTGTAGGTACGTCAACTACAAAGCTAGCCTAGTGAAAAAAAAAAAAAAAGGTGCTTGGAATTTAGGAATTACTTCAAGTTAGCATCACTAGTGTTAATTTCTAGTTTTTGATAGCTTCTAAAGCATTATTAAAAATAATTAACAAGTGAGTTGTTTTATGAATGTGTAACCCTTCAAAAAAGTAGACTGCTCCCTTGAGTGCTTTCAAAATCCCCAAACCTGTAAGCACACTATCACATTTATGACAGAGGTATTAAGCAAGCAGTGGAACAGAACTGTTCACATCTCATTTTACCTAGCTTTCAAGTTGGGTGAAGCTGCACGTGTGCTGTTGTTAAGAAAAACAAACAAACAAGCAAACAAAAAAAAACCCACAACCAAAAACAGAGAGAAAGAGACAAAGAGAAGTTTCTCCAAAACATGTGTGTAAATGGCTAAGCATGATACAAGACTGACTTACACCAATTCTGACCATGAATCAACACAGTTTTGTTAAGGCTCCATCATTGCTACCTGAGAAAACTACTATTTTCCTTTCAAAAAGGAAGTACTGAAAGTTTGCCCAACACAAACATATATGAAATACCAGCAGCAACCCTTTTGTTCTTACAGCTAAATTACGAGCTTTCTTTCATGGAACAATTCGCTATCCATCCAAAGTGTCCACTTTTACTACACTCTTTGAATGTTAGAGAATATACAGCCCGCTTCATGAGGAGGTTCTGCTTGGCAAATAGATCTCAGCTGACTAAAATCAGTTTTTAGTTGCTGAAATGCTAGCATCCTCTGGCAAAGGTCCTGGACTCACACTTAAAAACCCAAGAATTGGAAATGCTACCTTTCTGACGAGCTTGTCATGACCCACACATCTGATTGCTGAAACTACTTTCTTGCTCACAAAGTGGCAACAAAGGGGAGTGTAATGAGTAAAACATGGACTGTGCGAGGTGTTTTTGTGAAATAAAGATCAGTGACCACAACTGAGGAGCATTCTGTTGTACAGATCCTAACCTTCAAGGACTACGGTAGATTAATAGCTAAAACATCTAATAGAGGTGAATACTCATTTTTAGAAAATATGAAAAGGTCAAACTAAACCAAAAGATGTTTTGGTGTTTCTCAGTCCTTGTTTACAGCCTTTACCCAGTATTTTTAGAAATAGCACAACAATTGGAAAATGGATTTTGCTTTTATAATGGAATATAAAATAACAGGACTGTTTTGCAATTAAGAAACAATGATACCTTTCTGGAAAACGAGAAAAAATTTTGAAAAGCTTAAATGGGTTTTGATGAATAGATGGCAATATTAGGAAGAAGTACAGAAAGAAGTGAAGTCCCTTCTTAAGCCTCAGAGTAGTATAAAACAGAGTGGAAATTCTTAATTGCACATTCTGGTTTTCTTCTGCCTTTGAGTGCTTTATTCTTTCATCTTATGTAATTTTTTAAGCCAATAGCAACTGTTTTCAGGCCTCTAATGAATATGCTTTTTCTTAAACTGTAACTCGGTCATAGTTTTGAAATAAAAAGGTACATGCATATTCAGGGACTTGCAATCCACTCAGAATTCCTCAGGTAGAAGCACTAAGACTTTGCTGTTAAAAAATGGATTTTGAAGGAGACTGGTTACCAAGAACCATATTTCATAATTTTTTTTGGTGAAATCTATACAAGATTCATTGGTAGTTGATCAAAAGCGAATAGCTCTTGCATAAAATTTTATTTTAAAGCTAAAAGGGTTAAACACTGTTTTCTTCATATTATACCTCCAATGAATATCCTTCATGTAGAGTATCTACAAGTTTGCTTGGCAATAAATTATGAAAATATAAAGAAAGCCTGAAATATTAAGGCCATCACTAAGATAATAGCAGAGTGCTTGTCACTTATTGAAGGATTGTCTTTTATCATGATGGGAAAATTGCACTTTGTAAACATAGCTTACAAAGACCACTCTTCTCTGCTAAAATTCTCCAATAGGAGATGCTGCACAGAAAAAAGACAAGGTTTTTCATTACTTAACATACAATCACTTTTCTGTTTGTCATGTAAATTATTGAACACTTCCATTCATTACTTGGTAGTAACAGCTGGCACACAGAGGAGTGGCCCACACTTAACTGGCCTTACAGATGGTTTTCCAGAGATTGCGGAAAAGAGCAGCATTCTGGTAGACACAGGTGGGCTGAGTCTGCAATTCATGGTACTTCAATGATGAATGCTGCTTGAGAGTTTCATTGACTGAATAAAATGTTGTCCTCCTCATATGCCAAAGCTGGGTCTTCCATGGTCTCCAGTAAAGTGTGACAGGTTTCATATTCACGGTGTGGTAATGATGGTTCTTTGGCAACAGTGGACATCAACTGACTCCAGGTGATATTAGTATTTTTGAAAGCATGCAATAGAAAAATGCCAATGATGATACTGCAGAATCCACTCAGGGTTCCAATGATATCACCCAGGTCCAGACTACTCCACTCCTTAAACAGGATGATGGAGCATGTCGCAACTATTGTGGTGAAACACACGTAATAAATAGGTGTCACTAGAGATGTATTGAACACGTCCAACGCTTTGTTGAGATAGTTGATCTGAGTGCTGACTGAGAGCACTAAGATGCCCACCAAAACATAAACCAATGGATGTCGATAAACTGGTTTCTGCTCCAACATTTGTTTGATGGCAATGCCAAGGCCTTTCACAGATGAGACGGAGAAGGCACCAATGAGTGAGCAAATTAAAATGTAGATCAGTATATTTGTCTGACCTCTCCTTGGAGCCACAATAAATATCAGCACGAGGGCAACAACTGTCAGGAGAACAGCAAATGTAACAAACGCTGTAAGAAAAAAGAAAGGGAAGAAGAGTAACATGCATGAGAGAAAATACGAGACTACATACATGTTAGAAGTTATTCAGTGTCCCGAATGCTTCTCTATGAACTGTAGCACAAGTTCATTGCACCTGCATACAGACCTGGATCTTGCAGCTTTCTTTCCATCTCATCTAGTGAGGTGACCTCCTCCTCCTCAGGGGCGTGAATAACCATGACCGTTGACCCCAAAATGCTCAGTACACAGCCCAGCTTTCCATGAATATTCAGCTTCTCATTTAAAAAATAGGATGACAATATAGCACTGTTTGGCAAAATATAAATAAAAGGTTCATCTCCACCACCACACTAGACATTCCAAATCTGCCTGTGTAACATGATAATTCAAAGTAATTCAAATTCAAAACCTCTTTTGAATTTGGATATATGGGAAACCAGCCTGAAACAACCAAATTTTATGGAGGTTTGCAAGTAGGTTGGTCAGGACCAAGAAGGTCAGGTCAGGTTTTAGGGGTGTTAGCAACCCTGATCCCTCCTCTCCAGGTTGTAAAGGGTCCAAATTGCTCAAGGAACTTCTCATTACTGATTGCCTTGCTCAGGTTATGTGCTCTCACACACCTGTAGATGGACCAAACAAACTGTTACTTTCTTCCAAAAATGGTTTAAAGCACATCGTTTGCCATTAAAACCAATGCACACAAGTTTTGGAAACTGTTCCTCATCTCTCCCTGGGCTCTCCCACCCAGGCACAGTTTCTTCCTGGCTTGCCAGGACTCCCCAAAAACACAGAGAAGGCACATCTCCCCCTTTGAAGAGGACTGACCCCAGGCTCTCCAAGGGGTTCGAAATTTAACCTAAGGATAATAACCTGGCCCAAATGAGGCCACCTCACAGGGCATATGATCAGCCAGCTCGAGCATAACCTTAGGCACAGACACAGGCTTAATGGCGTGTGAATGTGCTCACAAATAGTTTTTCAACCCACTGATCAAATTACAGCTATTTTTTCACACAAGGGTAATGAGCTCACTGACATGAAGTTCTCATGACTTCTCTGTTTCATGAAAATTGGAAAGATTGCTACCCACATCAAAGGAGAGGGCGTTAAAACTCAGGCTGTTTTGCGAAGCAGCAGCCAGGCAGCCAGTTAGTCTGCACTGACCTATATATGCTGATCCCAGCATATCTGTAGGTGACAGAGTTACACTGGTTTTGCTATGATGGAATGGCTGCATTTTTAACAGTTAGATTACTGCAAGCATCTTTAAAAAAAAACACAAAAGATACATAGAATCACAGAATAGAATCATAGAATCATTCCGGTTGGAAAAGACCTTTAAGATCATCGAGTCCAACCATCATCCATGCCCACTAAACCATGTCCTGAAGTACCCCGTCTACTCACTTTTTGAATACCTCCAGAGATGGTGACTCAACCACTTCCCTGGGCAGCCTATTCCAATGTCTGACAACCCTCTCGGGAAAGAAATTTTTCCTAACGTCCAACCTAAATCTCCCCTGCTGCAGCTTGAGGCCATTTCCTCTCGTCCTACCTCCAGCCACCTGACAGAAGAGACCAGCACCCACCTCGCTACAACCCCGTTCAGGTAGTTGTAGAGAGCGTTAAGGTCTCCCCTCAGCCTCTTCTTCTCCAGACTAAACCACCCCAGTTCCCTCAGCTGCTCCTCATAAGACTTGTGCTCCAGGTCCCTCACCAACTTGGTTGCCCTTCTCTGGACACGCTCCAGCACCTCAATGTCTTTCCTGTGGTGAGGGGCCCAAAACTGAACACAGGACTCGAGGGGCGGCCTCACCAGTGCCCAGTACAGGGGAACAACCACCTCCCTGCTCCTGCTGGCCACACTATTTCTGACACAGGCCAGGATGCCGTTGGCCTTCTTGGCCACCTGGGCACACTGCTGGCTCGTATTCAGCCGGCTGTCAACCAGCATGCCCAGGTCTTTCTCTGCCGGGCAGCTTTTTTTACATGGCCCAGGCTGGTTTTAAACACAATGTTTCATATAGCATACTCAGGTCTAAAAAAATAAGAGTTTTACATTTAAAATACAATAATTCCATTTTGCTAATATATTATTTCTCAGAACATTTGTTGTAAGCATAATCTATGTCTTTTCTGCTTCTGTGATAGCTGTATGTGCTTAAGTACTTGAAAGTTATTTGTTTCCTCATACATTGGAAATAATGAGTGTTTGAAGGGCATTCATATTTCAAAACAACCACAAATTTTAACTGTGGATATTAAAAAGGCTAGAAGTTTCTTTGCCGTCTTTCTAGAAGGACTTGGAAAAGACCAAACAAACACAAAATGCTTCCTAAGTATGCCTTAATATGAAATTATGCTCCTATAAAAAAGAACTGTTTTTGAAAACATTTTAATGGAGAAATACTGTATTTTCTTTTGAAGTTTTTTCATAACTGAAGAACAGGATAAGACTTTAAGACAGCTTCACTTCTCTAGGAAAAGATAAGTTACAGCCTTCTACCACTGTACATCAGCAGTATACCTGGCATACACGGATAAGAAATACTTCATAATATAGGTGGAAGGCTGTTCGGAAAGCATATATGTTAGTTTTGGGAACAAGACTTCTCATTCCCTCTACTCAGAAAATTCAGTTCTAAATAAGAAAGTGATCTTTCCACTAAGGAACAAAAAGCATTTTTTGTCCATATATTGCTTTTCAGTTTTCTTACTAAAATTCTCCACTTTCAGCCAAAGACAGTATTTTTCCGTCACACAGTGAATGGTTCATTTGTCAAGGTTTGCTCCCAGTTTGTACTAACCTTATGAGAACACTCAGTGCACCCAAGGAGGTAACTAAGGTTGCAGGTGCAAAGGCATAGGCAGCAAAATTTGCAGCTTCTCCTAATCCCACTGCAAAAGAAAGAACATTTGGATCAGGTTGAGGTGGGGGGGAGGAATAAAAGGAATATAAATATAAATATTTTTGTATGATAGCAAATATAAACCAAAAATCTTTTTTCTACACTATATATGCAAATTTTCCTTTCAAAATTATCTAACCTCCTCTGGAAATAATAAAGGCTGAGGAAAGACAAATACTTTTCCCCTAAGTACGCCTAGAAGCTGGACAGATTCAATCCCATTGCTTTTGGCTGGATATTAAAGAAAAGGTTGTTCTGCAAAAGGCAAACAATATTTGAGAGATGGAATATCGGAATGGCTTCTGTCATAAAGGTGATTGCAAAGACATTTCTTTTAAGTGCGGGGAGTGAAAAATCAGGGAATATATCTATTTAAAACAATAATCTGCTTTATGTTGCATTTACATATAGGTTGAAAGGAAAGCAGTGTCTTACTTGAAAGCAGTCCAGCCCACCAAAGCCATTCCTTCAAATAAGAATATCCACCCTGTCCTGAAAGCAGAAAAAATAATCTCGTATTAGAAGAAAGAGATCACCTTATTATAATAAACTAAACTACAGCTTCACATTTGCCTCTAGTCATATAAAGTACTGAAAGAGCATGTTATCTGGATGAGACATGAAGACTATTTAGTTAGATTTTGACTGACATTTTCATTAATCACCCTGCTGTTTTGTGGCTTGGACTTCTGAAAAATTATATTTGACTAAAGGGAAAGTTCCAAGCAAAAGTAAAATGTCCATGAAGATTGTTTGTGAGCTTAAGAAATGCTTCAAAGTGCTCTCCCAGGTCAGATCCAACATATTCATACACAGTCAGCTGCAATTTGACTCTGCTTATACTTCAAATCGAGATAAATTAGAAAGTAGAAACTTTTCTAGTAAGTATCCTTCTACAGTTCATTGCACTTCCTTTTTTTAAAAAAAACCCAACAAACCCAAACTCTGAACCTAGTTACCGTCTTAAGACTTTCCATCTCAAATGAGGGAGGAAAAAGATGGAAAAAAGAGAGAGAAAGGCATTTTGAAGGGTAAGATGAATGGAGAATTTCATTTGGTACCTAACTGCTGTTAGGGAGGAAATGTCACCAGTTTGCTACATTTAATACCCACCACTGCCCCCATGGCCCTAGGAATTCCGAAATCCCAGTCCCTGCAATCACACACAGAGAAATAATACTGTATTTCCATCCGTAGCCAAGACAGGAATTCTGATCACTGTTAAAATATGACAGTTTTCACCTACAACGGTTTTAAACGTGTGATCTGTTAACTCAAACCTTGATTTTGCCAAGTTACAAGAAGCGTTTGAATCCCCAGCAGGAGCAAGGCAGACAGCATCGCTTACCAGCTCGGGGGACTCCTTTGTCTGCCAGTTTCAAAAGCCCTTTCTTCTTCAGTATGAAACTAGCACCAATAAAGATACTGGAACCTATCGCCAAAGCCAAGCCAACGTAGAGCTGGTATTTGCTTCCAGCAGGAGTGGAAATGCTCTGGTTCGTTTCATTGAGAGTCCCGTCCATAGAGGCAAGGAGAGAAGAGTGTGATTCAGACACGTTGATGATCTGGCACCATGCTTGGCAGGAGTCATGGCAAGGAAAAGAGAGCACAGCACCTGGGAGGAGAAAAAGGAGGACAAGGGATTCACAAACAAGGCACAGCTCTGAAGGAGCCCTGTCCTTGCTCTGCTTACTCCTTTCCACACGTTTCCAGAGCACTTATCACTTCTGACCGTGCAAACAACTCACAAAATCCACATAACATACACAATGCTGCCCCAGATCATTATCCACCCCTGTCATTCACAGGTGCATGCCTTATTTTACATATATTATATATATTTTGCACTATATCAGCTTAGTCAAGCGATTAGGGCAATACCAAGGAATGCAACAATAAAATACTATCTTTGATGTAATTCAAAATTCACCTTGAAATCATAATAGCTAACCTGAAACCTCAAGAAGAAAGGGTTCTTTTGTATTGTGCAGAGACCACATCCCCAAAACACAAACATACAGCCAAGTCCATAATTCAGACTTTGCCTGCTAGAGTAAGCCTGCTACTATTCCAGGCTTCTGCTTTTATATTTGTAGCTGAGATTTGGAAACAACAAATAAAAAAGAGAAGGAAAAAAAAAAATCTATATAGGGAGCAAACTCTTGCTACATATGGGCACTAATATGTACTATTAAGATTGTTCAGTGACTGCTGCGTAAGCCAGATCTTCTTTAACGACTCATAAAATTTTGAGGTGGAGGCCTCATCACAGCTCACTGAAATTTTCATCGAACCTCAACAACGCTGAGCTGGAGGAAGACCACAGCCTGCAAGGGACAGTCCCCCTGGCTATCCCTGCCAAACAGCCGCAGAGCCGGGTGATCCTGAGCTAAGACTGAGGCTCCACACTCTCAGCCAGCCAAGCCTTATCAGCATCACTATGATGAGAACCTGCAGGAATGACATCATTGCCATCAGCCTAAACGTGTTTTTTAAAGAAAGAAGAGGTATCGCATTTCCAAGAACAAAAGGAGTCGTTGCTTTGCACTGGGAAGCAGGGGACAGGCAGCAATGCTGCAACAGGGCTTGCAGTAGTCTAAGGGGATGTTTCACAGTTTCTCATGGTAGACTGCAGCATGCAATCAGCATGGATTAGAGAATCTAGGCTGGAACAGCTTTTAAGGGACAACCTTTTTGGAAAGAAAGGTTCTATTGTGAAGACATGTTAAAATATGAAACAGCTGATGCGGAATTACAAAAGCTCGATCCATTGTGATTCATATAAAGCATTGGATGCAACAAATAATTTTGCTTTCCATGGTTCCCTCTAATTAAAATGACACATGAAGGATTCATCCTGCTGGGTGGCACCATCAGTAATACACTCATTTTTTTTTTTTCTTCCAACTGAAAAAACCACTTGGACACTTGGTAGAAAAGGATGTGCCACTGTGTCTGTTCATACCTAAGCTCTGGAAAGATTAATGTTCTGTCAAAAGTACTTCACTGCACAATTAACAATAAGCAGCCTTGGATAATTCACCTAATACTGTTTAGGAAGGAATATTTAAAATAGCAAAAGTATTAAAAATGGTATGAAATTTGACAGCGTATCTTCATTTGCAGCTGACAATGCTGATACTAACACTGGGAGACACCATCCTTTACAAGTAAGGAACTAGAATGAGTATCTGCTCCCAGATTTCCTGTGCCATACTATACAATCAACACACTACAGGAAGTTATCATTTGATTTTCAGGCTGTGCAATCACATTGCCTTGTTTGCCAAGAGAGTTTCTATATAACAGGAGTTGTTTTGTATTGTTAAGCCAAACTTCATAAAAATGGCCCCACAAGATGGATATGTCCATATCCTGCAGCTGAAGATTAAAATCTTAAGACTTACATCTACTTGGAATTACTTTTGCATAGCATGTAGGATAGATAGTATTTTGCCATCTTATCATTACTAGAAGTTGCCATTGGATAATGTAAAAGAAATGGAATTTGCAACTGTACCAGAAAGTATTTTAAAATTCTGAAGTATTAGCATAGTCTTAAGAAAATTTGCATACACTTAAGTTTTGACATAATTATTACAGATTAAATTACAAAAGAAGATTACAGAGAAGTCCTTTAACCATCACGTAGCCGAGCAAGGCAAAAAGCAGAGAGGTTGCCAGTGAATGAAACTGCCTAGCTCTCAACACCTTATCATGATGCTAAACCAGACTGGTGGCAGTTGGACCACCACCACTCAGCTACTACAGGCTTTATGTGAGAAGCAGCAACATTTCTTGCCTTCAATTAAAAGAAAGCTTGAGGATAAAAACTCCTGGTAAGTATGGTCTTTTAGCTACTTGCAATGGTAAAGACAGCTTTCTATCAGTGTGTTGGGTTTCTACAGTGAAGAAAATAACACTCTTCTCCCACTTCTCATGAGTGGTGTACTTTCATTTAGCCGGAGATGAATGGCAGGCTTATTCCTTTCCATATGACACTACTGCTACTTTTTCTACTGATTCTTAAGTTTTCCATTCCCCAGCAGACTTTATGACACCAAACAATGAAAATGTAATCGTGCCATCTGTAGTAAGTCATTCAGTGACTGCCCCAGGATGTTTCTCTCCCTTCTGAAATACAATCTTTGCTCACATCTACAAAGACACGCTGCATTTTTCACCTGTTCCGCCTGCCAGCTGAGAAGAGTAATTTTGAATGGTTGCAATCTCTGTTTATTGTGCTGAGAAGCTTTTTCCAATTTTAAAAAACATATCATTTGTTCCACTTGCATGTAAAGTGGTACGTCACACCACTGATCAAAGAACCACCTGAGAGATGGTAAGAGGAAGCTGATCCAGGAATTACTATTACTTTATTGCCCCCTGTGAACAGTCTGACGATTACCTGGAAGGACTGAGGAAGGTGACAAATCTCTGAGGCCTCCTTGCTTGCGCAGCACCCAGCTTCTGTAGCTAAGCTAGTTTCACCTCCCACTGCCAAACATCAACAAATGTGAACCTGTCAGCAGAACCCCTCCTTGCAGAAATAAACTCTCTGAGCTCTGACTCAAGGCTGATAGCAACAGGAAACCAGTCTGAGTTCAGGTGGCGACTGTTGTAACTTCTAAAGTGTTTTTACAATTCAGCTAAACCCGAAAACGTTCTCTCAAACACCTAAACGTTCTCTATCCGAGTGGGGTAGGTCAGCCAGCTTGGTACTACATGCTCCTTGTAGCACGTTTAGCTTGCTGTCGTTTTGCAGTCCTGCAAAAGCCTAGGACTGACGTACCCCGCGGTTCATTAGCGACGGCCAGTTTAGTTTTTATCCCGCCACTGAAGATACTGGTCCTAAGTCATCTGGAAAACTATTTGCTTTGATTAGACACGTAATTTGACCGTTTTTATTGCGCTCAGGAGTCAGCTCACACCCGGCAGCAACACGGGACGCCTGCCCCCGCCACCCGGGAAATACCAAGCCCCCTTTTGCCAAGACCCGGCTACCGGGGCCAAAAGCGGATGTACCGGGAAGCGGCAAGGGATCATTCCCCGACACAGCCCCATCCATAAAAACGCACGAAAGATGCCGAAGGGAAGGTTTAGAAGCGCAGGAGCCTCCCCGGCGCCACGCTTCTCGGAAAGCAACTGCCTGACGTCACGGCGGAGCCAAGTCTTACGTATGCAGGAGTCACGACAGCCGCTCCCGCGCTTCGGGCGCAGGGGCAGCGAGGGCGGGGAGGGGGCTACGGCACCGGCACCGGCGCCCGCCCCCGCGCACGTACCGCGCACCCCCGCCGCGCCCTCCCGCCGGCGCCGCGCCCCCACCCGCCGCACGCTGCGCGCAGCGCCGCGCATCCCCCCCCCCCCCCCGTCGCTCCCCCTCCGCGCCCGCGCAGGCACTGACCCGTGCGGCAGGGCGGGCGGGCGGACAGCGCCCCTCGGTGCCCCATGGCTGCGGGGCGGCCCCTCCGCGGGCTCCGCAGCGTCGCGGGCGGCGGCGGCGGCGGGGGCTCCGCCCGCCCGGGCGCGGCCCGGCGCACCTGGGCGCGCCCGGCTGGCCCGGCCCGGCCCGGCCCGCCCCGCCTCCCGCGGCCCCCCGGGCTGGCGGCGGGAGGAGGTGGAGGCGGCATCCCCGCCGCGGCCCGCGGGCGCGTCCTGAGGGGGAACGGGCAGGCAGGGCTGCAGCAGGCACCCCGAACGGGTTTTGTTTCGTGAAAGCAAGCCGTTAGGAAGCGCCGGTTCGCACCGGGCGACTTCTGCGACCCCAGCCGAGCGCTGAATCCAAGGGAAAGAGCTCTCTCCGGGGGTACCGGGGCGGTATTTGTGCCTACCGCAGGCTTCCGTAGGTTTGGTTTTCCTCCCCTTCGCACCTGGGAGACGAGGTGAGCAGCTTTAATGTGCGACCTCGGAACGGGTGTGATGGGCTGCCCGCGCTAGGTTTGACCGCTGGCTCTGCAGGCAGCCGGGGGGATGCCCCGGCCAGACCATCCCAGCTTCGCACAACTAGGGCAGCGCCTGGTGATACTGACCCTCCGATGACTCCCTGTGGTTGAACGGGCTCCAGGGTGTCCTAAGAAACAATTACCTTCATTACCCAAACGATAGTTTCAAGGTAGAAGGCTAAGCCCTTGTTTTTAACACGGGTAAGTGGAACACGTTTACAAAATGTATGGCTTAATAAACCATTACATGCTAACCTAGCGTTGTCCCGCAAACTTCCCGGGATGGTCTGAGGACCTTTAGCGTGCACAAGAACTTCCCGAACTGGAGCCAAACCGAGCTGCGGATTGAACACACCTCCACAGAGCACCACGGGGACAGGCTGGCTTGAGAACAGCAGAGTTGTAACCATGCTTTGCAGCACAGCACCTAAATTACTCATCCTTGGTTTTGAAAAGTTTTAGCTCTGGTGCAGACTGGTGAAATATGGTGACAGTATCAGTTTTCCCTGCCTTAGGCACTCTTGACTTTGCAGTCCCAGGGTTAAACCAAGAGATCAGTTTTGATGCCTTAGTCTCATTTTTTTATTTCTGTATTTATCTTGTAACGTAACCAGTACTCTATGTTAGGAGAAAAGGAGCATTGCATTTGTTTTTGTGCGTTTCATTACCTATGCACTTTATCTTTACAATGTTGACATGGTTTAACCCCAGCCAGCAATTAAGCACCACGCAGCTGCTCACTCACTCCCCCCCACCCAGTGGGATGGGGGAGAAAATCAGGAAAAGAAGTAAAACTCCTGGGTTGAGATAACAGCAGTTTAATAGAACAGAAAATAAGCAACTAATAATGATAACGATAACACTAATAAATTTACAACAGCAATAATAAAAGAATCGGAACATGCAAATGATGCACAGAGCAATTGCTCACCACCTGCCCCCCAATCGATGCCCAGTGAGTCCCTGAGTGGTAATCCTCCCGCCCCCACTCCCTCCAGTTCCTATACTAGATGTGACGTCCCATGGTATGGAATACACCGTTGGCCAGTTTGGGTCAGGTGCCCTGGCTGTGTCCTGGGCCAACTTCTTGTGCCCCTCCAGCTTTGCTGGCTGGGCATGAGAAGCTGAAAAATCCTTGACTCTAGACTAAACATTACTTAGCAACAACTGAAAACATCAGTGTTATCAACATTCTTGGCATACTGAACTCAAAACATAGCACATACCAGCTACTAGGAGGACAATTAACTCTATCCCAGCTGAAACCAGGACAAATGTCTACATTATAAGAACTTCTATGGAAGGTGGCCTGAACCAAGTGCAGGCTGCCTTATAAAAAGAGTTTGACTTCTCTGCTTTAATCTTTCTAAAACACAGGTTACTTCTAGAAAAGAGCAATAATTTTAAATCGTATTTAAAACAGTTAAATTAAAATCTTAAAGCACAATCTGAAAATCTGGGAGCAAACTTCCATCTTATTGTACAACATAAGCATGCCCATAGGATAAAACCACATATACAGACAGATACATGTCTGCAGTCTGCTCCCAACTCCTATTTTTGTTCTGTGCCCCCTCAGATCCATCAACTCGGCGTGTTCACACCCCTGTTTCTAACAAAATGTGTCAATTTTTGCAGCTACCTGCCATTTGACTGAAGTGCAGGAAGTGCCAACCTTGCAGGCGACTCAGTTGGCAGATCTGCAGAGAAGAAGGGAGGTGGTAACAACCGCAACGGCCTGCTGAAGCAGCGAAGAGGGTGGGAGAGGGTGAGCTGCCTAAGACCACATCTTTCCTCGGCACAGATCTTGCTGGTCAGTGCTTCACTGCTATGTGGTACCCAGAACAAGAATACTGAGAAACAATACGATTAATGCTTCTGTGGATCTGCCTCTGCACGGGCCAACTCCTTTAGCAGACTATGGACATCAAAGTCTTTTTAATTAATAAATAAAATATTTAATCTGAGATACAGATTGGTCAACAGCCAGCTGAATATGAGCCGGCAGTGAGCCCTGAGTATACTATATGAACATTGTGTTTAAAACCAGCCTGGGCCATGTAAAAAAAGCTGCCCGGCAGAGAAAGACCTGGGCATGCTGGTTGACAGCCGGCTGAATACGAGCCAGCAGTGTGCCCAGGTGGCCAAGAAGGCCAACGGCATCCTGGCCTGTATCAGAAATAGTGTGGCCAGCAGGAGCAGGGAGGTGGTTGTTCCCCTGTACTGGGCACTGGTGAGGCCGCACCTTGAGTCCTGTGTTCAGTTTTGGGCCCCTCACTACAAGAAAGACATTGAGGTGCTGGCGCGTGTCCAAAGAAGAGCAACGAAGCTGGTGAGGGTCCTGGAGCACAAGTCTTATGAGGAGCAGCTGAGGGAGCTGGGGCTGTTTAGTCTGGAGAAAAGGAGGCTGAGGGGAGACCTTATCACTCTCTACAACTACCTGAAAGGGGGTTGTAGTGAGGTGGGTGTCAGTCTCTTCTCCCAAGTAACAAGCCATAGAACAAGAGGAAACCACCTCAAGTTGTGCCAGGGGAGGCTTAGATTGGATAGTCAGAAAAATTTCCTCACCAAAAGGGTTATCAAGCATTGGAACAGGCTGCCCAGGGAAGTGGTTGAGTCACCATCCCTGGAGATATTTAAAAGACGTGTAGATGTGGTGCTTAGGGACATGGTTTAGTGGTGGACTTGGCAGTGCAGGTTTACGGTTGGAGTGGATGATCTTAAGGGTCTTTTCCAACCTAAACTATACACTTACTGTTTCTTGGTTGAAAATCTTTATATAGCTCATGCTTCATTTTCTTAAATCTGCAATAAACTGTGAAAACACTATGAAACTCTTTTTTCTGAGAAAAAATATGAAGTTGCAAAAAAACTTGTAGCTAACAATCCACGTCAGTGGACAGATGTAAAGAATGTGCAATCTATAATTACAGAAAGGAGTGGGTATACTTCACTGATGATTAGTACTTTGCGTACTTAACTAATTTCAAAGAAATTTGAGACAATGCCAGGAAGAAATAAACTACATAAAAGTAATTTATCAACATGATATATTTTTCTTTATTTTGGATGACATGTGAAGGTCAAATGGCAAAGTAAATAAAGTCTTGATATACAACCTTATCATCTGACATAAAGGGGAAAAAGATGGTAGTTTACCATTCAAAACAGCACCTATGACTGATTTAGAGCAATGCCTGGATCATCGGCTAATGCAATTCAGGACAGGTCCACTGATTTCAGTGGAACTGTGCCAGCTATGGCTAAGCACGGATCAGCCTTTTTGTGTGTGAAGTAACAATATGCATGTACTAACAGTCAAAGCAATGTTGTGGCAGTTCCCATTTCTCCAAAAGAGAAGTAAGGATGTTATGAAACACTGCTATGCGTTTCTGGGTTATTGTACTAATTTTTTTCCATTAAATGTATGGAAAATGCAAGAGAGAAGTTATGTTAAAATTCCATTACTTTTGCAATGAATGAAAGATTTGCTAAAACTGACTGTTAAGCAGGTGCTGACAACTGTCGGTTTTCAATACAAATTCAAGCACTGAATAGATAGCCAACTTTATACTTTTACATTCATAAATAAAATAGTCATTGGAAATTGCATTTTTGTGCCTTAATAAAACCCATCTTGCCTCTGTGTTAGCCATGAATGACTTAATTAAACAAAGTTTCCATGACTTCTTGGCTTTGTCATAAATTCTTTAATTTTGTTGAGATTTTTTTTTCTCATCCCCATATACATTGAGTTCCCTATATGTGTTGTTATGCAGTATTTAATTATATTATCATAAATACTGAAGATGATGACAATGGGTTTCACCACAGTAAGAAAAACTGTTCACTATGCAGCTAGTCCAGGTACAGACGTGAAGCAAGATCTATCTTTTTTTAATTATTATTATTTAGGAAAGCTGCCTATGGCATTTTGAAGCCCTGTTATCATTGCTCAGCTTCCCTGTTCTGCATTGCTCTTCTCTGCCTGCAATCACTGCTACCCGACAGGGTCCAAACATGAGCTCCGTTCAATATGGCAGCTACAGACAGGTTTATTACCTGTCCTGGCTTGCAGCCACACAAAAATTACTGAGCTAGATTTGAGAGCAGAGCTCTGACCATGGGAACTCGACCTGCCCCAAATGCTGGTGATTTAGAGTAGACCTGCAGGAGCAACATGGAAAGGGATTAACTTCAACTGAGACAAAAAATGGTGCCTCTAGATTGCAGTTCAGTATGATTAGATTGCTGTACTTGCTGTAAAGAGATTAATCCTATACATGTCGCCTTAAAAATTCCCAGATAGTGTCACCATAACTCCTACTGTACTACAATGAATGTAAGACAAGCAAGGCTAGATATATCAAGCTTATTTTAACTACAGTGCATTTTCTACCACTCTTATCAGTGACAATATCATTTATTGATGTTTTTCTTTTAAGTAGAATTAAGCTCAGTGGAATCACCTTTGTATGTGTAAACATACATCATTATTCTGTGCAACCAACCCAGATTTCCTATGTTATTTTAGCTTGAAATAAAATTCTGTCAAACAGAAATCCTAACTGACTGTTCAGAGCTATTGTCCCTCCTGCAGGGTAACCACACTTATTCTTTATCCCAATGATAATATTGAATGAAGTCCTAGGTTTTTTCCAGGGAGTTTTCTGGTGGGCCAGTCCCTCTGCTCCTTGCAGGTTTCAGGTTGGGAGGCGAAGAGACATCTCAAGCCACCCCAATCTGGTTGGCACAAGGATAGCCTCATTGCAGGTTCAGCTTAGGGCACACAAATAACTGCTGCGCATGGCCAGACACAGTGCTTGTCATGGCCATGGACATTTCAGAAGTGCTGATTGATCCCTGCTCAGAGTAGTCATGTAAAAACTAGGGTCCGGACCTGTAAGATGCTGGTAAAAGGCTTTGACGTAGTCTTTTAGCACACTGTGTGGTGCTGTACTGTGTGCCTGGTAGCGCTCACATCCATGGAAGGCTTGCAGTCTGTCCGGTGCTTTCCAATTCCAGCCTCATCTGCATATGGGAATCTAACACACATCTTAATTTTCTCCTACTTCTTCCCTCTCCATCAAGCACCCATTTAACGCTAAAGTAAAAATACAGTACCACCTGCTGGTGGAGATACTGTTTGCACTGATGGGTTTCCAGTCACCACGCCACGTTGGGGTCCATTGTGCTTCCAGTCTACACAAAAGAGTATTAAATAAGCCAGGAGCCCTGGAGCCTTCTCAGCCTCATTGCTGAAATCCCATCAGCGCTAGAAAAGACAGCAAAATATTTGCAGAAAATAAGCTTGCCAAAACTGTGTTCCCAATCCAAACACCCATCTGTGTACACAGCTACAACACAGTATGCTGAAAAGCAACGTTGTGCCATTAAAACCTGCTTATTTATAAATAAATACATATGTATAATGTATCTAGTGTTTTGGTTATGGGTGTCTGAAACTAGAGGTAGCTTTAATAGGATTGAGAAGAATTACAGATGATGACAAAGCAAGATACAAAAATAGATTAAAGTTGCCCTACTGAAACAATAATCCATTAGTGCGGTCATTCTCCCATCAGTCAAGGTTACTTCACTGGAATATGGCCTGAAAGGAAAAAATATCAGTGAAAAAGTATTGATGCTAAACTAATGTAATTTGTCAATGAGGTCAATGACAACTAGGTAATTGGCTTTTAAAGGAGGGCAAAATTGAGATCACTGTGTTGAGCTCACCCAGAACTTGTCCTGCAAACTTCCTTGCAGGTAAGTGAGGTCCTGGCCACTGTCAGACAAGGAACTGGTCTGGCCCAGTAGGACTCATCTTCCTCTGTTTGAGAACTTCTTTGAAAAACTCCATGGTAAAACAGATAAGAAAAAATAAGTTAGAGTTACTTTACAGGACTGCTTATTTTAAAAGAAAATTACTGTTTTCCACCACAGTAAAAAGGTGTATCATCTCCTTTGTAGTTCATACTGGCTTGAGAGACACAACATAGACTTGCCTGGCTTGGTTGGTCATCTAAAACTTTTGAACAAAAGTATGCACCAAATGCAGGAGTTCACAAGTACTTTGATGTTCATGTGACGCACAACAAGGCATATGTCCCAGACACTCAGTGCCACCACATAGTCACAAAATCATTGCTCAGCATTGAACATTGAGACCTTTCAGACTGCAAACCAGGCAAAACCCCATGAGAATGACAGAGGTAAAACTGATCCTGATTCAATGCTAGCTGGATGCAGTGATCTTCTGAGATTGCTTTCATATCTATGATTTTAGGATAGGAATTGTATTTCAGCCCTTCAAAAACAACAGTGAAACATATGCCAGAACTTAGAAGATTATTCACTTCTTCGTCCATTTGTTATGTTGGTTACTTTACTGTAGATTTGTATATCTGGGTTCCACTGTGCATAATGTTATGCATTTCCTTGTTGCTCATTACTGTTTTATTTAAAACATTTTTTATTCTTTACATTTCAAATGTGTATTCTCTTTCCTAGAAAATGGACTGACTGTCTTGAGGGTTAGAAAGTCATAGCAGCAGATGTGTCTAATTTGTTTCTCTGGTCAGGAGGCTGACCTGTGATTATGAGCATCATTTTGGGTTTGTGATTAAATCTACAACGTGTAAATCCACTTATGAATGACCACTCAGTCACCTGGGCTGCAAAATTTAAGTTGGTTCGTATGAATGCCAGTGGCACTGCTTCTTCCTGCTCTTGGTTAAGGAAACAAATCTGCCTTAATCCTGGGGTACCAGGGGCTGGACTGCTTTCCTGGATTCTGCTTGTTGTGAAGCAAAGTTAAAAAGTAATTCAGTAACTTTAGCTGTGTCTCAGTTGTGACAGAGATACCATTTCAAATTTGAACATTCAGTCTTTTTGCTGCTTTGCACTCTTTTTCTGCACTGGATTTCATGCTCAGCAATGCCTTCCCCCCCCCCCCCCCCCCAAATGGGCCATGTAAAATGTGCCAGATTAAAAAATCAATCACTCAGGCTCCCGAGTACTTAATTTTCCTCATTCTCGTGGAACCCAGCAGTGAAATGAGAAAGCTGAGGTATGCAAATACCTCAACATCTTCTCTTTCAAAGTACACTAGGATGCTCTTGGGGCTTTCTTGATTGTGTGGCCACTGCGATGAACCATTGCACATTTCTAATGGAGGATGGCTGCAGCTACTTTACAAACCATTTTGCAAAGTCATAATCCATACCAAACTTGAAGATTAGTTCAGTGTCTTAAAACTTCATCATTGTGGCATTTTCCACTAAATATATATTCACAATTCATAGGCTTTTTAAAGCATCAAAACAGTAATGTAAAAGTTATGTTAGGTTAGTTAAGAACTTTCAGTAGTTTAAAATGGTATTTCCTATTATTCAGGAATATGATAAACACATTAAGATAAAAAGGAAATTTCCATTTATGGTGTTTTATCTGTTCTAGTAAAGACCTGTTACTACAGTAACAGCATCTGCAATATTAAGAAAACAGGACAGCAGACAATACTGAATATATAGTCATTTACAATAATTTTTTTTTAGTTTCAAGGCAGAGTGCACTCCAATATTTTTCTCTTCTTGTGCGTGTTGATACAGCTAGTAAGCTTCTGCTCAGGTGAGGGATAATAGTGACTGCCACTGTCACTTTCATCTCTCTCTAAATCTCAAAATCCATCACTAGCTCAAGGAAATCCTCTTCTAATATCCATGTCCTTTCCTGGGAATAATTCAGAGAACTGCACATGGGACTGTCTGGTTGAGAAATTGATCAATAAGGGATTTATGTATGAAATGTTGATTATATTTAGCTTTTCATGGTTGTTCTGCTTATGTAGTAAGGAAACGTCACTGATTTAAAGGACTGAAATCGCTATTGGAAGCAGCAGATTACATTCCCAAGGTAAGCATGCACACTGATGAAACTGCTTATTGCAGAACTGCTAAGGACTCTTTTTGCATCTTAGAAAAGAGATTTTGTTGTAACACACTGCAGATTTTAACATTAATGAAGATTTACTGCTGCTTTTTGTAAAGAAAAAAAGTAGATCTTTACATGACACCAAATTCTGTTCCAGGTTATCCTTACTTGAATCATTTTCTCTCTAAAAATAGTGACTAGAGAAGTGAATATGGTGGGCCAGTAAGAAAGTGAGAAATAGGTAAAATAAAAGAGTAGAAGAGATGGAAGTTGATCTTCCATTCACTACAGACCTGTAAAAGTATAATACTGCCTTCACTTTCTTGCAGCCCTAGAGATTTTGATGTATAGTAATTAATATAATGGTTGAAAACTCAGTTGTTTATAATATTAGTCAAATTTAAAAATCCAAGATAGTAAAAGCAAACTATTTGTGATGATACCGTAAAAACAGTATGGTAAAATTCTAAAATATCTCTAAAGCAAGCATTTTTCCGAATTACTTTTCAAACTTACTACCTAAATATGATACTGTGAATATGAACATTGGGCTATTAAAATGAAAGCAGTGTAACAATTTGTGACAATGTATCAGTTTAAGAAAAATATGTGTGACTACAGAATAGGAAACATCGTCATGATACAATTTAGTAAAAACCATCTGAAATATTGTCTGAAAAATCTCTATAATACAATTTAAAAAATGCATTAAGGTGAGTTCTGAACCCATTGATTTTAACAGGATATTTTCTACTGTTCCCAGTGTCAGGGTTTTGCCACACAAATGCTGTAACCAGGTGACCACAGTCCCTAATCCACTAGCAATTAGCATTTATGTGTCTTAGACTCAAGAATTTCAAAACTCCCTACAATTTGCTTTGAGACTAATGGAATTTGAAGATATTCTTGTGCTACATGTCCTGACTGATTGGCAAGAGAAACAACCTGGTGCAGCAGTCACCTGAGCCTGACACTCAGATTCAGTATTTTGAGACTACAGGGTAGTAAATACTTCCAATTTCTATGCCACTCAATGCTTCCAGTGCCTCAGTAAGATGAAATCTCCCGACCTGCCCCAAATGGCAGCCCCTCTTTCCCAGCAAGTCCTACGCAAGGCTGCCATGGCTCCTTCAGCAGAACACAAAGCACCCCACAGCGGTTCCACTTACAGTAGACACTAACAGAGCCAGAGGAATCTGTTTATTTGCAAAAATGCACAGAAAACCCTCTTTGCCTGAAGAATAGGGGAATGCAGAAGACATCATAGATTTTTCCCCGATCTCCAGGCTATGCAGTCTGGATGGGTCTGGATTTTTGGACATGTCCTATTTTACCACACTTATCATCTTTAACCTCTAGTACATCTGCAAATTGGTAAGTCTGAATAGCACAGACAACAATGGGGTTTTTTGCTCTTGAAACTGAAGAAGACTCAATGAGCAAAGATAAACATGAAAAACAAGGGCCTACACAGAAATGCTGGTACTGGGAGTCCTAATGTGAAGTGACTGGTTCACCCACTCGGGTGGAGGAATGATTTTCCTTGAGATGAATGTATTGGCATTTGTCTGGTGCTGAGTGTTTGGAAGTGGTTGGACACAGCTTTATTTTGCACCATTATTTGTGAGCTCTGTGGACTCCAGTGTGGCTCTGTGGAGGATATAGGTTAAATCAGGATGGAATTTTGTGTGCCAGCATTAGCAGAGCTTTCAGAGCACCTGTAAGCAGACATAAAGCTGCTTAATTCAACCTGGCATACTTTCAATCTCCACACTTTCAAACACAACTTATCCTTGGAGTAAGTCAGTGGAAACCCTGTTACAGCTTTAAGGCTCCTGGTGAATCTAACCTAATGTTTACTATGTCTTAGAAATTTAAAATCTTTTTGTGAGACATCTTAGACCTGATCCTTGCTCTTAAGCGTTTAAAGACTGACCAGCAATGTTGGACTATATTTAGGACTATTGATGGAAGAAAACATCTTAATCTTCAATCTTCATCTTTCTGTTTTGTAGAATGTTGTATATTGCTGTATTATTTTTTGCACCATGTGTCATTCATTCATGTCTGGTGACTGCTGGAAATACGGGTTTCCTCTCCTATTTCTTGTACGGGAATATTTTTAGTTTCACTGACTAATAAGGAAAGTCAGGTAAGTCTGGCAGTAATGTAGCAGCTGTATCATCATTCTCTTTTGCAGTCTGTTGGACTACAGAATGGAAGTACTTTCTTTAAGACTGATTTATTCAATGGCATTTGACATCACTTATCAGTGGTACAGCCACTCATTTGTCAATTTGTGGCTTACAGGCATCTCTATACTCTGATTTCACATGCACGGGGATATTGTTACTGTAGTGGATAGCATCTATTTTATAATCCTATCTAAATGGCCCTGTCAATAGCAGATCACACTTGTAGACAGAATTCATGCCTGAAGAGTTGGCAGTCTCACTGATGCCAAGATATAACTGACAAAATTGTAAGAACAGTGGTGAAAAGTGAGAGCAGAAGTTAATTACTCTGGTGCTGGAAAGACTGTGCACTAGAATGCACTACATCAGTTATGTACGTGGTTTTACCCCAGCCAGCAACTAAGCACCACGCAGCTGCTCACTTACCCCCCACTCCCCGCAGTGGGATGGGGGAATAGGATCGGTTAAACTCGTGGGTTGAGATAAGAACAGTTTAATAGAACAGAAAGGAAGAAACTAATAATGGTAACAATAACAATAATAAAATGACAATGATAATAAAAGGATTGGAATATACAAGTGATGCACAATGCAATTGCTCACCACCTGCCGACTGACGCCCAGTTAGTCCCTGAGCAGCAATCCCCAGGCCTCCACTCCCCCCAGTTTATATACTAGATGTGATGTCACATGGTATGGAATACCCTGTTGGCTGTGTCCCATACCAATATCTTGTCCCCCTCCAGCCTTCTCACTGGCTGGGCATGAGAAGCTGAAAAGTCCTTGACTTAGTCTAAACGTTCCTAGCAACAACCGAAAATATCAGTGTGTTATCAACATTCTTCTCATACTGAACCCAAAACATAGCACTATAGCAGATGATAGGAAGACAATTAACTCTATCCCAGCCAAAACCAGGACAGTTCTCTACAACATTTTCAATTGTTTAATATTGAAATGAACAAAACAGACATGAACAGCCACTAACATTTCTATTTAGGTGTTTATATACTATCTGCTATATGAGTAAGGAGACTCTGCTACACCAGTCTTAACGTCTTAGTTACAGAACCTACTCTTTGCTCTCAACAGAGTATAACTTTCAGGTATCAGACATACTGAGATTTCTTTGGACGTACAACCAGTAGCTGCTTCCTAGTCTGGTTTTCAGGATGTCACCTGTGCATGAATCTGTTTATCCATCTTGGTACAATGTTTTGAGCCTTTGGTTCAAACCCTGATGAAACAGCGGTAGACATTTCTAACACAATTGTCTAAATATTTTCAAAGTATGTGATTAGGCTCAGGAGAAAGACCTAAATTTATCCCTCCTCTAAGAGAGAGGTGTGTTGAACATTTTCTTTAGCAGCAGTTGCCTGGTCATTCAGCACACTGAAGCACCCACAGTGCCCTTTCTTGTCTGGTGGGAATGTCATGGGAGAGAAGAAACTGAAAATACTGTTGTTGGTTTGGGGTGAAGAAAGCATATAAAGGATTAATCTTTAAAAAAAAAAAAATTGCTTGTAACTTCTGCTAGTTGTGAAATGACTTGATCCTTTTTAAATCAGTCTTCCTCAATTACCCAAGGCAAGACAAACTTGACCATGAAGGTAGGAGTGATTGAGACCCATCACTCCCATACAATCGTTCCTAGCGTGGTAGTGCAAGACACCAGTGAGGACCCTGGACCGATGGACAAAGGGGAAAACAGGTATGTCAAATTTACTATTTTGTGTCTGTTTGGGTTTTTTTCCTTTGATAATTTGTGTAGGATTAACTAAGCACAGGTACTTGCCATTGTGTAATTTTCTTCACTCCCTCTTAATACATTAAGTTTTTAAGATTGTGATATATTGCTTATTGTAAATATTTAGGAGATTAAAATCTGTGCTCTTTCAGTTTCCTTAGATAACTTAGCCCATGATTAAAATGGTGAGAAACAGTCTGTGACAATTTAGATATTAAATGGGTTTTTTGTATTTCAGCAGATATCATATAACTGTGTTGTTTTGCTGTTCCCCAGGCAAGGGTATCTACCCGGTGCACTCGCACACTACAATATTAACAACAATAGTAATAAAGATGAGTAAGTATCTTTGCCATTTCATAAAATGAGAGTACTGCAATATTGGTTGTTTGAGCAGCAATGAAGAATAATGATACATATCTAATCATGTCTTTATAAACAGTTATGTCATTCAAGTAATCCCAAAAGACACTGCATGTACATTTTAAATTCAGGCACGTCAATTATGATGAACATTCTTAATACTAAAGTTATTGGTATTATACTTATTAATTAAAAATAAAAGTAATTCTATGTGAGTACAATAAGCAAAACAGGTTTTGAAGGCCAAACACCTAAGTATAATGTTACCCCTACCAAATTCACATGATTTGAATAAATAAATGTGGAAGCAAGGGCTATATGCATCCCCTAAGCCTATCATATTTTTCTTTTCCTTAGAGAGGAGAAGAAAAAGAAAAAAGAAAAGAAGAGGTAAGACAAAGAGTAATAATACTACTATTTCTAAGACACTTAATTTCTTTCCAAATATGTTATAACTTAGTCTGTAACAATTGAAAATGTAAATCTATTTCTTAGCAAGTCAGAAAAAAAAAAGGATGGAGAAACTCAAAAGAACAAGGAAAAAAAGGAGAAAACCAAAAATAAAGATAAGTCCAAGAAGAAAGAAAATAAAGAAGAGTAAGTATTTTTCATTCAGATCCTGCTATGTTAGTCCAATAAAATTGCTTTTGATATAAAACCAAATCCATTCACAGACATCCTGTAAACAAGATGCTTATACGCTAGTGAATGAGTACACAGACTGCTGTTCTCCCTAGAGTAGAGATGTTTTGATTTAACTTCATATGTAGACAACAGAAATATGCATGCATGGAATTGACCTGAAAAAATAGATCAATAAAAATCTCCTTTGGATTCTGATTATCCAATATCTTTTGGATAACACCCTGTAGCAAAAGATGTGCCAGCATAAAGCAATCTCTTCCACACATAAGGGCACCTACAAGGAAGTAAACTCTTCTATGATCTAAAAGTTCTTGCTTTACCTTTTGCTTGGTAAATTCATAACTTTCTGGCCAAGGAAGAGAAATTTAAAATAGTGCAGTAGAAACTTGTGTTGTATGATTTCACATTCTTTGGTTTCTTTATGTAAACTATGACAATATTTCATCTTTCTCAGAGGTAGACTTTTCCCAGTGAGAAAGGCAGGATTTGGGTCACTTATTTAAACACTACTAGTCACATAATAATTTGATTTTTTGAAAGATGATGAAATCAATTATCAGACAAGACAGTTAATTGGGTAGGAAAAAAATGAATTTAAAAAGGTTGAAATTACATGTGCCACTATAAACTGAAGTGGGACTGCCAAGCTGATTTTGCTCAGCAAAATTTAGATTCTAAAGCTTGCGCTGCAAGTCACACCTAACAAGCAGCTTCATGTTCTCCATGCATTCAAGCAAGGAAGCTTAACTTTAATAAAGACTATTTATTCTACAGTAACAATTTCTGGAATGCTTCATTCCTCAAAAATTGTTAGGTGTATTTTAGGTGTCTCATTAAATCTCCTTTTTTTCCCCTGCCTACCACTTAGGAAGAAGAAAGATATTTACATTATTGATCCAGCAGGAAATATGTATTACAACTGGTTGTTTTGCATCACAATGCCCGTCATGTACAACTGGACCATGATTATTGCTAGGTGATGTACTCCTTTAATGACTATATAAGACTTCTGGCAAATCGTAATATCCCTAAATAAATAAAAAAAATACTTTATTCAACATTGATTTAATGTAAGTATTTAATTTTCAGTGCACAGTAATTTACATCTGCCTTTTCCTATTCAGAGCCTGTTTTGATGAGCTTCAGCATGACTACTTAGCGGTATGGTTCATTATTGATTACATTTCTGATGCCATCTATGTTGCTGACATGTTTGTACGGACAAGAACAGGTAAGTATTTTCAATGAGTAATTATTCCTCTTCATATATTTGTGTCAGGTGGTTTAAAATATTCAGAATACTACTACTCTCATTATCTGGGTACCCTTGATGAAGTGCAACAGTGAAAAAGACATTGAGATAGATCTCTGAAAGACTATAGTCTGTGACCTGTAAAAATAAGAGAAACTCTGATGTATTACTCAAAAAAGACATAAAGCCTGAGGTAAGCCAGGCATGAGGTAAGCTAGCTAGAAGCTGTTCTGCCTGCAGCTGACTCAACAAGACAAAATAAACATGCAATGCGGCCAAGTGCGGATCAGGGGTTCTGAAAAATTAGCACCTAAATCTGGATTTTGTATTTAAGGAGTTTCAAGTATTCACTTGATTTTCAAGACCATTGAGCAAGCAAGACATCCAATTAACTTCAGCTGCAACTGTTTCTTTTAAAATCTTATCCTACATCCAGAGCTATTGAGTAGATACCTCAATATGGAACTGAAATTGCCATGTTCAAATTCTTTCTCTCATTAATCACCCCTCCTATATCCTGCAGATTTTTTTTTTTTTTGGGGGGGGAGGGGTATCAGATGTTCACCATAGTGGAAAAGTGGACGGAAAGAATCAGAGCTAGAAGTGTTTAATTTTCAAAGCTGTTTAGTTTAGCTCAAGCTGAACCATATAGCACTAAGTTGAATATTTGGAAATAAGAAATTGCTTATTAAAAAGTAAGAGAAGTTATGTACCATCTGGAATTTGCACCCCAAATATTTTTCAAAGTAGATTTGGATTGACATTAAACACAACACAGTTGAAGTCGTAACATTTTTTATTATTTACAATTTGATTTTAGGTTACCTGGAGCAAGGTCTTCTGGTGAAAGAAGAAGAAAAGCTTCAAGAGAAATATAAGACATCTTTGCAATTCAAATTAGATTTTCTGTCAATCATACCAACTGATCTCTTATACTTTAAGTTAGGACTGAATTACCCAGAACTAAGAATAAACAGACTACTCAGAGTAGCTCGGATGTTTGAATTTTTCCAGCGAACAGAAACAAGGACAAACTACCCAAATATCTTCAGGATCTCTAACCTTGTCATGTACATTGTGATTATTATTCACTGGAACGCCTGTGTGTACTACTCGATCTCGAAAGCCATTGGATTTGGGGCTGACACATGGGTCTACCCCAACACCTCTGATCCTGAATTTGCCCGTCTGACTAGAAAGTATGTCTACAGTCTCTACTGGTCTACACTGACCTTGACTACTATTGGTGAAACACCCCCTCCTGTAAGAGATTCTGAGTATTTCTTCGTGGTCATTGACTTCTTGGTTGGAGTATTGATTTTCGCTACCATTGTTGGTAACGTGGGCTCTATGATCTCCAACATGAATGCTGCCAGGGCAGAGTTTCAAGCAAGGATTGATGCTATCAAGCAGTATATGCACTTTCGGAATGTGAGTAAAGACATGGAAAAAAGAGTTATAAAGTGGTTTGACTACCTGTGGACAAACAAAAAGGCTGTGGATGAAAGGGAAGTCTTGAAGTATCTGCCAGATAAACTAAGAGCAGAGATTGCAATTAATGTTCACCTGGAAACACTAAAAAAAGTTCGGATTTTTGCAGACTGTGAAGCTGGTCTGTTGGTTGAACTGGTTTTGAAACTCCAGCCACAAGTATACAGTCCTGGAGATTATATTTGCAGAAAAGGAGATATTGGACGAGAGATGTACATTATCAAAGAAGGCAAGCTGGCAGTGGTCGCTGATGATGGAATTACCCAATTTGTGGTCCTAAGTGACGGCAGCTATTTTGGAGAAATCAGCATTCTTAATATCAAGGGTAGCAAAGCTGGCAATCGAAGAACAGCCAATATTAGAAGTATTGGATACTCAGACTTGTTTTGTCTGTCTAAAGATGATCTCATGGAGGCTTTGACAGAATATCCAGATGCAAAGGCTATGCTGGAAGAAAAAGGCAAGCAAATCCTAATGAAGGACGGCTTGCTGGACATTGAAGTTGCAAATTTAGGAAGTGATCCTAGAGATCTGGAAGAGAAGGTCACCTACATGGAAAAAGCAATGGACAGATTACAAACAAAGTTTGCCAGGTTGTTGGCTGAGTATGAAGCTGCACAACAGAAACTGAAAAAAAGACTTACACAAATCGAGAAAATATTGAAGCCAGTTATAGAGCAAGAATTCACAGACTTAGAAGAAACAGATCCATCCACAGATAAACCTGGAGTGTCAAAAGCGGAATAAAACACTGGAGGTTGCCAATAAGACTTAGGGTCAAACCCTGCACAGTGCTGAATACACTCATTTCTAATCTTTGTAGGACCTGGCTATTAATTACAAAAAATTATTTGTTGAGGTAATGTCACTAATTTCCTACAGGCAGCACATATTTGGAAGGTTTCAGGAAGAAAAAGAAGAATCGAGACTGAGGATGGAAGATAACACCTTGCTCTTGCACAAACAGGTGGCATTATCTGCTAATGCGTTATGTACTCATTACGTAACACTGCTCTACGGCAAATGCATGAAATCTTTATACAGTCATATACTGGCAAATATTGAAAGTTTTGCTGACTATTTTAAAATAATTTCTTTGTGTCTACTTATGGAAAGAAGGAAAGGTTTGGTAACAATTATATTATTTGAAGTCAATATAGGCGTGAACCATGACATTAAATTTGTGTATAAAAAAACACATAATATTTATTGATTAACATAAGATTAATTAAGTATGGGATATTATATAAAAAATTAGGTATATCTACAATGTAGATGTGAGTATTGAAGGCTGTAAGATTAGGAAAATATTATTACTTCATTGGGTCCACCTTGGCTGATTTCTTGAAATGTAAGCGGGTAGTTTTAAATGGTCCTTTTTGGGGGATATTACATGCAAAGACTGGAATAGAAAGGGAAGAAAATACAACTTTTTGCAAGCATCAGTATGACAAATGTGGATGGCTCAAAATGTAGCTGTTCTTCCTACAATAATAACAAATAAGTAATATTGAAGACTGTTCTGCTCCATGTAATCATGTGGCGGCTGATCATGGACTATCAAGTTTTTAAGATCTGTGGTTAAAAATTTTTATATCCCTAATGTAACAGTTGTGGATGCTGGCAAAGTGCAAGGGGCAGACATGGCAGAAAGAGGCTAAACTCTCCCTACAGCGTCTTTTGCAGCTGCTGTTGGGGAAAGAATACAACGACTAAATAGATAATTTTTTTCATTGCTAGGGTATTTCTTTCTTCTGTTTTTAACTACTACTAAGTAAAGTCTACTGTGTCATATGTCAGATACATTTTCAGTTGCTTTAAGAAGCATTATCTCCTTGGATTTTTTCCCGAATTAATGTCTTTTCCCATTGGCAAAAATTTTATTAGTTGTGGTCTCAGCTGGGTATTTTCAGCTGGGTATTTTAAGTAGACTTTGACTTAATGTTGGAAAAGTTTGATGACAGGGAGCGAAGACAGGAACTTCAAGGAGAGAATGGATAATTCTGTATTTAGGGCAATTTGATTATCCTGGGCAATTGGACTGCCATGCTTAAAAAAATACATATGTAAATGTTACTGTCACTTGACAATATCTCTAGTACTTTCATTCTTCTCCTTAATAAGATGGAGATATTATAAATCGGATCTTTTTAAAGTGCATGCATTTCTGGTTGTTTTATTTTTATGTAATGTTGATAGGCTTCCAGAATGCCAGAGATCTATAAAAAACTCCTGATTTCACTGCAAAGGTTAAATGTTATGAAGTAATTAATGCATAGGATATATATGGAACAACAAGGATAACTGTAAAATGAAACGGCTGTTCATTCACTATTGATCATGCACTTTGAATGACAAATGACATAATGTGCTGGTGAGGGGAAAGAGTATGCCATCATTCCATTAAAGATTCTATTAGTGCACACAAGAACAAGCGTTATTCTGGCATTTAACTGTTTTGTGAATGTTGGACTTTGCAATCGGCATTCCTCCAATTCAGGTCTTGAATATAATTTGTAGTCTGTGTGGCAGCAGCATCCTGTAGGGCTGCGTCATATTTCACTAGGCACTTAGGAAGTACTTTTCTCCTTTGTTGAAGAGTTTAAGACTTTGTATTAGAGAAGTTTGTGCTATGATAATGAGTTTTAATTAATAAAGACAGAGATCTACTGTTAATATTTTTTCTTTCATTGATCCTTCAGTCTACAACACAAGTTGTAGTCACTAGCTGCCTCTTTCTTGAGAATAAAACCTCTTTGATTTAAAACACTTCAAAACAGAAAACCAGAATTGACCTCCAGTAGTTTACTTATTATTTTCATACTCTTTATGATTGGAAACCTTATATTATTTTACTTTTTAAGCATGTATTTGCTGAAAAAAAAAAAGCGCTAAATGCAGAGTTCCCTCCTGGCACAAGACAGAACGTAAGTGCTATAAGGAAATGTCAGTAAAATTAAAACTATTTCAACCTGCACTTATCTGTCAGAACATTTCAGGGGGCACACAGATTCCTCAACATGTATTTCTGTGCAGCAAAACCTTCCGGATATACTTCAGTAAAGTTTCTAACCACGCTTTGTGGCCGTTTTTTAACTCTCATACTCTGAAGAGGAGCCGTGAAGAAAACACGAGTAAAAGCTGTGGAAACAGCTGCCAGAAGTTACCCTGGAGAAAAGGAGGCTGAGGGGAGACCTTATCACTGCCTACAACTACCTGAAAGGAGGCTGTAGTGAGGTGGGGGGCTGGTCTCTTCTCCCAACAAGCGATAGGATGAGAGGAAACAGCCTCCAGGTGCGCCAGGGGAGGTTTAGATTGGATATTAGGAAAAATTTCTTTACTGAAAGGGTTGTCAGGCATTGGAACAGGGAGCCCAGGGAAGTGGTCGATCCACCATCCCTGGAAGTATGTAGAAGACGTGTAGATGTGGTGCTTAGGGATGTGGTTTAGTGTGGACTCGGCAGAGTTAGGTTTATGGTTGGAGTGGATGATCTTAAGGGTCTTTTCCAACTGGAAAGATTCTGTGAACGACAGCTGAAGCCACCGCTTCTGTGGCCAGAGCGGCAGGCAAAAAGAAATCCAAGCATTAAGTAATCAAGAGACCCCACCCTGGGCATCAGCAAACAATTTTCTGATTACCCAGCGCGGACCGAGCTCCCGGCGGGGCCCACGGTCCCTCTCCACAGCGGGCCCCAGGCACCGGCCGGGCGAGGTCCGCACACCGCCTGCGCCCCGCTGCACGCTGGGTGTTGGAGTCCCCCAGCCACCGCCTCCGCCCGCCCGCGCGGGGAGCGCTGGGAGCTGTAGTCGCGCTGCCGCGGGAGCTCACCTCACCGGCGGCCCCGCCGCCTCCACCGCCGCTTCCGGGCGGAGGGGCCGGGCCGGGCGGGAGGGCTCGCCTCGGGGCGGCTTCAGCCGGGGGTGTGAGGAGGCGTCGGCCTCCCTCCGCCGTGCTTCGCTCGCTGGCGGCGGAGACATGGAGGCGCCCTGGCGCCAGCGCGGCCGGGGCCGGGGCCGCGCCAGGAGCGGGGACGGGCTAGCCGCCCGCGCTGGGGCGGCCGCCCGGCTCCCGGCCCCGAGGACCCGCGGCGGTGCCTGTGTTGCGGCCGCGGGGAGCAGCGGCGAGGGGGCCAGCGGTGAGTGTCGCGTCCTCCCCCCCCACCCCCACCCCTTCCCCGGCCCGGCCGGGGGCTGTGGGGTCCCGGGCTGGGGAGCCGGCTGTGGCCCGGAGCCCCGCCGGGCCTCGGGGAGCCCCTGCGAATGCCCGGCTCGGGGCCGTCCCCGGCGTCGTGGGGAAGGGAGGCGGGCGGGGGGCCCTCGTGTGGCCGGCGGGCCCCGGCCCCGCTCCCTTGCGAGCCGGCGTTTGGCCGTGCGCCGTCTCCTGCCTGCGGGTCCCTTCTGGGGGCAAACGCGGAGGCCTAGGGCAGCGGCTGGGGGCTCGGGGCTGCGTCCACCCCAGGGGGCACGGTCGGTGCCCTTCGAGCAGAAGAGTGAAAGGGTGAAGTGATGGATGGAGCAGCCGTTTGTCAGTACGGTTGGAAACGCTGAGGAGGGTGCTGCCCGCTAGGGACAAACGTTAGGTAGCCTGGTCGGTGCGCCACGTTGCCCGGCTGCGGGGAAGGCGCGGGCTTTGCCACGCACGGGGCTGCTGTGGGCGCAAGGCAGTACTCGCGAAACGCTTCCCAGGTATTTCGCCAAATATTGCGCTCTTTTAAGTGGTAGCGTAGTTTCTGAAGGAAATCCTTAAAACTTGACCAAACCCCAGGAAATGTTTTGCGTGCAACAGTCTGATATGGAAAACTAGGAGGCACTTCTAAGACCTGTGGTTTGCGGAAGACTTTTATATCTATCTCCGTGGTGCGTTATCCTAAAGGCACTTTGGTTTATTACGAACTCGGTTACGTTTCATAATTTTTTTGTCCATGTGAGACTCTTCCTCTATTTCACATGCAATAACTTCTTAAAAAGCTTATGTTAAAATACACTGTCACTCTTAACGTTGCCAGCTGTAGAAATAGCATGAACCCACTATTGCAATGAAGAGTTGTTGGATGGAGGGAGATCAATAAAACTCATAATTTAAAAAGTAGCAAATGCTGGGAGAGGTACCTGCAGGGTATCAGCAAATTATAACAATTAGTCTTGTCAAGAATTGCCTGATTTTATTTAATTTCTATTTTTTTCTTCCTCATGCTGTGAAAGTTGTGTTTGTGTGTGGCGTGTTTTTGTGTTGTTTTTTAAATATCGTTTTAGTAAAGCTGCGTTATAGATGTATGTATTCTAGTATATTTGGTTGGATTTGTCACCAGTAATTGACAGATAGTAACTTCTGCTGTGAATTTTATGGATAATGCACAGATAAAAAGAAAATGCAATTTATATCTTCTTGTGTGGTATTGAAAATGTAGTGACATACTGCCCTTAAAAACAGAAAATCAGCAAGCTCTCTAAAGAAAAGGACAGTTGAAAGTATGTAGAACTGAATGTGGTGTTACAATTAACTGTCACGGTATTAATCATCATTAATCTGTTCTCTTAATAGAATTATCTTCACAGAGGAAATTTGATGAAATTAAGAAGGCTAATCTGGCTGCAGCAAAAAAGCTAGTTGAAGACCAGTTTAGCTCCTCATCTGAAGATGATGATGAAGATGCTGAAGTAAAACAAGGAAAGATTTTGGCCAAAACATTTACCATATACACTAGCCAAACTGGTAAGCTTTTTTCATTTATTGACTTTTCATTTCAGTAAGATAGCGTAAACAAGGTTGTAGTGTTGTCTGTATATTAGAGTTTTTCCATAATTGGAGGGAAAGCACTTTATTCTGATGTCTTGTATTAAAAATATTTGTTCCCAGCAATGCATGCTGGCAGTGCTACTTGCCTTTTTATGCAGAATCAATGAACTGTCTTAGGTACTTCTAATAATGTGGTTTTGTAATAATATATGACTGGCCTCTCTTCAGAGAAAAAAAAATAACATACTTTTGCAGCAGTCTCAACATGTACAAAATAGCAGATCAAACATTACTGATTGCTTTCAAAATCTTTATACATTAAAGATGGAGATGCAAGTGAACTGGAACGTACAAGACAGTACATGAATGAAGCTTTTCAGTCAGGGGCTATGACATGTCTGATCTGCATTGCTTCAGTTAAAAGGAACCAAGCTGTGAGTATTTTACAGTAGTCTTTTAGAATAAAGGAAATACAACTGTCTGAGTATCTTTTGTTTAATTATATTACTAAGGTAATTCTTGGGATCGATAGTTTTAAAATGAGAGAGTACTAAATACAACATTCAGCATCTTTGGATTTTTCAAACACTTGAGGAAAATAAGTGCTTATATATATGTAGCTTGTAATCAGAATATGTGTTTTGTGACATACGTTTGTTACTGTAATGTAAATAAGTTTTTTTTAAATTTTAGAGAGTAGCAGATGAAAAAAAGAAGTGCAGGAAGGCCAGTGCTTGCACTGAAGTGTTCCATAAGCCTTGGAACTATGTTGTAGCAATCACCAAAGCAAGAAATACTAGGAAGCTAGGAAATATTATTGTTAGATTTATAGCAAGGGAGCTAAGATAAACTTTGCTACTACAAATGCAGATCAGGGGGAAGAGAAAGGTGGCATGTCTAAGATTGTCTTATTTCATATAGGTGTATTTTTCGTGGGAGAGATTTCAGGACAAATCTTTTTCACTTTTATTGTTATGTATTAACTTCCCTTTGACATTGACAGGTCCAACCTGTTTCTGTTACAATTACTTGAATCAAATACATGTTTGCAACTTAACTTCTTATGCTGAATGTACATGGAGTACAAGTATCCAATGAAACTGTAGGCTTTAACATTTTTTAGAAAGAAATGCAGTATGTTTTGTATGAATTCTTAACATGTTTCATACATAAATTTTTGAATCTTAACATGTGTTTAGGTAGATTTTAAAGTTATTTGTCTCTTGATAGAGTTAATTTCATGTCAGCAGAAGTGAGATGCTTTGGCAACTTGGAAATTGTCTTTTATAACTCAGTGGTTTGTTAGTTATCTTGAATCTGTAAAGTTTCAGTCAAGTGTGTGTGTGTGTTTGCTTAACGTCTCCCGTTTAGCTTTAGTTCTGGGAAGTTAGTTACCGTACTTTTAGAAACTTATGTAATTGACTTTGTCCTCTATAAGTTAATGGGGAAATTCTCCTTGTTTTCACAGTATAATTTTATAAGAATGTCATAAGTTATTAAAAAAAATAAAGAAATTAAAACTTAATTTTTCTGCTGCATTTCTCTTGCCAAATTGTTTTAGTCATTCTAAGCTGACAATTTAAGACATCAATATGTAGAAAGTACCAAAGTCATAAAACTGGATTTCTGTTACTTAAACTGCTTTTCAGCAGCAGGCTGATATTCTAAGCAAATGATTGTGATTTCACTCCAGAACTGACAAAGAGAAGTACAATGTGAACAAGAACATAAAGGTTTAGTGATAGAGATAGGATACTGGCAAAATCAACTGTCTCTTAAACACATTTCCTTTTAATTCTGTTCCATTTTATATCTGTCTTGCTCTTTGAACAAAAGACACTAGGTTGAAAGCCACACTTCTAATCAGATCTTTTTCTTACTAGCACTGTATGTAAATCCTAAAGTTTGAAAGAGGGGAAAAGTCTTTTTAGTACTTCTACTACAAAGATGTCTAGAGACCTGGAGTATGGGATGGAGAGAGAGGTGGAGGGAGAACTTGTTTAGTCTGGCAGAGAGAAGGCTAAGGGATGATATGATTGCAGCCTTGGTCTGCTTGAAGTTGTGAAGGTGGCTAAAGCCAAAGTCATCTTTGTGATGACAGGTGGTGTAATAAGGGGCAATGGTACAAACAGGTGCTTGGGAGGTGCAGTTTGTGTACTAGGAAGGTAGTATGACACTTGGAGTAGGTTCCCCAGGATCGTTGTGGAGTCCCCATCCTTCAGGATTGTTCAACTTTGCTAGGCAAAGCTGTGACTGAACTGAGCTAAGTTGGCAATAGTCCTACTTTGGGCATAAGGCTGTGCTACATGACCTCCAACAACATGTTTAAATCAACATTTCTGTGATTATATGAGTATTTTGGGCTTCATAAGCCTTGGCAAAAACTTCCCACAGGAGCAGGAAAAAAGATGATGGGTATGAATCTGTAACAGTAAAAATGCCTCTATTAATCTAGCAATAGGTATAATCTATCTCTGGAAACCCATTTTTTAAATGGAAAAATAGCAAGCTTGTATTTCTCTAGATATTACAGATGTTTGTCGATGGAAACAGAAAGAAGCCTAATATAAAGCAATTGGCACTTATATCTGCTCTTTAGGTTTGGAGCTGTTGTGGATGCTTTTGTATTTTTCACCTGGTGTGTATCCAAAAGTGGGCCAAGGACAGCCTTTTCCTTGTGTCTTCTCCTTTGACAGATGACGATTTTGGGAAGAAAGATTATCCCTGGCCATGGTGAGCTCTTCATGGTACATTTACAAAGATACTTTTATTGTGAAAAATATGTGAACTGGAGTTACTTTAGAAAGGAATGGTACTTGTAAATGACATGCACACCCCCAAAAAAAATTTAGAAGGCTGACTTTTCTATTGCTTTTTTGAATTATTTTTAAGTTTTCATTAACATGATTCAGGAATATTTCACAGTGATATTAAAAACCTGCTGCATCAAATTTGTTTGAACTTCTGAGAAGGTAACTTATCCATTGTGTCTCAGCTTCTAATATTTATTTCTGAATGGCTTTACATATTTGTCACTTTTAAAATTGGTACCATGACATAAATAAATTAAAACAGTTCTAAAATAGCAAGGTTTAGGTGTTGTGTGTGGGGTTTTTGTTGGGTTTTTTTGTGTTTATTTTTTTTGGTTTTTTTTAGTCTCTGTGTAACTTGAGCATTAAAGCCAGTCTTACAGTTTTACATGAGACTGCATAAAGAAGAAGGTAGTATTCTGGTGGCATGAATAATGAAGCTTGCTTTTTCAGTAGGTTTGTGTCTGAAAGTTCAGTCAAGGTTTCTCTGTGCGTGTTTGTTCTATGCTTTATTTGCCCACCTACTTTCATGTGGAAACTTGTAGTAGTATGTTTGATACACAGTCCTCAAATTTGGTTGAAAGTGCCTGGTGGATTCAAGAGCGCTGTTAATGTGGGATCTCAGAGAGCAGGTTTGCTTAGGAAATAAGGTATAGAATTGTTGGCTGGCAGTGTCTCAAGTTGATAATGCCTATTCTACTACAAACTAGTTTTGTGTTTAAGCATAATGTTTATAATGAAAAAAAATCAAGGCAAATGGTATTTTATTTGACATTTAAGCACATGATAAAACTGTGCAGTTACTATGGAGAAGTGGTTTATGGTCTGTAATGTATTATATAAGGGTAAATTGACATTTTATTTGATGAAAATGAGTACGTAGGTCTTTATTCTTCTCTGAGGAGGAGCTCCTTGTCTGTTGTCTTTTCTCAGTGTAGCCAGAAATAGGACCTGCTTTGTTTCTCCTTCCTTGTGTTGCCTCCCTTGTCCATGGCTTGCACCTGAAAGCCTTTAGGGCCTGTGACACTAACAAGTTCCAGACCTTTGGTGCCTATCTTACCTTTAGAAATAATGTATTTTTTAATATCTGGCACCATCAGGGATAACAAATAAAGGTGTGCATCTTATAATATCTAAGATGCTGAACTGATACAATCTAAAATCTTTCAGATAAAATTTTAATTATTATGTATAGCTTTAATAGCATTGCTAAATCTTGTTTTACATAGCTTATAAATTGCTACTGGTAAAAACCTTTTTTTAAATCTCTTCTTTTGATTGGTTCTATTTAAGTAGGTTAACTCTTTGTTGCATACATTCCTTTGGTATAACTTGACATAAAAATTATTCTGTATGCTATGCTGATTTTTTTTATATATATATTCTTAGAGAAAAAAGATTGCAGTGATAGGACAATTCCTTAGACATTCTGATGAATTTATTGTAAAATTTGACATATAGCAAGACCTTTATTGTATATTATAAATTTGTGTTGTTATTGGTTACAGTAGTTATAAAAATGTTAATTGGTAGCACGGTAACAATCTTGTGAAACTCAAATGATCAAAATGGCTTTTCTTCTTAAAAAGAAATCTTCAAAAAAATTGCTTTTCTCTTCATTCCCTTTTTCCCTTGTTGTAGTCCAAAATGTAGGTTTGAATACAAACGGTCTGAAACTCCCAGTAGGTATTACTGTTACTGTGGAAAAGTGGAGAATCCAACGGTGGACCCATGGCTGGTACCTCACTCCTGTGGTCAGATATGTGAGAGGGAGTTCAAACCTTCTTGTGGTCATAAATGCCTGCTGCTTTGTCATCCAGGTAAATCCATTGTGTCTCTTGGTTGTGTGACCTGTATTTATGTAGCTGTTACACAGTTTTACTTAAAATCTGCTACCTATATTTAAAATTCTCAGAAACCAGGTGTAGCCAAGGCTGCATTTGCTGAATGGCCATTAGCAAGGTATTCTTTTTCTTGTACTTAGGACCCTGTCCACCTTGCCCAAAGATGGTCACAACAACCTGTCACTGTAAGAAAGCTAAACCAGTGCCCCGAAGGTGCAGTGCCAAGGAATGGTCATGTCACCTGCCATGTGGACGAACGTTGCTGTGTGGACAACACGCTTGTGAGAATTCCTGTCACGCAGGTAGACCTGTCGTCTTAAACTTCAGAGCAGTAGTGTTTAATTGCTAAGATACATCATTCTTTTGCAATTCCTACTCTCAATGTCACTCAATTACATACAGGAGATTGTCAGCCTTGTCCACGAGTCAGTAAACAGCGGTGCATCTGTGGAAGACAGACAGCAGAAAGACTTTGTGCAAGTCCTCAGTGGCAGTGTGATCAGGTATGTCGAAGCTGCCCTTTTTAGCTTATTTCTCATTTTTACAAAATTAGATTACTCAGTGTATTAAGGATTGGAAAAACTCATTCAGTAAGAGAATATTTTATTTTTTAGGTTTTGAAAGTGCAATCAAAAATGTAAGCAGCAGTGTTTGAGAATGGATCTACTTGGTGGCCCAGTTCATTTTTGACAGTAGTTAAAATGTCATTGTTCTGGAAATGTGCTAGGATTAAGCTAGCAGTGAATTTGACCTTGTATATTCTGTTTTCTTGTACTTGAGGTTGAAATTTCAGCTGCTCTCTTTAAAAATAAGCATGAAACCATACCTTAGTAGATAAGAGTTTCATACTTAGTTACTTCTAGTGACTGTAACAGAATGAAAGATTTGTGATTCATTCTTTGAAGTATATTTGCAGCTCGTTCTTAGGACCAAGGCTATGGATTGACAGGCTGTAAAAAATAAAAAGAATAAAAAAACCCTGAAGTGGCAGTGGGAGGTTGCACCAGGAGGTCCTTGGTCATTACAATCCTAGTAAGAAAGGCAGTCAGCCTCTGTAAAGTATCAGTTAAAATGTGATTTATTTCAGCTAACACTATAGAGAAAGGGAGTATAATATAAATAATAGTATGGCCTTTTAGGTGTTGGAAGCCCCAAGCTGTGCAGCATTGAATTAACCCATCTGTAGAAAGGGTTACCCCATTTTGATCACTGAAACTATTGTAGGATTTTGTTATGAGCAAGCAGCTCTGTTAATCATTTCTACTGCCAGACAGAAAGGATGTTCAGATGAGAACTTCTTGCTGCACTTTGAGATAAAGGCAAGGACATGCAGGTGGCATAATCACTGGTACCAAGTGGGAGCTGCCTCCAATCTCCTCTGCTACAATAAGTTTATCCTGTGGCCAAGGGATATGAGCAGCACAACATAGGCCTGAAGGCCGCCAAGCTGTATGTGCGGCACAGCACAGGCCTGGGGCTACTCAGGTTAACTCTTATGTGAACCACTAACTCCTCAGTATACAGTGGTATACAGTCAGGATCACTGCAGGGGTGACCAGTTTTATTTGGCAAACTCAGCGAATATAAGACTTGTTAACAAAATTCAGAAAAAGTTAAATTCCATCTAGATGTCTGTCACCCCTCGTTTGTCCCCTTGGGTTGCTTTGTCTTGGTATGTAGTTCCATGACATTGCATTCACTTGGTTTCTCTGACTTTCCCAGGTGTGTGGGAAACGTTTGCCTTGTGGTAATCACACATGTGAACAAGTTTGTCATGCTGGTCCCTGTGGAGACTGTCCTCGTTCTGGGAAAAGGTCCTGTCCATGTGAAAAATCAAGTAAGCTTTTTTTTTTTGATAAGACAAATTAAAAAAGAAAAGTCATCCTGTCTTTGACAGTCAGTAGTTTAGGTTAATTCTGCAGGGCAGGGTCCATAAAAAATTCTTACAAACGGTGAACTGTGACAGCTTATATTAACTTTTTTGCTTAATCTTTCAAAGCTTTATTTAGTACCAGGGGTTTAATTGGCAATGTGAATAATTGAGTAATTCTAGAAAAGCTTTTGAAAAAAAATGAGAGAGAATTGGCATTTGAACTCATATTATACAATGTGGTTTTTTCTAAATACTTTGGCTTTTTTCTTAAATGTTTGTTTGTACTTCTCTCTCTTCATCTAGAGTTTACATTGCCTTGTACAGAAGATGTGCCCACCTGTGGCGATAGTTGTGACAAAGTTCTGGAATGTGGCATCCATAAATGTTCACAGCGCTGTCATCGAGGTCCCTGTGAAATATGCAGACAGGTTAGTCTTACTGTAGCAGGTTCACATTTTGTTAGGGTTTTTAAACACTATATGCCTGGAACAGTGCAAGTCTCCTAAGGAAAATTAAGTCTTCTCTATCTCAAAATCTATGACTTTCTGTTCATTAAAAGCAACACATTTTTTTCCCTATTCCTCTCCAGCCCCAACACAATTCTGAATTAGTAGTTTAACATTATGTATCTGAATTGAGGCATGGATGAGGGTTTTACTGTTTTGGCTTGTTTTTTTGTTTGTTGTTTTTTTTAATCAATTATGCCCTAAAAGACACTTAATTTTTTCCCCAGCCCTTCTAGCTTCCTTGCTGCTCTGTCTTATTATTCTATTTCTTCATTAGTGAAATGGAAGGTGCTGTAACATAACATTATTTCCTTGTTAGTAAGAAAATAATATTTTGCTCTGCTCTAAATATCTATGGACCCTCTGTGGTCTGGCCTATAAAGCTGTTGCTCTGTCTGCTCTCAGTTGTCTCTTCCTGAACCAGCTTTGTCTATGAAGTCTGTGGTGAAAATAGTAAGCCCACGATAGCTGGGATGAAGGTCAGATAAACCTGCTCACCTACTTCTTAAATTATCTGTATACACAATGGATGAATCTAGTTTACTATGCAGGAGAGGTACTTTTTTGTATGAATTTGTTTTGCAATTATGCTTCACATCTTGCACTACACACTTGAGTGGTTCCCTTGAAGTGGCTTCCCTCTTGGTGAGACCAAGGCTCCAGTGAGATGCGATCTAGAGCACAGTGTTTGCAATACAGACCCAAGGTTACCAAGTAGTTATTGCACAGATAGGTTATCTGCTCAGAGCGTGTGATATGCTTCCTGTTGTGATAGAGCACAGTAGTGTTACTCTCCCATGAACTTTTCTTTACAGCTAGTAGTAGAACATTTTATTTACTAATCTTTTTTTTTCTTTTTTTTTTTTAAATTAAAAATACCCTGCTTTTTTTTTTTTTTTTCCCCTGTCTTGCTGCCCAGGAAGTTGAAAAACAGTGTCGCTGTGGAAAGCACACTAAACGCATGCCATGTCATAAGCCATATCTGTGTGAAACAAAGTGTACTAAAATTCGTGATTGCCAAAAGCACCAATGTAGGAGAAAGGTAAGTGTCCAGAGATGATCTTTCTCAAATGCATTGTTCAGCTAAAATATTATATCTAAATAAAAAAATGTTATATATCACATCAGTCTGTTGTTCCACCTCATGTTATTGTATAGAAAGAGAAGTTTTCTTCTTTGTCATTCAAATTAGTTTGCAGTGTACCACAATTCTCTGAATGCATGTCACCAAGAAAAACTCAGTGGCCTTAAAAACTAGGAGGGGATTTTGACAACTTTCCAGTTCCAGAAGGCAGTTTTGCTTTCAGATACTTGAGTAGTTACTGATGCTTTATGCATTCTGGGGTAGTTAAATGGATTTATTTCCTTACTTTGTAGGAATAACTGGGAATCTCTCATAACTTTGTAAGGGACATACTCTTATTTTTGACAATGCAGCATTCCACCCCACCTTCTAATATGCATCACTGCAAGCAGCAGTGGTCTGACACTTGGGAATTTGAGTTTTGTTTCCCTTCTCATTTGAAGTCAAAGGAATGGTTGATAGCTCAGACCTATCTTTTCAGTTTATTGATTCAAGAAGGCCTGAAAGTTGCCTGCTATGTGTGAATTAAGACATTACGAAAGTTGGACTTCTTACCCCAAGGAGGCATGAAAAAATACAGTTTTATTCTTAGGTATTTTTGAGTATTATTATTATTGTGAATTTACTTTATGTAAAAAGATACAAAAACAAGTTAATGCAATCTTGACATCTTTAATTTATGCTAAAAAAATCTGGGTTTCTCTTCCTAATTGCCATCCTTCTTTATACAGTTTGGAAGGAGGGTACCTTTCAAGTTAATAGAAAAGATGGGGTTCTCTCCTGAGCTGGCATCCATGAATATGGTGGTGTGATGTGTTCTGATTCTTCCACATTACTACTTTATATAAGAACAGAAAGTAAATAACTGATCCTAAAGTTATCTGACCTTTACTACAAAGGTAAAAGGTGTTTAAAATAAGGTAAAAGGGTTTTAAAAAAAAAATGGTTAGCAACATTTTTGTACCAGGGATGATGTAGTATAAAAGTGGAAGAAATCACAGAGTAATGGGGCAAACTGTTGGATATCCTACATGTAATCTTCTGAAATTATTTTGGATTAAAATATTATAAGAATTTGAACTTTTCAAATGTAATTATGCTTTTTGGAAGCCTCTGCCTTTTTAGTGTGTTGAAATGATGCTTTCAAATGTGTATTTTCTTGTTACTTTATAATTTGAATTTTTTAAAACAGCTTTACAGTTGGCCTCCTCTCTATACCTGTCATGAATTTGAGGAAATTTGACTAAATTGCATGAAATTTTTTTTTTAAGAAGTATTGAAAAAATGAGATGGTCTAAGACGGCAGATTTATACTAGAAATGTCTATGATTTCAGTTATATAGATTAAATTTTCTTTTAATAGTGCTGTTCTGGAAACTGTCCACCTTGTGATCAGGTCTGTGGGCGGACTCTAGGCTGCAGAAATCACAAATGTCCCTCAGGCTGCCACAGAGGTAAGACTAGGTGAACGATCCTCATAGTGATGGAATATTGTTTATTTTTGCTAAACTTCGTGCTTGCATGACTGTGTGGTACTTAATGAATTCTCTCTCTTGTTGCATGTAGGCTTTTTGTGGGGGCAGTGTGTTTTCAAAGGTTTTTAGTGCTGCTTAGTGCTTAAGGACTTACATAACGACCACCTGAGTTTTTACGTGGTAATTTTGCTTAGCACTGTTCCTCTGAAAATGCTCTGTCCCCTTTCCAGCTGCTTAATTCAAAATCTGTAGCTTGACTTTTTTCCCCAAATAATTCTATTCACTTGAATATGCATAATGAAGTCTAACTACATATAGAAATGACTGTGCTGGTTGAGTCTAGATGGTTTTTAAAAATCCTAGAATACAACGTGTGATACAAATGGGCTTAAAAAAAAAAGTTGATGGAATTTGAATGTATATTGGTATCGTACTGATAAAAGAGAAAATAAGAACTTGTTACTGACTATATGAAGGATAACAAAAAAGTTTGCTTCTGCATCCAGTGACCTTGGTTAAAAAGATGCTGAAAACAGCCCAAACCTGGCAGATTTATCCTGGCCAATTGCTTTGGCATTTGCTTGGTAGGGGATTAAATTGGAATGACTGAAAAAGTGGTTGCCCTCTCAGCATTTTTCCCCACAGAAGCTGCTACCCTGCTGAAACAGCAGCTGAGTAGCCTATGTGGTTTCTCTTAGTATTCTGGACTATAAATTGCAACAACTCAGGAAATATTTCACAACTTGTTCAGCCAATCTTGCTTTTGAGGCAGTGATTCTTAAGAGAACAGGACAGGTAAATGTGGTAGATGTCCCTGTTAACCTGCTATTAAATCTGTCACCACAATCTAGTGGTTTGTTTTTTCTCTTTAACTGTGCCCCTTCTTTTCTGATAACTAAATCATAGAATAAAATTCTGGTTGCAAAACTAAGGAGCTAATGCTGCATTATAGGATAAACTTTACATTGAATAGCTGTTGATATTTGATACTGCTTGCATCTTATAGCCTGGCTAAAAGTGACAATGATTTCTAATAACTAACAGCAGTATAAAAATAATGAAGCAGTGCCTATAAGAAAAAAAAAGTGAACTTTGAGAATGTAAATATCAAATATATACACTTTAAAGTGTATGTAACTTATCAAAACAGTACAATTGTCAATCTTTAAGTGCTAACTCTTGCCAAAAGTTGTATCTAATAAAGCTAATAGCGATCAGATGATAAATTTAGAAAATAAAATAACTTGTGTGCTTTAACAAATTAGTCTAGTACAATTTGTAATGTCAGAATGTTTGAAAATTCTCTTAATAAAGACAATGTTTTTGATTTAAAAATATTTCTATTTGTGTGTTTTTCCTTATATGCTAATATTTTAATAGCTGCTGAAAGTTATGGTTACGTATTTTTTTTAGTACGTAGTACCAGGTCAGGTTAATTTTGCAATAAGTTGCCAGATCTCAGTGACCATTCATTTTAAAGGAAATGGTATTCCTCCTAGAAAATAACTTGCCAGATCAGGTCCTTTAAAAGGTACCTGATCTCAGAGTTATTAGAGATTGCTGATGATAAGCATTTGGCCTTTAGCAGGGGTCCCTGAAAAAAAGGTAGATTATCCTATTTGAGGTTTGATTTTTATGTATCTTTTTTCCCTTGGTGAAATTTAGGTGTTGCCAGGGAATAGAAATATTTTGTTTCCTGCTGTAATATGTTATAACACTTGATTTGAGAACAGTATGCTCTCACCTTAACTTCATGCTTATATGTGATCTCTGCCCTTCCATCTTTTTGAGAATGTAGGCAGTTGTCTTCGTTGATAGAATATTCTAAGTAAAGTGTATGCATATTAGCCACTCTGGGCAGCATAGCTTTAGACCTTCAGTTTATTTTGTAAAAGTAGCTGTTTATGTGTGCTGATAATATATTATAATTTAATTTACTTTTGCAGTATAAAGACTGTATACTTCCATCCTTTGTTCTTGAGCAGCCTTTTGTCATTGAGAGATCTGCTTCTGGAAGTGTTGCTACTTAGATCCTGCTAACAAGTTGGAATTGCTTAAAAAGTTGTACTGTCAATAACGCTTTCAAAGTATTGCTTTCTTTAAAGTTTCAGAATGCAACATGATTAGTAAGCCAAAATCCCACGTCTAAATTTGCTTTTTTAAAAGATTCATATTCTTACTGTTAATTACTCAATAATAAAACTTAGCAGTTGGCACTTGATGAAGAAATAGTGTGGGAGAGCTATAAATTAAACCAGATATTTTACAGATCTCTTAAAATATATCAGGTTAGTAGCATGAATAACTTTAAAAAGGAGGAGGATCTTTTAAAAAAAGCACTAATTATACATAGGCAGAACACTTCTTTAATATCATACAAAATCTGAAAAACTTTATTGTACCAGTTTTTCAATGTCTCTTTTTTATCTTTTGAATATAGATGAAAGATGACATGTCTTCATATGTATCTAAGACTGAAATGTAAATAGCAAATTTAAGTACGTGATCCAAATGACTGGACTTTAATAATGCTGACTTCTTTTTAAAATGTGAGAGGGGGATCGTTTCTAACTTGATAGGAGTTAACAACTGTAGAATAATCCAGATTATTACTACTATTCTTTAAGAATGGTGAAATTCTCTTTCCCAAGAGGGATTTGAAGCTAAGCAGAAATAAAAAATTGACAGCCATCTATTATTTAGATTAAATAGAATAGGACAATTATACCACATGCATATTCAGAGTTAATTAATTACCTTTTTCATAATCAGTAGCTTATTCAGATTATCATATTATTAATATATTTATTTTTAGGTAGTTGTAATCCATGTCCAGAGACTGTAGATGTGAAATGCAATTGTGGAAAAACTGTCATTAAAGTGCCCTGTGGTAGAGAGCGCACCATCAAACCTCCCAAATGCAAACAGCTGTGCAGGTCAGTATAGAAAGTGTGTGTGTTTCTAGTTCTTCAGAGGAGTTTAAGGTGTCCTTAAAGAAAGCAGTGAAATATAACTTTAAAAGGCAAAAATTATTCCTTTAATATGATTACAGATATTACTTCTCAGTCTTCTGTATTCTTGACTATGCAGATGGAGATTAGCAATAATCCTTCCTATCAGACACCTCTTTGATGCTGTGGTTTCATGAGCAGCTTGCTGCTGTTCAGGGGGAGGTTCTGTCCCACCGAGCACTTCTAATTCTATAGTCCCATTCACTTCTTCAAGTCATCTCTGGTACGTTTTGAAGTACCTCCATAAGGCAGTTTACCTAGAAAACTTGACTAGGAAAAGGAAAGAGGAGAGTATTTTCTGCTGGGGTGTAGCAAGATTACTTAGCGTACAGTAAAATTAGGATTGAAAAAGCTGTTTGAACATGCAAACCCAACTTTGATTTTAATTTAATTTAGAACTCCTGTATAATTTTACTGGAGTATTAACCACTCCTGAAGGTGACAAGTAAACTCATTTAAAAAAAAAACAACAAACAACAAAGAACTTGTTCGTCTCAATTCTTTGTCTTTTGAGCATAATTGTCCAGCGATACTAACTTAATATTTCTTGCTGTCATATTGATTCATTCTTGGATTTTACTTCAGTCGACCACCTACTTGTCACCACCCTACGCAAGAGAAACACTATTGTCACTTTGGTCGGTGTCCTCCGTGTCGTCAGTCCTGCCAGAAAACATTAACATGTGGTCATTTGTGTCCTGTTTCCTGCCATGATGAAGCATTTGTGAAGCAAACTGGCTTAGTAAGTAAATAGTGAAAACTGGTGTGTTATTTGTGTTCTAAAGAATGAGCAACATTTGTTTGACCTTAATCTTGTGTTGGAGGCTTTTGGAGTTCAGAGTAAATAAATAATCAAGCACAGAGATCTGCATACTGCTTAACTGAGAAACTAAGTGGTTCTAGCCCCTTTTTCGCAATCTAATTAATTTTGTAATATATATATAATTGAATGCACAGTTTTCAGCAGTTATAATTACTCAAGAAATTACGAGATTTTTGTTAGAGTTGTATTACAAATGTTTAATTTCGAATGTAAGCAATTACTTTTAAAGTAAGAGCAAAAAAAAAAAATTTTAACTCTGATATTTACCCTCAAAATTTGCACAAGTCAGAAGTGAGAAATTGTTTGGCATCTTTAAACATGATGCATTGCATGATGATAGTTCAACTTATTTAGTAATTGAAATATTTTTATATTTTTACCTCTATTAAATGCTTAGAATTGTTTTGCTGTGTTTTTTGTTTGGCTTTGTGCTTGATTTTTAACGGTAGAGCCACAGGCTTTCATTTTCCTATCCCTAACCATGCTAAGGATGAAATTGTAACTTTTTTGTGTGTAGGGGGTATTGAGATATCCATTAGTAAAAAGTTAGTTACTAGAAAGTGGATTTGTTAGCACTGGGATCTCTTTAGATGATATGTTTATTTATGGTCAAGCAGATAGTTCCAGTTGTGTTTTGTATTCAACTAGTGTTGTCTTTTGCTCAGCATCAGTCTGCAGGTCCCTGGGAACAGCCATCTGAGCCAGCTTTTATTCAAACTGCATTACCATGCCCTCCCTGTGAGGTTCCTATACCAGTGTAAGTATTCAAAAAGCAAACAAACAGAAGAAGGTTTTGGTATGGAAAGAGATTTTTTTTTCTTTTTCTACTGTTGTAGAGATGGACATAAAATTAACCATATTCTCCTCTTCATATTTGAAGAGCCTATGTGAAGACCATTCTTATAAAACTGGGAGCATTGGTGGTTGTTTAATAGACATTTTTGTAGTGTGTGCTCACTGTATGAAAGGACTGATAACGTTAGTAAAGATTGGTTGTTTCTAATACATATTGTGCGCAATGCTACCTAAAAGGAAAAATATGAAAATTGCAGGGTCAGCCATTGTAATGGAATAGTCTTCAGTAACATACAACTTTTCCCATATACTTTCTGGCTTGTTTGGTTTATGGGATTGTAATTTTCTGTGTAATAAATTGCTATTTATGTCTCAGTTGTTCAGTTATTATGTGGTCATGAATGGCAGGTGGATGCCCTTCATCCCATCTGCTTGTCTCCTTTCTATTTTTGACTTGTCCAGAAGGTTCTGCTCCTTGAGTAGAGCCCAATCAACTATTTCTGTGATGATGCTTTGGGTATAAAGGAAGATATGATGATGATGATGACTTTTTTCACCATTCTTTTCCAATTTGATAGAACTTCTGTTTACATAGTGGTGTAAGGACTCAGAATTCAACTTTTATCTGAAAAAGGAAATACTTGGGGTTTTGGTCTGGTTTGGTGTTGTAGCCTCTTAGTGTTTTAAAACCTACATACTTCACAGGCATTAGTGCCTATTTGTTTTTTTAAACATCCCTCTTTAATGAGGGAATATTATGTCCTCATTTTATGAAGTGAGAAGTAGACAGAGGTAGGTGATCAAAAACATCCATTAAACTGCCTATGTAGATATGTTTAGAACTTAATTTCTTGAGGATTGTACTGTGATAGGTTGTACTTCGGTTCAAAACTGTCAACACTTATGCTTCTGATACTTGGGCTCAAAGTTCAAAGCCAGACTCCCAAAAGGTGAAAAATGTCTAGTTATGAAGAGTCTGGTTTCAGTGTTTGGGTAGATGCCTGTAGAAACTGTCTCATGTAGGTATTCAGCATTGTGTAATGTCATGCATTGTGTAGGGCACATCTAGTTCCTCTGAATTCCAACCTCAAAATCACCTCCTTTAGTCTGAAGAATCCTCCTCTGAGGAGGCAAGTCTGCTAAGTGAGAAGGAAACCATACTGCAAAAGTTGTACTTAATTTTCTAACTAGAGGAAGCATTTTTACATTTCATAGCAATTTGGGCAAATTAAGCTTTTTATTAGCATTAGATCACATCAATTCTGGAATATCCTAATTCTTGATCGATCTTTGCAATGGTAATGTTCTCTCCCCCCCCCCCCCCCCCCCCTTTTTTTTTAAATGAAAGTGATATGAGAGAAGTTTCCTGAATTAACAAAATAATAATAGTAAACAAAACCATAATTATAATGTGTTGCTACAAAGCAAAATATCTGACACCTTCTTAGATCATTAGCAGGGATTTTAGAATCATTGCTAGAATGGTGGCATTTGAACAAATATGGTAATGGAGAATAGTTTAAATAATCCTATTCTGTGTGGATGGATATTAGTGGGGATTCCATCCTTCACCACTGAGGTTTTGCAATACTTTTTGACATTGTTTTTAATAATTTGATGTCTTTTGAACATGAGCAGTCAGATTTGGAATGGAATGTATTTGGTATGTTTCTGTAAATAGTTAAAAGGGAATTTCTGGAAAATTATTTGCTCTGTTAATTTCACAGAACCATTGAGGCTGGAAAGTACCTTGGGGTGTGGTCATCTAGTCCAGCTTCCTGCTAAAAGCAGATCAAAACTGAATTCAGACCAATTTGCTCCAGATTTGTCCAGCTGGACCTTGAAAACCCCCAAATACATTGAATCTGCAGCCTTTCTGGACAACCTCTTTCAGTGCTCAATTATTCACACTGATTTTTATTTTTTTTTTTTTTTCCTCCAATGTGTATCCGTGTATCCACTCAGAACCTTCCTTGTTTAAGAGTATGATTGTTGTCTCTTGCCTCTCTGCTATGAACCTCACTAAGGAGCCTGGCTTCATCTTCTTGGTAACTTTTCCCTTGATGCTGAAAGACTACTATTATATCCACAGCCTGTCAGTTCCCAGCCTGCAGTGTTGCTGGGATTTAGTCAGTTCCAGATATAGGTCTTTCTTTGTCCCTGCATTTCCTGAATTTCCTCTCAGCCTATTCTTCCAACCTGTCTAGATCTGTCTGAATGGCATCCCTGCCCTTGAATGTACTGACCGCACTATCCTTTAGCATTGTCTGCAAAATTGGTGCATTTTGTCTCTTCCAAGTTACTGGGGAAAAAAGAATTTAACAAGATGGGTCCCAGGCTGAAGAATTCTACCTGTACCTGGAGTCCAAGTAGGATACAAACAGCTAGCTACTACCCTTTAAGCCCAGTGATCCTGCTGGTTTTTCATGCGTGTAGTAGTGCATCTGGCACCGTTACATCTCAACTTGAATGCAGGGTAGCTGTGGGGAATCTCTCATCTGCAGATTTAGTAGATACATGGTAGAAGGCAATCAGGCTGGTTAAGCAGTTTGCCCTTGCAGTGGAACAGAAGCATGCTACAATGGAGTGCAGAGGTTCTAGAAGCCGAATTAACTGCTTATGGGAAGATTATCTTGGATATAAGATAATTGAGCAGTGTAGAGTGAAGAACAGGCTTCTGCGCTACATCTGCTTATGCTAGGTGAAAGACTGGCTCTTGTTAATACCGTGCTGTCCTAAAGACCACCTGTAGCTATTGGTAGTTGCTTTGTGTTAGAGAAGTTATTAGGGTTACTATTTTTAAATACTCTTCTAGAAATTTTTAGGAACTGATTTACATGTATTTTAGCTTGAATATTAATGATGTTTTCATTACTGTCCCTTATAAGGTTTCAGTAGAGAAATCAAAATAATACTTGGGAAGCAGATGACATATGAAATCAGAGGTAAAAAAAAAAAAAAGATACTTTTCAAAATAAATTGAGCAAAAGCTTGATTTAATTTTCAGGAGATCAGTGTTTGAATGAGTCACCATTTAATACCTTCACAATTCTGATGAGTGTGCAGCTTTTCTTTCCTAGGAATGGTAAACCATTCTAAAAGGGATAGAATTGTAAAAATAAGAGTAGACTAGATAGTTCTCTGAAATAACTGGAAACTATGAAGTGATATATTAGTAGAGCCAAAGGAGAAGATACCTAGAAGCTATTCAGGTAATTTTCTAAAATAAAAATTATTAATTTCATATACAGCTATAATTAATCTGGACATGAAACACTGAGTTGCGGATTGCCATCATAAAATACAGCAATCCAAACAACTGTTGAAAAAGAGAAGACATTGATCTGCATAGATAGATGATTTTCTCTTAGTTTGCACTTTTAAAATAGGTTGCATTGTTTTTGTGTGAAAAGTACTGTCACTGTTTTAAGTCCCTTAAGAAATAAATGTTTTCTAAATCTCTGATTTTTCTGTCTTTAACAGGGAGTGTCTTGGGCAGCATGAGGTGAGTCATGGAAACTGCCTTTTTAAGTGGAATATGAAGTATATTTCACTTTGTCAGTCTGCAAAATAAAAGTACTAAGGAGAAATATTATATGGCTTTTTTATATTTTAAAGCCAACGAAGTACTGTATCACAAGGGCTTACATATCAGAAGGTATTTTAGTTCCTTTTTTGAAGCATATATAACTACTTAACTTTTTAGAATTCTTGAACAGAAATTTGAACTCATGATTTATGAAGCTTTTTGTGTATTCTTGCAGTTGTTTAAATAGTATTTAATTTTTTTTGTGGGGGTGTCTTTTTTCATTATATTCTTTTGTTTGGGTTTTTTTTTTCCCCTTCATTCTATAGTTGTTATTCTCTCCTTGTCACAGACTTTCCTCAGTTCTTCTAGAAACTGCTGTGTTTATTTTAAAAGCATAAGGAACATAGTGTCATACAGGAAAATTCTCATGTGTCTTGGATCTGAGCATGCACGGATGGAATCAGACAATATAGTGGAAACTTCTTTAGTGTTACTTAGTAGCTTGTCTTTTTGGTGCGTGGCCTTCTCCAGTTTTGGATGAAGTCATTGTCTATTTTGGATTACATGAGAAGAAAATCTAATTGATGCTTGAAGCTAAATAACTATCATCATTATTCACAGTCATTTCTAAAAGTCATAAAGTTTAAGGTCAATTCATTTTTCTCTATTTTAAAAGATGATTGCTAAAAAAACCAAAACCTATTGCTGTTTTGTCTACTAGTAAGTCTGGCATAAATTCACTATGAAAGTGCAGTTAACAATAATATAGCAAACCTAGTTTCATTGTAAGCTAGTAAAAAATTCTAGAAAACAGTGAACACTTAAAATATTTAAAGACATACCCCCACCCCACCCCTTCATAATCTTTTTGGTATATATTGTATATAATAATGTTTATATATCTGCAGTCTGTTTGTGCAGCACACTTACTAATCCAACCAAGCTGTGAATACAGCTTCCATCAGCTACTTTGCAGCTTGTCAGTTGCTAAAGAAAAATGTGCTGTGAAAATGGATGAAAAGAACAACTGTGCCTATTTGTTAAAACAGCTGGAATTTTTGTTTTCCTGCAGTAAAACTTGAAGATGTATTGGCCAATGTTTTATCAAGTCAATTATGTGCTTTGTGATAGGACATATCAAATCTCACCCTAACTTTCATGAATTTATGTATAAACAAAATGTAAGCTGTGGTCAATTGACCCAATATATAAGTTGCTCTAGACAATTGTTTTGATACTGTTCAGATATACATGGTTCTGAAGTTTATGTCCCTCCCCATAACAGAGGACAGTATGGCTGCTCTTATTAGAGAAAACAGTTCCAATTACTACATATTTATAAATACTTATTTCAGAATAAGTAAAAATAAATAAATAAAAAAAATCCTTTCTGTGTTGCATACTAGTCTTAGCAGAATTGGTCAGTGGCTTTGGGTCATGTTTTCTTTATGGGTTACTCTAGAAAATAAGGAAAAATCCCAGGGATTCTATACCTAACTTTATTTATATTTATTGATGCTATATGATATTCTAGATTAAACATTCCTTCTTTCAGCCAGCAGAGTGCAGTGCTTCCTTCCTGCTGAAGTTTAGCAGTTTCTGGAGTGGAATGAAGTGTCCTAATATTTGAGATTTTGATAGCAGTCAAGGAACAGAATGATTTGTTCATGTGTGTGTGAGGGGGTGTTTACAGTGTATTTTTTTGTGCATTGTACATTTCTATGTTGTTCTGAGATCTCTAAAAGGAAAAAACAAAACATGTAAGGTCTGCTCAGTGTTTTACAGCCACGTTGGCTTTTAACAATTAATCTTGCCTCAAACTAACTTACTTTTGTTAACAAGAGAAAACACTTGTACGTATTTATGAACACTTCCCTCCTATAGTAGTTTCCAGCCCCTGAGCGGATTTTCACTGGGAAATGCAAACTTTTCACAAGTGATGAGGGTAGCAATTTTCTGAAGCCAAGTTTTGCTGTGAAAAGGGGCTCGTTGCTGTACTGTGTTACTACTTACATTGGACTGTTCTTATACCTCCTATAATGGAGGAGGTATAAAAGAAACAAACCAAGAATGAAAAGAGTTATAAAGTCATCTTGTGCTTTACCGGGATGCCTGCAGATGATGAGTAGAAGAGAGAATGAAAGCAAAAAGTTTAGGAGTTGTATAATAAACAAATCTACTGTCTTTACATTTTTATTTGGACAGTAATTTTAAGTTGTGTAGGTATTGGAGTTGGTTGTTTTGCTGGGGGGGTTTGTTTTGTTTTGTTTTTGGTTTGTTTTTTTTTAATTTGACTCTGGCGTTTGGTTTAAAAAGTATTTTTAAAGGATTGATGTAGTTCAAGCTCTTCCATGTCTTTGGGTATTTAGAACAAGTAATTTATCACTTGAAACAACAGACCTAAAGCTACTTTTCAGGTGATATAATTGTATAAAATCCGTGTCCAGTGGAAGTATGATTCTACATGATGTTTTACCTAAAATAAGATTTCTTTTAGCTACAGTGTGCAGCCTTCTTTTAAATAAATTTACTGTGTAAGTTTTGGATGTTTTTACATATTTTTAGAAAAAATTAATAACTCTTCATTCTTCAATTTGTATGTGCTTAAAAGTAGCTCTCAATTTTTTTTCAGGTTGTAGGTCAGAAAAATCACCTATCATCAAACTGAAAACTTAATGTTTTACTTTTTCTTTGAACTGCTATAAGCATTGGCATTTCATAGCAGTAGCATACATGTGCTCTTTTAAAATCAAATTATGAGAGCTAATGTTTAGATTAAAAATCTGTTTTTTATGGGAAAATATTAATTAAAGCCCATACAAGGTAAATGAAGACAAATGAGGAAATCTTAACTGGATATGGTATTAATTTATCTGCTGTATTCAATTATATTGTAGTTGCTTCATTTCATTAAATATTCTAGGGGAGGGGAGATGTTCTGGTTTTGTTTCCTTGATGAGTATTTTGAATATCCTGTAATATAAGTCTTGCTTTCTTGGGCAGACAGAACTCTCTTTCTTCTTTTTGGTTTGTGGGGGTTTTTTTGTTTTGTTTTGCTTTGGGGTTTTTTGGTAGGAATTTAATGCTGTGTTTTATTATTCTAAGGTTTTTTGGTTTTTTAAAGTTGTCGTTCATTTATAGGAGGAAAGCCATTACTCTGCCTCTTGGTAAAATTTTATGTAAAACTTGATGAGATTAATCTTTGTGGCTAAATACCTTTATGAATATTTCCAAAATTTCCCCGCCCTATTGTACTTGACTTTTATTTTCATATCCCAATTGATGTATCTGTTAGTTGCTTTTATGCATTTGGGAGATGTGTTGGAAAGCTTCTGAAAGTTGTCTTGTCCTTTTCTCCTTGCTCTCCTTTCCTTATCCTGTGGATGACCTGTGGTCTTAAAATTATGCCTCCTTATTTTCTTTCTTTTTCCATTCAGCTTTCATAAAATACTTCTGGTTCTCATCTGCGTTCTTTATTCTTCAGCTCCTCAGCCTCCTGGAGCTTGTGGCTGTTTTGATATTCATCTTTGTTGCAAGAGTAGCAACCTCTTTTTAACCATTTCAGAAATGCATTTGAACTATAGAAAGTAAAACTTTTCTCTGCTTTGTCCTTTGGATTTATTACTAATACCCACAACAGACTGACTTGTCAAAAAATGGAAAAAAAAGTTTGAAAATGTAATGTAGGTTTAAATTAATCTAAATTCTTTTGGTTTTGGCTACAGTGTCAATTGGTTCCAGAAGACTCTCTTACCTTTTATTGGACTTAGGAAAGTCAATGAGTGGGGCAAGCTGAAGCTGTGCTGGATGCTGCCAGAGGGCTGGGATGTCTGAAAGCTGCTGCTGTTGTCTACTGGCGTGTGTGCTTCCCTGTCCCTGGCTTCATTCAACATTGCATCTCATCTGGTGTACTTGAAGGATGCTACCAGAAGGGATGCTCCACTTCTGCCTATGTGCTTCTGCTAATTCTCTTTAACTGGAGCTAGTGGCTGTGTCCTTATCTGATGGAAGGCTAATTCTTGGTAAAAGTATATTGAACTGTGCAGCCATAGACCTAGTCTGCTGTTACTGCCCTGATCTGCTGTAACTGAGCAGCAGCAGAACCAAGAGTCTTAAAAAGTTGAGTGGAAATGGGCAAGCAAGGAAAGCTAAAGTGGGCAGTAGCAGATCTTTAACATTTAGTGTACCTTTTCATTGATTCTTTTGCCTTCCAGCATCCTTTGACTAGTTATGTTGCTACTGAAAGGAAGTTGTGACTCTGAGGAAGGAAGAGGAGGGAGCTGGAGGAGCATGAGAAGGGACAGGATATTAGGAACGATAAAGCTTTGCTAATTGGTGTGTGTTTGCTGGGTATAATACTGTTCTCTGCTTCAGACCCTTTTTATTAGGCCTATTGCTGACTTCTCATTTGGTCAACTGAAACATATGCCATCAGAGACTGAGTTGTAGGATGTTTGCGGGGGATAGTATGAACCAGGCATTCAGACTACTTGCTATGGTTGTATTGGTGCTTTAGCCAGCGTAATGAGCCTCAGCTCTGACATAGGAATGGGAGAGTAGTTGGACATGATAGCCTCAAGGTTTTCTCCTGTGTGTTCCATGCTTGATGTTCAGCCTGCTATGCAGATTCCTCTTGCTCACAGTGTCTCTGTGGGTCAGGATGAGGGGGAGTTCAGAAGTCTTGTGAATTAATTGCATTTTGCAATTACTTGATGTGGAGTACAGTTTTTTTGGGTGAAGTCTGGAAAACATTTCTGTAGGCAAGTGGATTCAAATCCTACTTTGTATATTTTTGCTTTAGGATTGAGGGAAGTCAACATGGACAGTGCTGAAGAGAGAATGTCCCTCGCTCTGCACTGTGGGGGACTGTCCTGTCTTCCGTCATTTCAGTTCCAGTCCTCACCTTGGTGTATGGCTAATCAACTCACAAACCTAGCAAAAGACAAGGAACTTTTTTCTATTAATTCCTTTACTTCCATTTTGATTAGTTGAATTGTCTTGCTCTAAAGACAGATGTAGGACTTGTTCAAAGTTAAGTGGCAGAAATGTGCCATTAAGATTGTAGAGTTGGAAGGTGGAAGAGGTATGGTGCAAAGCTGTTCAGTCAACTTAAGCCATAACACAAAATCACACCCTTAGCCTAGTCAAAGTGAGTTATGTCACATTAGCCTGTTGTGTAATAACATCACAAATAGTTTCTGGTTTTCTCTGCGAAATGATCATGATATTAAGAAAAAAAAAAAACCACAATTTTTTTGACAGCATCAGAGAAACTAATTTTTTTCCATGTGAATATTATATAATGGTTGGAAAATAAGAAGAGCAAGTTTCCTCTAATACTTCTGATATGGAGGGACTTGTACTATTCAACTTTAGGAAAGTAACCTAGTTAACCAAGTTAGGAGTTTACGCTCCATTTCTGTACCAATGAAGATTAAAGTCTTCTAAATAGATGTTCTGAATAGTACTACAAAGCTCTGTTAACTGGAGTGTTAACCTCAAATTAGAAAGTACAAATATATCATAAGACATTAAAATCCTAGTCCTGTCATAAAGCCATTTCTTCTTCCCTTTCCCACTCCTGGGAGTTATATTTGATATAGTCAGTATTTGGTTTTTAGAATTTCTGGTTTGCAGATTGCATTCTGCTTATAGAATTGTAAAATGTTTGGGCTTTATGACTATAACACTATGAGCCCTGTGAAAGCAAACTGTAACTGTCTTCTGCAATAACTGTAAAGCAGTTTAGGAACCTTTAATGGAAGGCACAAGTGTAATTCGGAAAGAAGGAATAAATCACACAAAAAGATTTTAGAATATAATAGTCCGTTTAAAAAAAGGGAAACTATGTTGTAAAAGTTAGACAGCTTATTTAATTAAGAAAGCAGGCTTTTTTGCCTGGTATAATCAGTGTAAAACAAACATGTGTGGTTATGTTGGGATGGGAACCTAAAGTTAGTTAAAAAAAAAAAAAACAGTCAGGTGGACATTGCACTGGTTTCTTTCTTTTAACAAAGACAATCAAGAACCAAAATTTCTCTGTAATGATGCTGTGCCTCCATTGTGTGTGTATATATGTATCACACACAGCACTTGTGCAATGTGTGTATATATACACTATCTGTGTGTGTATATATTTATATTTATTTATTTTTAACTTATAGGTTAGTCCATTACCGTGTCACTCTGCAAATCCGTACTCATGTAAAAGATTTTGTGGGCGGCTTCTTAATTGTCAGAATCACACCTGTATGAAAGAATGTCATCATGTTACTAAGTCGAACAGTAATGCAGATGGAAAGAAGGTAGGCTGATTTCCTTGTTGCTTTTATTTTTGTGTTTCCTACGTTGTCTTCAGTTTTAACTGGAAAATAAAGAATTTGCAGCTGGAAGGCACAGGATCTATTCCAGATTCCACTGAGACGCTTCCATGTGTTCTGTTCCCATTGATGTTGTGACATTTAGCTAACCTATACGTCTTTAGACTACAAAACTGAGACAATATTATGTATTTTGCAAATGCTATACTTTTTTGTTTTATGTTAACATACATTATTTTCATCAAAACCTTAATTAACACTTTTGACAAGTCTCTTCTAAAATTACTTTTTGTAACTGTCAAGATCAAGTGAACTAGTGATAATCCCTATATACAAATGCACTTTCAATCTACTGGGGAAACTGTTTACTGAGGACAGCTGTAAATGGGTTGAAGAGGCTAGCAAATCTTTAGGAGACACCACTGGAAATGTTGCAGAATTGGTGAAGACTTCTTAAAGCTCTTGGGTGATATATTCATGTTTACCAGTGTCTAGTAGAAATTGATGTTTATGCAATTAAGAAGCTGTAGGTGTTAGTTTCTGAAAATAATATGAAGCAAAAATAAAAGTAAGTACACACCTGAAAATTGTCCTAGTTTTGAGTGGTCAAAAGCACATAGCTTGTCGTTTGAGAGAGTCATGAGTTGGAGGAAAACAGTTTTTAAGCATTACTTTAGAAAAAGTTGCAATGTGGTCTCTCGAATTCAGAAAACTGAGCAAGCATTCAGTATATTATATATAAAATATATAAATGATATATTTTAACTTACTGTTATATTTTAACTTCATTAGGATGATTCCCTGTGGGTTCCAACCCTAGAAGTGGTGTTGTCATCTAATAACTGTATATATTGCAGTTACCATATTGTTCTATTAATGATTGTGGAACATGAGTTGTTAGTGCAACTTGTGGAACAGTAACCTGCAGCAATAGAGTGACATCAGGAAATACTGAGAGTCACAGTTGTTTAAGCATCTCTAATTGTGACTATAAGAGGCTGTCTGCCTACTCCTTCAGTCAAACCAATTAAAATATGAATGGATCAGGATTTTTCCTAGCTCCATTTTGAATGAGACAATACATTCTCAGAAAACAAGAGTCTATATACATGTGAAATATGGATAAATCTCATTTCTCAATTTTCTTTGAATTTTTATAAACTCAAGTTGGTTTTGACCTTTGGAGCTTTTGTTCTGTTGTTTTGCTAGACTAAATTGCAGGTGTAGTCAGAAAAGGGCTGATTAAATTTCTTGCTTATATGCCCAAGTAGTGATATTTCTGTCAGGAATTTAGGGTTTTTTCTGCATGTTGTGTTAGTAAATGTTGCAGAAAGGTTAGATGTTTGCTTTCACTGTTAAATTTTATATCACATTCTTAGACGTGAATTTTGGGGGGTTTGTTTTTGTAAACGATCATTGTACAAAGGTTCCTTTTTAAACTTCAGCAAAAATTGTTCAATTGTAGAAGCAGAAGAAAAGGGGTCTGGAAGAAAACGGGGGAAACTGTATTAAAAACTTAAATTCTTTTGCCCTTATTTTGAACAGCATAAAGTGAAACATTGGTGTGGAATTAGTCCTTTTGGGGAAGCATTTTATAGCTTCATTCTTGGATAAATTGGCTTTACTTTGACTGACTTCTGTGAAACTGAGCATTTGAATGTGATGGTGGGCCTTAAATACTGTGCTGTGTAGGTTCAGTTGATAAATCCTGTCACTCTGTGTGTATCTGATGGCAGACAGGACTTCTGGGTGAGTTTTTAAGATGAGAATATGAATAGAAATGGAGCTTAATTTACTGTGCTAATGTTCATCGTTGGTGATGAACTTTCATTGCGTTGATGTTGATCACGTCACCTGGAATGAGAATGACACCACAGTTCTTGTAGACTTCGTGTAGTATATGGAGCAGAAGCAACACCTTAGCAGCTCCCAGCATATACCTAAGCTAAGACTTTTTGGAAGATTATATGAACTGTTGTACACCGATGGAAATGGGAAGACTTAAAGTTCGCTTCTTAAAATCAAGCAAGCAAACCAACCTTCCCACACCTGTATTACAGGGTAGTATGTCATGACTAAAGTGTTACAATGACACGGTGGGTTGGAAAAGTTAGTTCTGAATACAAAATTACTTCTTTTTCTAACGGTTTTCCATAGAGGATCAACAGGTTTAATGACAATTTTCCAAAGCACCAATATTAAGAGGTCCTTTTATGCTCAGGAAGCAAAACAGAACTCTTATCTCTTTGACTGACAAAACACTGGCGTTTTTGCTTTTCTTCTAAAGCATATTTTAGTAATTATTTTTGCTTGAGGGATATCTTACTGAATAGCTGGATTTCCTTAAAAAAACCACACCAACTCTTTCTTCTATATAAAAGCTTGTTAATGGCATCTAACAAACAAATGTTTGGCACTTTCTTTAGTACTTTGTTTTTATCTTGTTAGGCGGGTCCAGAATGTTCGCAGTGTGAAGAGGAGTGTACCAAGCCCCGGCCATCTGGCTGTCCTCACCGATGTGTTTTGCCATGTCATCCTGGGGATTGCCCATCATGTCTCCAGATGCTTAAAATAAAGTGTCACTGCAAACTATCAATACTGTATATTGAATGCTTGTAAGTGTCAGAACTGAACCCAACTTTTCATTTGAATGCTAGTAACTGAAAAACATTTGAAATGTCTGGGAATAGGAACTACTCTTACGGCAAGTTATAAAATTTTTGAAGGTTATAATTTGTAATATAATGTTTGGGGGTTTTTTCTATTTAAAATTTGCCAGTGTTTTATTTGGTATTACTGGTAAAATTATTATACATGCATGGAGTCTTGTGAGCAGAACTGGTTTTTACAATATTTTTATAATACAGTAATAATTTTGAATTATGCAAATATATAGTAATCTACCTAATGTTTGATCTATATGTGTTTCTTTTACAGTATGTAAATAAGAATTTTATAACAAGAATTAGAGTTAATGTAGATAGCGTAAAAGGTCTTTACAACTAATGACCTTCAAACTCAAGCTCTTTTAATTGGAAAACTTCTTAGTAATCATTTGTACTCCTTTTTGATCATTTGTGTGTGTGGATAGAGGGTAAACTAGGCTTTATGAAATATAAAATGGGACTTCTGGATTTAAGCATTATCCTCTGTGTATTGCTCTGAAAATATTCATCCCATTTATGTATGCTCTTCTTTGTGCATTTTCTTTAAAGTGCCTCAAATCCTCTAAACTTATGTGGTTTTGTCTGTAAAATAGTGTAGTTTATATTGGTCCCACAGGATGTGGACAAATGAACCCTCTTTTTTTTTTTTTACAGTGAGATATACTTAAAATATATCCTAACTGTATTGACTTTTGTTGTTTTTAATTTAGAATTTATCACAAATAATACATCTTTTCTTTTACAGAAAACTAACAAGTGCTGATTTAAAAGAAAAGGAACTTCTTATTTCCTGCAAAAATCAGTGTCCAAAAGAGGTAAGCTATGTTAACAAAGAAATACTTGATTTGGTGGATGTGTGGAATTTTGTGGATTTTACTTTTTTGTAAGGTGTTTGGTACAGTTTCATAGACCAAGCAAACTACAGAAGCTTAGTCTAAATGAATATGCTAAATGATAGATACGAAGATGGTTAGTGAACTGTATTCAGAGGACAGTTATTAATGTCTTGCTATCAAATTGGAAGGTTATTTTAAAGGATCAGAGATTTGTCTCCAAGGCATTAATGGCTTGAATGTTTAAGCATGCAGATGAGGTTGCATGTGGAAGAGTATGTCCTCTATTGTGGTTGAAATCTGGTCTTGAATTTATGTCCCCAAAATAATGGGATGCTGTTTGATAAGGAAAAATACTGAGAACTGTGCTTGCAATTGTTCTTGTCTAAGTGGAGGTCTAGTAATCCCTGTCTGTGCAACCATTCCTGGGGGTGGGGGAGGAGGATTTTGTACTTAACAAGTGAGATGATTTAATAATGCCCTACGTTAGTGAAATATATGTTAAATACTGTGAAATGGAAGACAAGCTAGTTAATCTTTCTACTGTATCTGGGTATATCTAAAGGGTCGCTGTAAAGAGAAGACTAATATCCTTATGGCAGGATACTTAGACTATGAACCAGTTGTCGTGGTTTAACCCCAACCAGCAACTAAGCACCACGCAGCCGCTCACTCACTCCCCCCCATCCAGTGGGATGGGAGAGAAAATCGGGGAAAAAAGAAGTAAAACTCCTGGGTTGAGATAAGAACGGTTTAATAGAACAGAAAAGAAGAAACTAATAATGATAATGATAACACCAATAAAATGACAACAGTAGTAATAAAAGGATTGGAATGTACAAATGATGTGCAGGGCAATTGCTCACCACCCACCGATCAACACCCAGCCAGTCCCCGAGCGGCGATTCTCTGACCCCACACCCAGTTCCTATACTAGATGGGACGTCCCATGGTATGGAATACCCCGTTGGCCAGTTTGGGTCAGGTGCCCTGGTTGTGTCCTGTGCCAACTTCTTGTGCCCTGGCTGGGCATGAGAAGCTGAAAAATCCTTGACTATAGTCTAAACACCTACTGAGCAACAACTGGAAACATCAGTGTTATCAACATTCTTCGCATACTGAACTCAAAACGTAGCACTGTACCAGCTACTAGGAAGACAGTTAACTCTATCCCAGCTGAAACCCGGACACCAGTCTATATAGGCATCAGTAAGGAAGATTCATGTTAAATACTACTTTTGAGTAGTAAAGTTTGTGGAGCAAAGGAAGAATTGGTTGGAGAAGCTACCAAATTTTCATCAGTAACAGCTTAGACTTGTATCAGGATTTGTCCAGTTGTGGATAATAACTGCTGTAAGACATGAGGGATGGGCCAAATGACTTCTTCCTTGTCCCTCCCACTGCTGTTATGTGCTGCTTGTGTGCTTTCAGAAATCCATGCATTAATTATTATTGTATGTTTGTTCTTTAGTTGTCACTAGTTGTGGTGAGAGTGACAGTCCTTTCTTCACACCATTCCCCACTGTAGGGTTAGAAAATTTATGAAGTGGAAATAGAAATATTTTGGAAAGTATTTCCACTGCTAAACTCTTCAGAATTTCTGAGAAATTCTCCTTCGCTGCAATAAAAGTGCCCTTTTTTATTCCATGATTACTTATTATCCCCAAAATATTTTATCCCATAATCACTAATTTGTTGTTCTGGTTTGGCCTTTTACTGTGTTGCTGAGTCTCTTTGTCTCATGCAGTATTTAGCTGGCACTCATAAATAAATTCATTCAACCCATTCTCCTTCCCTGATTCCACTCAGTTCCCTTATTCAGGTTTACCTATGATGTCCTCTAGTCTGATATTTCTGTCTTCTTACCTCACCTCTTGTAGTTCTGAATTCTGCCTCAACCTAATAAAAGTAGGTTCAAAACTTTTCTTTTGTTTCATTATTTTCCGGTGTCAGAAGCATCAAATTTGAATCCTTGCCTTTATTAGAAAACTTTTTTTGGTTTTGAGTAAAAGCAAAAATTCACAGGGTTCCTGCTTGTTTCCCAACAGTCTTTGTTCCCCTGTGTTTCAGACAAGATTGTGTTAACCCCAACAGGAAGGTTGTGTTCTGTGCTGTATGCCCAGTTGTATGTTCTTTTTGCCCTTGTAGATGCCTTTCTGATGTCTTTTTTCTGTAAATTAATTTGCCTGTCCCAATTTTCTCATCTGGATGTCTGAAAACTCTCTTTCTGGTGGGGGAACACTTTTGGAAGTTATTTCATTGTCCATTTACCTCTTAATTTTGTCCTTTCATTTCCCTCTCTGTTACTTTGCGTTTATGTGCTCCAAGACTTCCTCCTCTTTATTTTCAAGAGTGTTTATAATCTCTTAACGTGAACTATGTGTTCCTGTACTTCAGCTTCTCTTAAAAGATTTTTTTTTTTCCATATCTCATTTTTGACTTTGATTAATGTAACTGTTGTGACTTTTCTGGACATATTCCCAAGACTCAGTCTGGGATTTAAAATCCATCTAGTAGTGGTCCTGAATTCTATCTTCAGTTCAGAATTACCCTGTTCCACAGATGATGTCTTTTTTACTTAATTCAGTGGGATGTAAAAGAAAGCTTGGGACAACAGAGTCCATTTTAGTTTTATAAAGCTTTTATTTAACTCTAGAATTCTCATTTGTATAGATGCCTTGAAAAACAAGGTTTTATGCAGCTTCTGCTCTCCAGAGAATCTTTTTAGTGTAAGTGATGATGTAAAAATGCATGCTTTTCCCTTCCTGTGATTCTAGCTCTTACTGGCTTTCATGAAACATAGAAGTATTGGTACAGTCCTGCTTCAGGCAGTTCATATCTTTGTGTTACAGTTCATTTTACTTTCCTCGGATCCTATTTAGGTAACTTCATCAGTACTGTACGGGGTTTTTACCATTTTTTTTGTGTAAAAAAAATTTGTTCCTGTTTCTCTGAGTATTGAACAGTATTAGGGGTATTTTGTCTGTTTTGTAAGTATACAGTATTTGTCTGCAACTTTGGGAAAATTATCTAGCTGTATCATAATACAGATTGTACTGATAGTTTGCTTTTAAAGGAATCATTGATAAAGATAATTTGAAGGAGCAGCCTTAAGAGACATCACCCTACCACTACCACCCCTCCCCAGCAAATATAGAGCAAGCTGATTGAGGGGACCTCATGACAAGCACTTACAAACAACTTGGCCAAAAGATAAGATGGATAAGGCTACCAAATTTAGAATATTTAAAGTTTAGAAATCAAATATGTCTGCCCAAAACTAAATTGGAAGTGTTTTGTGTGTAGTCCTGACAGCCTTAAGTAAATTTCAAATCAGTGTTTTATGAGAATTTTCTTATTCAATGTCAGAATCTGACCTTGAGTCATTAGCAGAGCTCAGTGAAGTTGCTGTTTGCTAAAAATCAGCGTGCGCTGTCATTCCATGAAGCTTAGCATGGTGCACTTTATGTTCAATAGAATACAGTATTTTACTGAAGTCTTATTTTTGAGATGTTTTTCTTTTTGGTTAATGGAAGTTGTGGTAGACAGTACGCTACCATATTTGAATTACAGGTAGCATGGTATATTTGGGGATTATGAAAATCAGTTATATTGTCTGGTGCCTTGAAAAAATACAACAGGAACTTGAGAAAGTCTTGAAAGGTTTCATGCTTTTGTTTTGGCTATGGCAGTATAAAACTATAAAATTTACTGATAGTATTATACAGTACAGCTCACATTTCCTTTCTGCTTTAGGGAGAAGCAAAGTCTTTGATATTGCCACAGCTGTTCGATGAGATGCTTTAATTAAAAAGCTCTTTCTCTGGTTCGGTAGCAATAACAAAATATCCTGTTAGAGGAAATTTAACTTTTTTTTTTCAATCAGGGGTGATTAAATTCTTATGAACATGTTTGCAGATGTTTTGGGACAATTCTTACACAGAAGTTTTAACAGTCTATCAGTTTTCATCATTTATGTATTAATATCAGTATTTGTGGATCTGTGTTTAACACTTTATTCTGTGTAATTAGTATTTTTTGACAAAATAACTGTACTTTGTACTTTTACTGTGCACTCTGCTACTGTCTTGATGTGAAATATGGGACGTCATTGTGATAAATTTATTTTAACGTGATAATACAGTAGAGAGAATGCCATAAATTTTAAGAGTATGTGTATCTTTTTTTAATAAACAGAATAAATTTTATTTCCAGAATGCTTAATTAAATTCTGTAAACACACCTTGAAAATGCATGTGGGTTGCAAAAAATTTAATGTTAAAAGGCAAATGTACAGCTTTGGTCCATAATGAGAGGATTTTCTTCAATGTTTGGCTTAAGCAGTAGAGGTTTCCTAAAATGTCTGGAAGCAGGGCCATGCTTTAAATTGAAGCATCTGCCCCTTTGTTTGGAAGTGATAAACTTGTCTTTTGTACTTAGCTTTTTGGATTGCTGCTCAAAAGTGCTGTTTTCTTTTATTAACAGGTTAGTTTCTTTATTATCAGGTGTGTATTAACAGGTTGTGTTTATTATCTTCTGGTGTAGTTCAGTTAAGCCTCCATAAATTGATGCATTTTATCATCATCGGACATAATGTTAAGATGTAAATGCATTGCCTATGAGGAAAATACTTGTAGGATTTTGGGGTTTGGATATTTTTTTTCAGAGCTGTGCATTAAATACCTTTCTTTTAAAGGTCTTGCCACGTCAAACATAAAGCATGTTCATTTTGGCATTGAGTCCACAAGCTATTGACAAGAGATCTTGTATGGTGAAAAAAAGATCTAAGGGGGCACATGCTTTCTATTTTAGCACCAAGTAGCTCAGCATGGACGCTTAAAAACAAGTGAAAAAAAAATCCTTTCCCACTACATTATTTATCCAGCAGAAGCAGCAGTAGGATTGGTTTTGGTTTCTGAGATCATGGGGAAGTGTTGTTTTGCCACTCATTTCACTGCTCCTCTTGATTATTTTTTTTTAATGTTGGTTTTGCATTGGGGGGAGTAAAAAGAAAGTTACACTGCCAGCTTAATTCTTGTCCTGCATCCCTGTGGATGTGAACTGTGTAGCTCTATGCAGAGAACTAAATGTGTAAATTTGGGTTTCACTATTGGATTAAACATATTTCTGTGCTATGCAAATTTTGCTCTAAGGATGTGTAATGTAAGAATTTTATTGCAGTAACACCTGGAGGTTGAGATGAGGACTACTGTCTTGAATTTGTAACTCTGACATGTCACTTGTAAGACTGTTTGGGCTTTGACTTTCTTAATGGAAATGTGCCTAATTAGTGTGGAAGAGTAAGCTGGAAATAATAGTTCTAGCCATGGATTGTTCTGGCCAGCATGGGATGACTTGCAGGTGAGACTAGATAGCGTTATTATGTATGATGCTCTTGGGTAGGGAGCCAGGATAAGGGCCCTCTTACTGCGCAGAGGTTATGCAGTAGTAAATTGGTTTTGCCAAGATTGGGGTCACTAGTGAGTAGACTCTGCCATTCATCTTCTGGCTGATAGTCTGACCTCAGTAGCGTACAGGGGTTAAAGACAAATTTGTCCCCTCATCTTTTCGAACTGAGGCAAAATACAAGATAGATTTGCTGATGATCAGTTGTGCCTGAACAAACCTAAATTCCTTTTTTGCTAAGATGACCAATGTATATTTTTTTCCCTCTGGATAAAGTGAATAGATTAGATCTGCTACATTAAGGCTTCAGCAGAGCAATTGAGTCAATGCCATTTAGTGAATATCTAGTTCAGACCTATTCCCCCCCCCCCCAAAAAAAAAAAAAAAACAACAAAAAAACCCACCAAAACAACAACCAGAAAGCTAAATCAAAAGTTGGAGCAGGAGATGTTAACAATAAGGAAATTTTCCCAAGGACTGGATTGCCTGATCTTGCATTGTTTTCAGTGATGACCTTAGCACCAAAACCCACTGGAATTTTCTGATGAAAATTTGTGGAGTGTTGTCTGTACATGAAAACTGAGGAAATGCATCTGCAGAACACATGTATTTGGGGCATGTTAATAGATACAGAAAAACCACTAAGACCATGCATGTCAATGCTAATAATAAGCTGCCAGGAAACAGCAGAAATTCTTATTGTCACAGCATGATTAGCTGGAGAGAAATGCAAATGAGAGCTGAAGATGTATTGGAGAAGATATTCTATTACAAATAAGGTGCAATTAAGGCATTGTACAAAGTCATTCCTGTTGAGAAGTCATTTGGAATATTACATGCAGTTCTGGCTACTGTATTCAGGAAACATTGATTTAAGCTGGTTGAAATTCAATGAAGGGAATAGTATGGGAGTAAAGAGCCTTTTATGAAAAGATGGTAGAGAAATATTTCAATATGAGGCTAAGAACTAAGGGATTTAGACAGACTAGAATAGATGTAGGAAATTTAAAAAAAAAAAAAAAAGTCTTGCATCTTGTAGTGAGCTCCTGGAACAGCCTCCTTAGTGAAACACTAGAAAGGGGGCAGAATGGGGGACTGTTTTCATGGTAAAACTTTATCCAGTCTTAGAGGGCTCATTGGAGGTGCCTGCCTTTAGGAGGACTGGACTTTAGGACTGAACATGGTGACTTGGAGGTTCCTTCCAGTCCTGTGTGAAATGTGCTGAAATGGTGACTAAAGAAACCCGAGCCTAAACTGCAAAGTACCTATGAGCATATTAATAGTTTGTGACTGGCATGGACATGAAAATATGTATGTCTGTTCCATAATTTTTTATTTGGAAGGTTTTGCATTTTGTTTAGACATACGTTTCCTGATACTAGCTCAGATGTTGAGCCAGTTCCAGTGGACTTCTGAGAATCCAAATTTACTAATCAACAAGAACTGTATACACCTGGGTTTTATAATAATCCTATGTAGTATTCTCATTCTTGTGGATGAAGTGATGTAGTGTGTATACATTTTCAATGTTTAATAAACGTGAAAAAATGTATCTTAAAATTATACGTCTTACGGCATTTACCAAGTTGTGTTAATCCCTTGATGACAGTGAAAAGGTGAAATTTCATTTTTAATAAAGAGCACTATCCAATGCCATTTTAAATAGATTGGGGATTTAAAGCTACCTCTATAAATAAATTGATTAGATGGCTTATGTGAGAGTCCACTTTCAGTTATTAACAGTATTGCGTTATGTAATTGAAAATGAAAAGTCATTATTGTGAAGATTTCCTATGGACAAGTCTATGAGCAAGGTATATTTTCAGTCAAGTTCTTAGCAAACAATTTTTTTCACTTACTGTTTTTCTTCTCATTTTTTTATATAATGTAATGCTGGAGCACTGCTACATTCCTAACAGTCGGCATATTTAAATTAGTATCTCAGTTCATAACACAGTGGTTGAATGATAATCTTTTCATTCTAAATGTTAAAAAATGCACTGGCAGTAAAAAAAGTCTCTATCTCAAATGTCAGAAATGGGATAATCTGCCAAATGCAGAACTTTAGGATTTCGTGAAATTATTTCGGACATGATAAGAATATTGTATTTGACTTTTGCATAGTTCAGAAGATTCTTGCATGCAAGATTTTCTTTTGTGGTATTTTTGCTTCTGATTCTTCCCTCTTTCTTTTCTTGACTGTCAAGTCTCTAACAAGTTGTTACACGGTACGCAATTTCAGTTTCTGGTTTCTTTTTACTTTATGTACTGGTATTCCCCTAACATACAGATAGCTAGGGCAATTGTATAAATTGCTGTGGAAATGACTATTCTTGAAACATTTGAAGGGAGAAACTGGTTTTTAATCAAGTTGTGCCGATGAAAGATAAATTGTTCTACAGGAACTGAAATACGGTAAATAACAAGCAAACATTTGCCAACAGCAAAAAAAAAATTTTTTTTAAAAAAATCAACTATTTCACAAGGGGAAAAGCTGATAAGCTGAATAAGTTTTTGGTTAAGCTGCTATGTCTGAAATAAAACCAGTTTATAGATTCTTTGTAATTTTACAATCATTTATTAGTGTGGGTGTTTTGGTTTTTTTGTTCTTTATAGTTGCCGTGTGGTCACCGGTGTAAAGAGATTTGCCATTCCGGTAGCTGTCCTCTGAACTGCAGCCAGAAGGTTAAACTCCGATGTCTCTGTAAGAGACTGAAAAAGGTAAATCTCTAAGTTACAATTTTGAGAACTATGTATTTTCTTTGCATGTTTCTAGGCTTGCTTGGACGGATTGTCTCTGGCGCAGATTAGAACAGGTCCAGTTACTCTAGTAGAGCTATAACAATTAACATCAGCTGAAGATGTGGGCTGCAATATCAAAAGATTCACTGGAGAATATAAAATCCTGTTAGTTCTAAAATATGTTAGCTGCCTGACTTACAATAGCTTTATCTTCAAGCACACTTGAATTTTTGTAGCTCCATTGGGAGAATAGTCAGATGACCTGGCATGATTTGAGGAAAAAAAATAATACATTTTTCTGACAATATTGGGACAGTTTATAGTTATGTAAGTTGGAACAAGCACAGATGTTGTGAATCCCTAACTAATGTAATCAGTTACAGTTCTCTGCAAACCTAAAAGCAAGTACAGGCATCAGCATCCTTTGCTTCTAACAAGGATTAAGGACAAAGTAATGTAACAAGTTTATTATAGCTATATAGTGTTATGGAGGGAAGAACAGAAACTGATGTGAAGTCTCGGCAAATAATGACTTAATGAAAAAATCATTATCTGGCTTAATTAAAAGGTGCTTAAATTACTTTTCTGGACCCAGTTAACTTCTGAGCCTTCCAAACAGGCTGCAGTCCTCCAGAGTTCTCAGCTTCTCCATGAAATGTCTTGATGTCTTGTGCAACCAGAAGTCTTGCAGGTGGGGTGTTCAGCAGGAGAAAGAATGACATGTACAGAACAGGTGCTTCAAATTGAACAGTCTCTGCTTACAGATAACCACCTTTTTCTTTTTTTCTTCAGTATTAGGGGGAGAGGAGGAAATGTGAGTGAGAATTATTTTTTTCCCCATGACCAGACCTTGCCCTGTAATCTTAGCCACTTAAGAGAGTGTGAATGAATACTGAGACTCTGAATGCTAGCTCTTTCTGCCAGAGTTCAGAAGGTTATCTTACTTTGTCTTATGCAAAAAAGCGAGAAAAGAGAGGAGATGTTAAACTGGACTGTTTGATTTATTCTTGCTTTCTGCTCAGTTTATCAGAAAGAAGGAAAAGAGAAAAGGGCAATTTAATTCAGAATTACAGGTTCAAGTAACGTTTAATCATTAGCTTTATTTTCTGTGTAACCAATGTTTTACTAAATAAGAATGTTTTATAATTATTTTCATAAAGAAATGGACATTATAACAAATTTTATATAGAGAAATTATTATAAAAGACTTAAATTATGCTTAACAGGAAATACAGTGCAGCAAGATACAAGAAGGCCAAGTTTCACTGGAATGCGATGCATTATGCAAGGAAATGAAACGGAAAGCATCTGAGGTACTGTATCTCTTGTAGCTCTAATTTCTTCTTAATGCTTCCAAAAAAAGTAGGAAAAAATGAACACAGAATTATTTTTCAAGGCAATACCAGCAAAAAATACAACATAAGTAATCGTGCTGTTTAATAGCAGCCACTTTTTCAGACTTGCATTTGGCTTAGTGGGGAGAATTACAGTGTTTGTAGACAGTGTTAATTAACATAGTGAAATACTATATTAAAACAACATTCTGTTATTTTTCTGCTTTTTTTTTTAATTTGTTAAAACTGGTTCTTTCCTCGTCTGCTGAGAACAAGTGATGATCAGTGATGATAAAATCATTATTGCTAATGATTTGTGTTGTAGGATTGGGGCCAGGCCACTTCACAAGGCATTGTTAGATCTGCTCTTTCCTGTGAAAGTTTTACAGCCATTGAGTGCTCAACTTGTCCAGCATGAAGAGTATAATCCTGTCACACTGTATTAGTTACCCTGTACCAGAAAAATGGAGAGTTTTCAGTAATTGCAGTGTACTTTTTAGCCTGCTGTAAATGTGACTTCTCCCTAGTTCTGCTGGTTTATGAAGTATTGAAATTGCTGCATGCTGTCACCCAGAGAGACAGAATATCAACCTTGCTCTTATAAGCCTTTATAAAAGCATAAACAAAAAGAATTCATGCATAGCTTGCTTGGTTTTTATCAGGTAGATGTTAGATGTAATAAATGTACAACCCAAAAACTCAATGGGTAGAGCTGATTCTTGTCAGCTTCTGCTCAGATTTTCAGGATTGATTGGCAAGTTCTAACAAGACCAAATCCTGCAACTTTGCAAGCAGGTCAAATACTAAGACTCTTGGGATATGCCTTTAGAAAATCCCAACCATAACAAACAGTTCCAGTAAGAGTGTGAAGAAAAGTTCATAGGACATGGAGTGCACTAAAGCAAGGTGAATTCACAAGAGAGTGCATGAGCTGGGACAGAGCAGCATGTCTCAGTGTGGTGCAGTGCAGTGTTAGCTGCTGTTTTACTTCAGCAGATACTAGTTCCTGTTTCTTGCCCCTGACATTGTAATCCATGGGGAGGAATGGTCTAATGCAATGAGCAAATGACTACAAGTTTCTACTATAAGCAGCGCCACAGACATACTGTGTGGCATAACCTAGCTGTGTGTACCTTCCTCACAGAAGCACATGGATTTATTTGTTTTGTATTTTTTTATATGAAGTTCTATTTAAATTTTTATTAGGCACCTTTTTGTAGCCTGTGTTGACTTGTAAATAACATACTAGAATCATATCCTATTATATACACTTGATAACAGTAGTTTGTTTGTCAATTACTGTTTAATGTGTCAAGACTGGAAAAAGTCTGTTTAAAAATTGCAGACATTTACAAAGATAATTTAGCTTGCACAGTAGCAAAACAACCATCAATTTCCAAAACCAAAGTGTGCTAACTCTTCATAAAACTCTCATGTATAGCACCTAGTGAGGATGCGCTTCTGAGGAATTGAATGCGTCTTTTACTGTACATTTTATTAAAGATCTAGTTCTAGAAATGCTTTTCCATACTGTGATTATTAGTGGTTAAGCTTCCCTCTACCTATGTATGTTGTACCTATGTATCTTACACAAACATGACGACACCAGTGTAAAAAGAAGCTCTTCCGTTGCTTTTTTCAACATTTGTGGGTCACTTTCTTTTTGGAGCTGAAGTTCTGCCATTAGATGGCACTGAAATACCAGGAGGCTAGTTGTGCCGTTTTTTCTACACCAGACTGTGGTTTCAGATGTGCATGGCTGAAAAGGTCTTTTATATACTTTTCTAAAGAGAAACTCTGCCATTGTGTCTAGATTAATAAAATTCTCACTAATGCTTTTATTTGATGTACAGTTTAGCAATTTAAAAAATTGTCTGAAAACCTGCAAATAGACTGTTCTATTGACCCTGTCCTCAGTGCACACTGTTTCAGCTACAGTGTGCTAAAGCATGGGCTGGTGTGCTTTCTCTCTCCTTAGCTGTCAAGAGCTCTTGAATTGCAAATTGTTTGGAACAAATTCCACCTGCGCAAACCATATTTAGTAAATTATTGTCACTGTTAGTACGCGAATCATCCAGTTATTAGGATCAAGACTGTTTTTCATTTCAAGTTATTAATCAGATTTTTACATCTAACTTTTCTAGGGCAGTGATTCAGTGGACGCAGTGCTAAAGGTCCAAGAAATGTATACAAGATGACAGATACATACACTTCCCCAGTATACTCTTCCTGTTACTACTATTACTGTAGTGATCTCTGACTACAGAAATTTTAAAGGTCAAGCTGGTGTCTTTCTGTTTAATGGTCTTTGTTGGATTTATCTCTTTGTAGCATGCCTAATTGTTTTTCAGGAGACATAAACTTCTGGCATCTATTAAGCATCCTGTAGCACTGAATTTCTAGATTTAGCCAAATACTATGTGGGAGTAGAATACTTCCCTCTGTTATGAACGAGCCTCCTGGTAATTTCATTTTATACCTTTGCTTTTGTATTATGAAACATAATTATTGATGTTTTATCCCTATTTGGCATCTTCATACTCTTCAGGATTTTGTGCCCTGTTAGTCACCTGATGATTCCTAGTTATGCATCTCTTTAGATGAAAGCCACTCCATCCTGTTGTCTTTTGTATATGTTCAGGCTTTACATTCTTTTGTTATTGCAGGACCAAAACTGAATGCAGGAGCTAAGATTCAAGTGCATCATGTGTTTATACATTTTTTCGGTACCTTTCTTTTCTTAATAATTTCTAGCATTTAGTTTGCTCTCTTGAACACTACAAAACACTTCTGTAGAATTATCAGTTGTAACTCTCATGACTTCTTTTCATAGGACTTTCTGATGGTGGAGCATTTTTAATTCCGTTTGGTTTGCATTGCACCAAGGATTTTAAAGCAGTTTGGTTACGCATTATCCGATATATGTCATATTCAATACAAATACAGAGGTTTCCTTTTGCTCTAGCACTCAGGGAATATTTAAAGTACTTGGAATGAAATATGTGTCTGTAAATTATATACATATATAGGAATTATCTGTATGTGTAAAGTGTACTGAATTGAGGATAAAGTTGCTGAAAAAATAACTGTCTTTAGGAAATTTCCTGGTTGTTAGCAAACAAACTATTCTTTTTAGGTTTTATATTTGTTGGTTGAGCTTGTCAAGTTGAAGTCAGAAGTTCAATTTATAACCTTGTAGCATCCATTATATGTTCCATGTTTTCAAAGGTGAGATGATGCAGCTTTTTCTGAGAGTATTTTGTCATCTGAATAAGGTGAGAGCTCAGTTGATGGAGGTTTTGCTCGCTTTTGCCGAGAACCATTCTATAGGAGTAATTATGACTCTATAAGAAAATAGGTTGAGCTGCTGTTTACAACAGTTTCTTATCACTTTGTATGTCTGGACAGATAAAAGAGGCAGAAGCCAAAGCTGCTATTGAAGAAGAGAAACGAAGACAACAGGTATCAACCTTTCTTACTCACCCACTTCTCTCTCCCCCCCCCCCCCCCCCCCCCCATTGTTCTTGTTAGTAAATAATTTCGTTTACATGCAACTTAAGTTGTATAGTTTGTAATGTGATATGCAGAGCCATTCCTGTCAGCTGTTATCTTACTCCAAGATGTGTGCTGTGAATTATTTACAATGGTTAAGAGCCCACGTATTTTCCCAAACAATTTTCATAATTTTATGCAAAATTATAATTAATCAGTTTAATCTTGCATTACTATAACTGTGTATAGTATAGTTTATTTTTAAAATACTAAGTACTCTTGATTTTAATCGAACACTTTATAATGCATAAACACCACAGAATTGCTGAATAGCCTCCACAGAGGTTTAAATATTGGGTGAAGCTTCCCTCCTCCCTCCCATTATGAAACAATGAGGTAGCCTAAATGAGTCTCTTTCCTTCAAGGTCTCTGAGGGGAGGAAAAAATGTGTATTTACTGTAATTGCTGTTGTTGGTGAGCATATGTTGTCAGCATTGTAATCCAAGGAGCTTCTGTGCCAGCTGCCTGGAGACACTACTACTAACCGTATTTCAGGCAAAAACCGTAAGCTTGGTTGGTGCTGATGGCTAGGTCAGGTTTGTCATCTGGAGGCTACAGCCTTAATGCATTCCTTCCAACCAGCTCATACATGTGTGCTTGTGCCTGAGCATTTGATACCAAGTCATATTCTAAGCACAATGTGTGCTTTCTGACTCTCCTTTTACTCAATTATCACAACAGTTATGTATTGGGTTATACTTGTGTTTTCACCTGCATGTCATTATTATCGCAGAGCACTGGCCCACTCCCTGCTTTGAAAGGGGATGCAGGACAGGCCTGATCGTCTTGTACCTTTCCCCCAATCTCACTAGGATAGTCAGTTTGCGGGTCACAACTCCTGTTATGCATACTTTGATTAATTGCCTAGAGACTTTATTAAAGCGTTATGTCTACCAACCAATGCTCTAGCAAGACCTGCTTTTGTTTTTCAACGGGGAGTGTGTCTATTCATCGTGCAGGAAAAGCATACAGTTAGGTACCTGTTGTCCAGGGGTCCAGGCACTGTTTTGTGATCATCTGGTAATGTTTATTGTTACGTTCATGCCTCAACTGTCTACAATATTGATCACATATTCCCTCATACAACTCGTAGACAGTTCATCTAATTCTTGTTCTCTTAAGTTGACCTTGGAAATGTTAGTTCTGGGACATAGGTCAGGAAGTGTAGCTTGCATACAGATGTCTGAAACATTTTGTTAGGCAGGGGAAATCTATAACTGATGGTTCTGCAAGCTAAGTACTGAAGCGTACTCATGGATGCTTACATATGTAAAGAACATGCTTACAATTCTAGAGGTAGAAATTCAAAGTTGCTGGTGTTTGTATTGCACTGACTGTGTTTTCGTGCATTCCAGAAGGCATCCCAGTTACTAATGATTTGTGCCTCAAAATCACTTAATTTATAGTCCCTCAAATAAAGTCTCAGTAACAAGGCTCCTCTGAAATTGTAGCAGATTCACTCCACCAGCATAGTGTGCAACATTTATTTTTGTCTTGATCCTTCAGCAGTAATTGTTTCTGCAGTCACACCACCATTGCTTTCTACTTGTGCATTCACTGAAGTCTCACAGTTACAGTCCAGCAGTACCCTAGGCAATATATGGCAACTGCTTCTGTGTATGTATTTTGTGATGGATGCAGCTTCAGGGATAGAAGACTTCACCTATACATAATCAAGCCTATTATAAGGTTAATTAAGAGTGGCCAGTTACATAGCACAATAGCAAACAGTAGGACAACAGTAAAAAAAAATGGACAAAACCAATAAAAAAAGTAGGATAATAGTAACTAATAAATAAGCTGTAGAATTGCATACAATTACTAACCTCAGCTACTTCAGCCTTTTATCTAAAATTGATTCCCTTCCAATTTGATCTCATAATCTGCTATCTGGTGATGCAAATTGGAGGACATAACTATCATAGGGTGTTGGGTCACATTAAGAGTATATATTTATCCCTTCTGACAATAGTTTGCATCCTGTACCACCTTCCTGATCTCATTAGCACACTTTTGTATAGACAGTTCATCTGTTAGTCACAACTTCTTGAGACCTGTTTTGATTAATACTTCATTAAATCCTTTATACACAAACTAGTTAGCGCTCTGGTAAGTCTGCACATTTATATTTTGGTATTTGCTATATTTGATAGCAGCTTCTGCTAGTATCGTTTACAGATGGAATCACTTGTTTCTTAGTGGAAGGGAGACGGCTTGGTTAGGCTTTTCATCATGACCCTAGCAGCCAAACTTTCTCTCTGCTTTACCATGTGAGGCCAGGGTTTTCACAATTGCTAGGTGGAAAAAAAAGATCAGTGTTTTGATTATTTAGCAATTCAGACCAAGCTCTCTCTCCCTCTGTCCCACTCTAGTGTAAAAGGTTTGGTTAAATTTTTGAGCTAAGTGGTAGTAGTCAAGAGTTTCAACACTGAAAGCCAAGTCTCAAACCTGAATTCTAATTTAATGAGATGTATGAAATATTTTGTTTCCTTTTTTTTCTTAGAAGGAAAAATGTTTTAACAGATCCTTGGAAGTTACAAAAGTCAAGTATGTTCCTGCCCCTGTAAAATACAAGACCTGCAATTTCAGGATATATGCCTTGTGTCTGCATAGTCACTGTTACTTGCATTCATTTAGCTACATTTCCCCATGGGGCTGCTACTCCTTCCAGTGCAGGAAGAATATAGAGAATAACACATGAAGGAGCAAAATCCAGTACCTGAGTAACACTAAACTAGACATTATCTGACATCAAATTGTTTTGAGTATACAGTTTAAATAAATGCATTTCATTTTATTTTTAATATGTCTATACACAAAGAAGTTAGATTCTTACTCTCAACAAAAAGCTTGAGCTTGTTTAGCTTGAAAAATTAAGGTAGTTTGAACACTGGGCACAACCATTACTTTATTGTTCAGAGATCATTGAGGTGACACTTTGGGAGTGATGACAGTTATATAAAATCTGTAGGTAGCTTTTCAAGGACAGTGATGGCTTCTTTCTTGTATTCTGTGCCCACGTACCTTTTTTCATTCTGTGGTTTTTTTTTATGAGGTATTTATTTTTAGCTGGCTTTTTATAAAGATCACTAGGAAAGCAATTCAGTACCTGTTATATAATTGTTTGAGCCTTATATTTTAATTCAGATTACTGCAATTCATGAAGCACTCTGCTTTTAAAACCTACAGATCACAAGTATATAATAAGTATAGAAGCCCCAAATTTTATTTAGTGTCTGTGTAAAATGAAATACTGTCACACTGTCTATAAAACCTTAAGAACTCTGCACTTGCCTCCAGACTTTGGATTTTGAAAAACTGTTTCATTAAAATACTTTGCTTTTCTAAAGGAGGATTAGCTAGTTGAAAGTAATCTTGTTTCAAATGGCAGGCTGTGGAACTTTTTTCTCCCGTATCATCAGAGAAGTGCCAACAATTTCTGCCTTTATTAGGTACAAAGGAATAGACATCAAAATGGGTCCCTTTCTCCTGCTAACAGTGGTATCTGGCACAAGAAAGGAAGCAAGATCCGCTTTGTGAAACTCTGACAAATATTTGCTGTCAGTAGAGGAAGACCAGACATCAGGCAATCTTGAGTTCCAAAGGAAAATTATATTTACTGGACTACTTCTCTCCCCATTTCCCAAAAGTCTTATTCTTGTTTCTTTAATGCACCTACCTTATTGTCTTAGTCCGTCTCTTCCTGGCAGCACTGCAGTAGTAGTCATGTAGATTTATTTCCTCTCATGGCCAGGCTTTGTCTCTGTTCACTGTCCACGTTTCCTCTGCTTCAGCTCAGTCTTGTGCATTTTGCCCAGCCGGTCCCGGCTTGCTGCACTCGGCTGCTCCCATCTCTCTTGTCTCTTTTCAGTTCATCTAGCCTTTCTGCTCCCTAGCTCCTTGTCCTGTGCTTTCTCTGGTAGCTGACAACTCTATCCAAAAATCCAGATAATTGTCGGACCTTTTCTGGTTTTAGTCTGTCTTGACAACTCTATCAAAAAATCCAGATAATCGTCAGACCTTTTCTGGTTTTAGTCTGTCTCCGCTCTCCTTTAGAGCATCTTTTCTGATTTTCCTAGCAGTTAGATGGCTCCTCATTGGAGTCTCATCTCAGTCTTACGCTCTTTGTTCCAGGCTGCCTAATACCAGTTTTATTTCAGCTTTGTACCCTAAAATGAGTTTTGTCTGTATTCTCTTGATACCCTTTTAAAAGCATGTGGAGGGGGATGAGAAACAGGGATCACAGGATCCTGCTGTTCATTCCAAGCATCACCCTGAAACTGCTGTTCTGGGTGGAACTTGGCATTCCTTTTATTTTTCCAGTTGCTTTGCTTCATTTTGGGGCCTAAGGGCATGTGCTTTCTTTTGAAGGATGCTATGTACCTACTTCAGTCATACATGACTAACTGTTAAGTTATAACACTTAACAAATGGAAACTTTTTGTACATGTCTAAGATTATAGCTATTAATCTAAAATTTAGCTGAGCATGCAAAATATAAAGAATTGAGGGAAAGATGATAGATCATTTATTTATATTTTTATTAATTTATTTTTAGCAGAGAGCACATCCTTCTTATAGGGGGAGGTCTTTGAAGATTTCAACCTATGCTCTTTTATATGTTACTATAATAGCTTAAATACTTACAAGTGCTTTTCTTTAATAGTAAAAATAATGTATTTTTAACATATTTCATGGAAATAACAATCTCCTTTTGGCTTAACATATTAAACCTGAGTTAAAAATCTAATGTAAAATTTCAGTTGGTTGCACTTTTGGCAATGTTTTTTTATAGGAAACTAAACAATGGTTTAATACTTGGAAGCAAAGTGCTTTGTAACCATGGGATATAGTGCTATCATCTCATCTGTAAGAGATTTATAACTTCCACTGACTGCCATTTATTTTTATAAAGTGGTTTTTGGGAATGTTTTGGGAATTGTTTAAAATTGCACATTTCCTTTTTTTTTAATTCTGACACAAATGTCAACTACTTCTGGTTTTCTTCATCTAGGCTGAACTGGAAGCTTTTGAAAACAGATTAAAAGGGCGAAGAAAGAATAAGAGAAGAAAGGATGAAGTAGAAGTTGAACAATCATCATGGCAAAAATACAAGAACCTCATTATGCTGCCAATGTTCGGAGTTGCTGTTGTGATGGTTGCATGGCTTATGGTCTACAATGACTGAAACAGCTCAATATTTAATATACCTCAGTCGGGCTTTAGGTAGCTATTATTCCTAGAATGTTAGTCTGTGTGTAACAACTTAATATGCATAGATTATGTATGTATACCATTTGCCAAGAAAAGTGCAGAGGAGGGAAGAAGTGTCACCTTTTCTGTTTATTACATTCATAGCACAAAACTGAATTCAGACACTGAAAGTAATAGTAGATTTTAGTCTATGCTGAAGTCCTGATGTAATTTGTCTGACTGAGGTCCGTTAACATCTCTTCTATTAATATATTGTGTTACTTTTCCTTGTCTCCATTTCATATTATTAAAAATAGCTTAGTATAAAATGCTTTATTGAATATGTTTCCTGTAAAATCAATTTAGTCATTTATTGAAGATTAGTATTCTCATGCTAGTCTTTATGTTGTATCACACAATAATTTCTGTGCTTCATGTCAGTTTTAATTAAAACTAACTAACAGGGAACTTCGGATCACTTAGGCTTGAATATTCTGGGGCTTCATGTCAAAACTTTGTTCAGACAAAGGAAATGTGAACTTGTCTTTCAAGTTGACTGTATCGCAAACAATAAAAAGGGCCCCCTTACAGACTGTGGGGTTTGTTTTTTGGTTGCTCCCCCCACCCTTGTTTCTTCAAAATCAAACCAATTGAAAACCTCATTTAATGGACAGATGCATACGCTGAAAATGGATGTGAAGTAGTTTCAGGATACAGGGATGTGTTCTCATCACTGCCCCCATCACCAACAGCAGAAAAACAATCTGAAATTGAACTTAGGGCACCACTTGACTATTTGTGTAGATAAACTGTCACATTTGAATATTTGCATAGGTGTGCAAAACCATAATTGAATAGCGTAACAATACAATTATATGTTGTTCTGAAGCCATCTGGATGGTGCTTGCTAATCATGTATAAACTGTCTAGCTAATCTTTTAAATATTTGTATATTTTCTTGCTGACAGTTTAGAATACCTTGCTTTTGGGATATTGGCGTTGGTTCCCAGAACTGAAAGGTTTGCACAGCTTCAAGATTATTAGAGGAGCTGCATTGTCTCAGCTGAGGGACTGCAAGTTAAATTTGGGGGCAGGGAAAGCAGAATACTGAATTTTTAAACCTGTGCTGGAAATTTTATGCTGATACTTGAGCATTGTGGGTGATTGAGAAGTGCTTACAAGATCCTGTGAAAGATGAGGTATGAAGCCAAAGGGTATTAGGTTGCCCTTGTAATTCAGGCATATAGTTTCATCACAGATCCTGCAAAAGCAGTGGGACCATTTGTGTTAATTAGTAGAGAAGATTGCAGTTGGTTTGAAAGGTCTTTCAGTTGATTTTGGCCCACTTGTAAAGGGACCCAGTATTAATTTGAGCTGATATCCAATTGTAATTATGGTTCAGCGGCAGAAAAAATAGAAAAGCTGCAAAAAGCAGTAGCTTCTAGATTGCATAGATTGACAAAATGAGGAGAAAATAACTGTCTTTTCAATTTTTCACCTAAGTTTCATGAAAGAGAAGAGAGGTAAGGAAAACTTGGCAATATTTAGCATGGATTGGTGCTATTTGATAGTATTTTGTAGGGGAATATTTAATTGATTTTTAGAAATGCATACTACTGTCATGATGTGTCCAGCTATTAGTATGTAAAGTTTTAGATTAATTGAAATTATACTAGGCAATCATAGTTGCATCTCTGTTGCATTCTCTTATTTTCTAATATAAGGAATAAACCATTTTTCATATTGTTACTTTAACTCTTTTCTATAATGTTAATGCCTGCAAGATAATTCCATATATAAGGGTTGTTTCTTTAACCAAGTGAGGTGATGCTATTATGTGACTGCTTATGCCAGTAAGTCTCCTCTTACTGAGAGAGAGAGATTTTTGTTCAGCTAAAGTAAAACACAATGTGTTATCCAAAAATACAAAAAGATGCCTTTATAGCTGAAACATGCAGATCAACATGAACGAGACAATTGTGGAAGCAGCTTTTATCTTACATGACCATAACTAATTTTTCTATTTACTGCTAGCTTTTTCTTTAAAACAAGTACAATGTAGTTTTTCCTTACCACTACAGCAAAGAGAAGAAATCTCTCTCTACAGAGCTATAAAAATGAACTGCACTTGAGTTATATGTTTGATGTAGTTCTTAGTGGGGTTTTTTCTGCATATTTTGCAGTATATATGTGAAATATTGGAGAGGATAAGACTTGCTTCTCATTGATCATCTTTATAATAAGAAAGCACACCAATCTTTAAAAATTCATTCCATTCATACAAGTGTGTCTATGAGTAGGCATATTCCCTTTCTTAAAGGATTTGTATCGCTGCTGAATCTCGCATATGTGAGACGTACCTATTTTTGAAATTTTATTCAAAATAGTTCTGTGTATCTTATCCAACCATCTGAGTCATTTGCGCTCCATTGGTCTGCCTGCTGAACCACACATTTGTTTTTTGGCATTAAAAAAAGTGTGGGGGTTTGAGCAATCTGCAGTTAAATCACGGGTTTCTGTTTTTTTTATTATTATTATTTTTACAGTTAATTTTTTGCCTCTCTTTGGTTGGAGCTGCGTGTTGCAAGCATGACAACCTTTGAAGTAAAAGGTACAGATAAAATCGCCTGTTATTCAGTATACATGAAAGATGGTAATTCTAGAAAGGAAATATTGAACTAAAGGCAAAATGTAATGTACTGTTATATAATGTAATAAGCAAATATTTTTTATGTTAACAGTTTACCAAAAAAATGCATATTGGTAAGTATACATTAAAACAAATGATATAATCTGACCTGCTGTTGAAGGGAAATTATATAGAGAGAAGCCTGATCATGAGGGTACTTAGCATGCAGACTATTTAGCTATGTGTAAAATATTAAAAAAAAAAAAGGGGGCGGGGGCTTTTCCTGATTCTGAATGCATTCTGGTGAGCATTCATCTGTCTGCTGAACCAAGGCACTTACAAGTGATCAACATGTTTTGGATTGTAAACTCTTGGGCAAGTTTGTTACCTCTAACAACAACAAAGCCAGTGTGTGTGTTAATTTCATGTAAAAACCAAGTCAGACAATAAATGCATCAAAAACAACTTGAAAATTTGTTTGTTCTCAAGGACTGGTGTAGTAAAGCAGCAAATTTCTCCTGGGTAATGACGACTGACATAGTACAGCAGAAGTTTTAGGCGTGCTTTTTGTTCCCCTCTCTGGCAGGGATAGCTCTTACTGCTCGGATTAATACTGGAATTACGTAATCATGTTCCTTCATGTTACTGCTCTGACAGAATTGTGAGAATTGGTTGGGGAAGTAGATTAAGATGAAACAAATGGGAATGGATTTAGTAGATGATTTTTTTTGGCCTCATGTGGGGAAATACAGCTGATTTATTAGCCATTTGTCCTGACCTTAACTACTAGAGAAGGAAATGTTACTGTGCAGATAGCACCAAAATTTGTTCATAGCAGCTTCGATGCTTGATTGTGTCTTTAAAGCGCTGAACTCTTGAGTTTATAATCTCAGTACTGGCTCCAAAGGATGTCTGCTATATGCCAGTTTTTCTGAGAGCAATGTGCCTGCGTGTTGTGGGGTTAGAGCACAGAGATGCTTGGTCTGAAGGGTGTTTCTGTGTGAGGCAGCAGAATCTTGATGTGTGTGTGTGTGTGTGTGTGGTAGCTGCTGTCTGGCACGTGCTTTAGGTTGGAGTATTCTCGTGCAAACAGTCTGTGGGCAACCCTGTCCTCAGTTTCGCTTAGTTCAGATATGCCTCTTCTGCTTCAATTTCATCCCATTACCAGTTGTTATCTATGGGCATTTAAGTTGCTCCCTTTTCTTGCTTCATGAATGTAAATTCGTATTCATGTCTGCCCTTATCAATCAATTGCTCTAAAGATTATAAAATGAAGATACTGTAGCGGTCTGTATTTACTAGGAAGGGAAATGCAAGGTAAAAGTTAAGAGAAAAATCAAATGAAGTCAAGATTAGTTATAAGATAATGAGATGTGCTTGCTTCTTTCCACTAATGTTTCCATGTTAATAAATTATTTGGACTCTGCATTAAAATGTTTATATGCCATGCTACCAGAGAACAAGTTTCTGGTATGGACAGTGTATCAGTAGGAGCTCTGTGATATATTAAAGTCAGTCATAAGGTAGGCTAAATGGCAGCTGTCCAGAAATAAGTCATACTCTGAGGGAACTGTGGCTTAATTCAACCAAGTATTATTTAATCTAAATAATTGTTTCTCATGCAGTGATTTCCATAAAATTGCCCACAAAACCAGAACTCGGCTTAGGCTTTCTCTGCTGTACACTGTGGCTGAACCTTGTAGGTGTGAAACTGCAATTTGAATGGCTCCCTCACTTGAGGAAATTAGTATGAGATTAGGAGTCAAGACTGGTTTGGGGTCTGGAATTCGCAGTTCTACTGTTGAATAAGACATCCTCCATCCAAGGCCAAGCTGGCTTTGCAGTCTGAGCCATGTACTGCACCTCTTAAATTTCAGTTTTCAGTTGTTCTTATTATAATTTTTGACAGGGCTAACACTTCTCTGTGAAACACTGTAATAAGTAATGAATTATGGTTTGATTCCTCTTTTTATCAGCATTACAATATGGATTACTTGTTGGTTTACATTAAGCAATTTGAAGATTTTGCATAAATGCTCTTGCTTCTGTTTCCTGCCATGCTTTTCCTATTATTTGTGCAATTGTTTTAAAAACAAAAGCAATGCCTTCCTCCAGCAGGGGACTTTGGTGGGGTAAAAAAAAAAAGCAGGACTGAATTACCACGAGCAGGAGTTACTCATGTACAGTGGCACTCCAGAAGCAGCACAGAGCCCCCAGTTTCTGCCCCGTAAAGTTTGCACACAAACAGAAACTGAAGGTATGGAATCTGAAGGTATGGAAATAAAGATATCTGGAAAAAAAGCTAGGAAGAAGTGTTCGTCTTGGACATATATAAACAAACTCTATACAAGAGGGGTATCATCCTTGCTGCCAGCCAGGAGTGGGGACCGGGGCTAGAAGCCGTCTTCACGTTGAGGTGGCTGTGCATGTTTTTTGGGTGTTTTCTGACTTGCATTTTGAACGATAGCATTTCAGAAGCGCTAAAACATGCACAGTAAAAGGGGAAGCCTTCCTGTTTTACAACTGTCAGTTCAGAACCCAGTCGTGGTGCCAGCGCCAGCTCTCTGTGGCTCCTGGAAGGGTCCTGAACCGTTGCTGCTGTTCTGGTAGCGCCCACTTCTGCCCATGCACCATGCTTTTTGTCTTGTTGGCTTTATCATTCTTGGATAGCGCTTGCGAGCTCCGTTGCGTACGCGGACCCGGGCTTCCGTCAGACTTGACATTTTTTGGATGCGGATGCGGGGAAGAGGGGACAAGTGCATCAACATGCGAGTCTTAAAAGCCGATGTCTCATGGGGGTGGGGCATTTGCTCTGTCATTTGCAGCTTCAGGCGGCACTTGTCTCTCGGCGTGAGAGCTTTGCTTCAAGAGGTTTGCAACAACCCACCCCCCACCCCGCCCCAGCCCTCGGGCCGTGGGGGTCGGTCACGGCGGGGGCACAGGGGCCGCGTCCCCGGCCGCCGCCGTCCTGCGGCGCAGCGCTTCCTCGCACGGGTGGGGGGGGGACGTGGCACGACAGGCTTGCCTGGTCCCCGGCGGGGCTGGGACCGGAGCCTCACTGCGGGGAAGGAGCTGGAGAAACCTGTCGCCGGCTCCGGGAGAGCGTCCTTCCCGCCGCAGCCCCTTCCCCCCCCCCCCAGCTTCTGCTTCTGCCGGCGGCAGCGCCCGGCGCCGCTCTCAGCCCTCTTTTTGGAGATAGGGAGGATCGGTCGGGGTTAAACGAAAGATTTTGCGTGACCACAACGTAAAATACAGAGCACCCAGAAGGCAGGCGGGTCCTCCCGCGCCCGGGAGCCGCGGGGTGGATGGACCCGGGAGCCCGGCGCGGGCTCGCCGCCATCCCCCGCTCTGAACTCCGCGCTCCAACTCGGCGGGCCGGGCGCGCCGGGCTGCTGCCTTCGGACGGCTGCAGCGGCCAGGGCGGCCCCGGGGGGCTGCGGGGGCGGCCCCGGCCCCTCGCCCGCGGCAGAGCCCCAGCGAGCCCAGGTAAGGGGTGCGAGGGGCGAGCTCCGCGGGCTTCTGCCCCGCGCATCGTCCCTGGCTCAGGCTTGTCCTGCCACCTGAAGCCCTTCGCGGCGAGACGAGACGTCCTTTATCGCGGGGGGGGGGGGACGGGACGACGGACACGGACGGGACGGGGGCGCAGGCTGTGCCCACCTCATCCGCCCTCCCTGGGGGACGGCTTTAGGGGGAAATTAGCAAGTGGGCAGTCTCTCAGCTTGTCCCCAAGGGGTACAGCGTGATGTGCAAAAGGGGTGGGGATGTGGCGGCTTTCTCGCGGAGGTTTGTTATTATTGGGTGGAGGAGGGGGGAGGGGGAGTCTGCCGAGCAGACAAAATGCGGAGCCCCCCCGCCCCGCAAGTGTGTATCTGCGGGAGGCGGGCGGCCGCGGCTCGTCAGAGTCCGAGGTGGAGAAGAGTAAAGGTGGGTGTGGGGGGGGGGGGGCGGCCAAAGCGAGGAGGGTCCGCAGCGGCCAGAGCATGCTCTCCATGCAACAGTTCCCTGCCCTGCCTGCGGAGGAGGAGCGCTACCGACAGGTTCTCTCCGCCAACCGGGTAAGGCGAGCCCGAGGGCGCTCCCCTCCGCGCGTGGGGCCGCCTGGGGGCCACGGGCTTGCGAGGGCGGCCGGCTCCGCCGCTCGGCCACCCCCGGGGGCGGCGTGCTCGGGGGGCGACGGACGGGAGAAGGGGAGCGCGGCCGCCGGTCCGGCGGGGAATCCCCCCGTCCCGTCCCGCCCCGCCCCGTCCCGCCGCCGAGCGCTGCGCGCAGCCTGCGCTGCCGCCGCGGGGCCGAGCGGCAGGTTGCTGGGGCAAGCGGCGAAGGGGCGAGCCCTGCTCCGAGCCCCGCGATCCGCCGCAGCCAGAGCGGCCCCGTGCCTGGCGGCCGCCGACGGCGCCGCGTCCCCGGGGGGCGGCCGGGGGCGGGTGAGCGCCCGCCACCCACCCGCCGCGGGGCGCTCCCGCGTCGGAACTCGCGCGGCCGTGCGGGAGGAGCGCGGGGGGGGCGGCCGAGTTCGGGGGCGCCGGAGGTGGGTGAGCCGGTCGCGGTTAACGAGCGGTCGCTGTCAGCGTTTCGGGAGAAGAGCTCAGCTCTCCCGCAAAGTCGGCGGGGGAGGTCAGCGGGGCTGAGGTGCCCGCCAGTCGCTCTGGCGCTGGAAGGAGCGCGGAGCAGTTGCGCCGAGCCCGACGGCAACAGGTCCGGCCGGCATTTGCGAGAGCAAAGTTTGGGCTCGACCCCCGGCGGGACGGCCCTGGCCGCTTCACCTGCGGCCGGGCTCCCGGGGAGCCGACGCACCGCGCCCTCGTCCCCGGCGCGGCAGCTGCCGCCCGGCAGCAGCGAGGGCTGCCTTCGCCCTCCCGTGGGCCGCACCCCGGGGCCGGGCGGAGGGACCCCTTCCCCCTCCTCCTCCCACGGCTGTCCGGCGGGATGGTACCGCCGGCCGCCGCCACCCGCGGGAGGCGGTCATCCCGTGGAGAGTCACGGCCGGAGGCAGTTAACCCTCGCAGGGCGAAACCTGGCCGATTGCAAGCGTCCGAAGGGGACAGCGGGGGTGTTCTCGGTCTCCCGGCGCACCCCCGGGGAGGAGCGGGGCGGAGGACCGTGCTTTGCCTGCCCGCATACGAGAAGCTGCGCGGGGCGGGTGTCACCCCGGTGTCCCGCTGCGGGTGGCACCGTCGGAGGGGGAGGCACGGCGGGGGCCGCAGGTGGACAGCGGGGCAGCCGCTCGCTCCCCGCGGCGGTGCCGGTGGCGGTGCCGGTGGCGGTGGCGGCGCGGGGCTGGGAGGGCCGTCTCCTCTCTCCTCCCCGCGCCGGGCCGGAGCGCTGAGGATGATGAGGAGAGCTGGAGGGAGGGCGGCGGAGCTTCCCGCGCTGCTGCTGTCACACCGATCCGCCCGCCACCGAGACGGCGGAGCGGCGGGTTCTGCGAGCGTGTGAACGAGGCGGTACGGCTCAGTAGTGTCGTTGCTCCACTTGATTTAAAACGCAGAAATGCTTGGACGCGTTTCACGGCAGACGATTAATTAATTAACCTTTATTTTAAATTATTAGCAGTCTGGCTGAGACGGTGGAACTCTTAAGCGAAATCAAATATCTAGAGCTTTTAATGCATTCGCGGCGTCTCTTGGGAAGGCTTAGTTTTCAGCAGTAAAAATACGGGAATGGATTTTTCCATATGGCCGCTTCCACCCTTCCTGTGTTCCTAAAAGATGGACCAGTCGGCAGGACTAAACCGTAATTCTTTAGCCGTGTTTTTGTAATGGATGCCTTAGGTGGAGATCTCTGTTACGAGCGGCTCAGGTACTGTGACACAGACAGCGTTGAGTTAGTGTATCGCTGAGGTGATCCAAACACCTATAAAGGAGTAATACAAAGAACTATAGAACCGCTCTGCTTATGTGTCTCTCTAAAAGCTGGTGACATCTCCCGAGTGTCTTGGACATCGAGGTTCTGTAGGAAGCTGGGGGCTCCTCCAGGGGACAGGGGAATCCTGAACAACGTCCAAACCTCCTTTGGAAAGGAAATGCTCGTGACTTTTTTTCCCTCCGCCATCAGCCATTTCTGGGGTACCCCGACAGCCAGATTTTTCTGCCCGTGGGGAAGCCTGGCCCTTCAACCTTGCACGTAATCGTCACTCAGCATGCATTTTTAAGGAAGCTACCAGTACTCCTTTTCCTGAGAAGGCTCTTGGGGTGGTGAGCCTGGCAGCGCAGCTCGCTTGCCCAGATTAGAGGAACCTGCTTGTGCTTTATTAGTATCTGATGGGACCATCAGGATAAAATATTGTTTTTCCTCAGTCTTTTGGAGCTGGGACTATAAAACACTGAAGAAACTATTCACTTTCTCTCCAGAAATCTTTGCTGGCACTCGTCTGTGTGCCTGTGGTAGATAACTTGAGTGTTCAGTGAATCAAAAGTATAAGATAGCTTGAAATGCGTCACGATCGGAGGTGTTCGATAAAATGTGCAATGCACACAGGGCAATTTAATATATCTGTATCATTGTTTAGTTGTTAATGATGTATTAGATGATGTCTGCAGATACAAATGAAAGCCAGGACTCTTAACAGTGCCAGTAATTATTTAAAAATGCAGGCAGGCTTACTTGAATGTAGGAGGGGTTTTTTTTTGTTTTTTTTTGGTTTTTTTTTTTTGTTTTTTTTTTGCTAAGCTGATATACATGTTTAGGTCTTAGCACTCTGCTCCCTCGAGGAACATTACTGTCCTGCCGTTATACTAAGTCCATGTATTGCCAGACACATAATTTCTTGTTACTACTTGCATGGCCAAGGGAGGAGTGCATGCGGAGGCTGAGGTGGATAAGCACCCAGACAGAAATCTCATTTACCAGAAGGGGAGCAGTCCTAACACGCCAGGAGATCGTGCCATTGTGTGTAACTGCCTGACAACGTGTGCTGTTCAGCCTGAAAGCAGATGACCTGGTAACCACTGGTCCAGCCGGGATCAAAGCCACAGCTCCCACCTCTTAAGGAAGTGCCTGTAGTCCTTATATTGTGCCTGCTGTATTGGGATGGCTGAATCTGCTGGGTCTCAGCGTGGCAAAGACTCGGCGAGCCCAAAGAGCCTCTTGGCCACACCGATGGAAGCACTGTCTTCCCGCTTGTGTACAAAGGGCTTATTTAGAGTTCAGCATTTGTTGGTTAGAGCAGTTGAGTAGCGGTGAGAGCAGCAGCCTCTGGGTTTCTTCGCCAGGTGTAACCATCCCAACATTCCCTCGCCTGTTCCGCCTTCTCGTGGCCCTCATAAATGGCAGGCTGGGTAAGTACAATTCTCCAGTGCCAGGGCAGAAAGGTGGAAGATAATCTCTTGTGAAGTGAGGGGTTGTCCCAGTAGGACAAGGAAAGCTTAAATCCTCCTTGAAAAGGTCTTCACGCACAGAACAACCTCTGAAGAGAGTGGCCAGACAGGCTCCAGCTTTACTACCCTCATTGCCTCTTGATTTTTTTCGCTTGGGGCTTCCCTGCCACAGCTGCCATGCCCGGCGGTGGTCAGGGATGGCAGAGGGGCCTTGTTTGTGGGGGAATCTCCCAGTCTGCAGCCCCGCGACAGAAGAATATGATGCCGCTTGCATCCCTTCCTTCTGTCCCCCGCCCCTCTATAAATAACTTGCTGGGCTGACCTGTCAGATTCCCCCAGCAGAGCGGATCCCCTGACCCGGGACGCCTGCAGTGGAAAGTCTGAATGCGAAAAATACCGTAGTAAAAATAGAGCAGCTGGGTAGCCCCTCTGGCAGGTCCTAGCGCCGCGGCCCAGGCCTGCGCAGCATCGATAGCTTCCCTCCTGCATCCAAACTTTAATATCCTAATGGTGAATTCTTTTCTCCTTTTTTAACTGTCAGATGGAAGCATAATTCATTGCTGCTATTCTGCTGTGGAACATATAGTTCTCTTCCAAGTAGTGTTTTTAATTTCAGCTTGTCTTTCTAATCAGCAAACATGAAAGAAATAGGGATAATGGTTTCATATCCTAAATGTAAAAATAATGATGAGACAACGACCAAGCAAGAGCTTGCCGTTTCAAAAAGAGATGAGAATCCTGCTACCTCTGAAGTCCGAATTAGATTTCTTCCCGTGCCTACCTTGTGCAGAAGACTGCTCTCCTGAAGGGATAGATTCTCCTCGGCTGTGGTTTCAAGCCACTAAAACTTAAAGCAATGCTTGTAATTATTTAGTTATGCATATGCTGTTTTTTCTGGTTGTTTTACCTGTGAAATCTGAGTATCTAGAGGTTAAAGCCAGCGATAGAGACCGGAAAGTGTTGTCTGATCGCCGCTATGCCTTCATCTGGTGCATCCATGTTGCAGTCCTGGCTTGCAGTGCACACTGGAGCATGGCCTACTCTCGGTGTGGTGGTGGGGTGGCCTCGGCTCACAGCCAAGCACCCGCACAGCCGCTCGCTCACTCCCTCTTCCCCGTCCTGCGGGACGGGGGAGAAAATGGGAAGAATGAGAGTGAGAAAGCTCATGGGTCAAGATAAAGGCTGTGAGATCGCTTACTGCTTACTGGTGTTGGCAAAACAGACCCGACTGGAGGAAACGAGTTTATTACTGATTAATATAAATATTTAATTACTGATTCAGGTACTGTGAAACAAAAAAAAAAGAAGCAAACATTAAAACACATGGGGAGAACACCTCTCCTCCGCCATTCCCAGGCCCAGCTTCACTCCAGACTCCTCTCCTCCCACCTTGTTGTCACCGCAGGTGGCACTCGGTACCTTCAGTGAGGCAAGGAGCTGTGCAGGGGAGAAATGTGGTTCTTCTCTGCTGATCCTTCCTTCTCACTCTTCCTGTGCTCTGGTGTGGGTCCTCCATGGGCTAGAGTCCTTTTGGGAATATATGCTCTGCCATGGAGCACCTACTTCTCCTCTGACCTTGACGTTTGCACTGCTGTTTCTCACTCTTTTTCCATTTCTCTGCCCGTGTGGTGTTTTTTGCCCTTTCTTAAATATGTTTTCAGAGAGGCAGCACCAGCTTGGCTGATGAGCTCAGCTGTGTCCTGTGGTGTGGAGCCAGCTGGAACTGGCCATGTCCAGCATGGGACAGCCCCTAGCCTCTTCTAATGGAGGCCACCCCTGCAGTCCCCCCACTGCCAGCAGCTTGCCACCTACACCCAGTACAGATGTCCGTGTCATCAGGGGCAGAATTATCTAGAAGTGGTGGCCACCTCAGCATAGCATGAGCTTGGGAAAGTATGTTTGCTCACAGCTGACCAAAGTGGCAGTTTTACCTCTGTGGTTGTCTGCTTCCCTGTCCCTCTTCCCTGATCCCCAAATCATGAAGGAATGAAATAAACCCAGCCATCCTTCAGTTCCTTTTCGCCATCTCTGTCATTAGAGTGGAACTTCTGCAGCATCTGCTGCTTTGGGTGCCACACAGTTTATAATTCTCTATTTTTGTTAGTCTTGTTGCCAGCATAAGGTAGTTTTTAGCGCGTTGCCCTGTAGACAGTGAAAAGAGGCTGAAAATCACATACTGCCAGAGCTGCTTTGGAATGGTGAAGTTTATGCTTTGAGATTTCAAGCCCTGCCCTTCGTTGCAAAGCATGTTTCCCGTAACAGTATGCATTCTGTGTGACCCCAGCTTTTGCATATGTGCTAAATCAATACATACTGCTTTCTTTTCAGAGAGGACACAGAAACTGAGACAGTTTTAAAAACTCTTCCTCATAGAATAATCCATGGGGGACAGTTCCTGTAAACCTGTGGGAAAGAAGACTGTCAGGTTGTGTCATTACAGATGCTCCTGTAAGCTACTGCTCTTCCTGAATTCCAAGGCTCACTTCTTCTGGCAAAAGAAGCATTTTCTGTACTGAACATTTAATTCATCTTCACCCAGTCCATAGGGGAAAGGAAGTGAAGGTAGTAATGAGTTTCCTTCTTTGGGACTGCATCAGACTGCATCTATTCTAATTCGTGTATTGTAGTTCAGAGTTCAAGATCAATGCTCAGTGGGTGGTGCTTGTGCTTTGGGACCAGCTGGTCAGTGGTTGTCAATCTGTCTTTCCATTCTTCTCTTCCTCAAACCTGTAACACTCAGTTCTGCCATATACAGAACCTAGTGTTTTAAAAACTAATGTACTAGAATCTTCCATGTCTGATCTGTTTGATACCAGAGAGATTTAACTTAGAAGTGATTTAACAGTAATAGTAATTGCCCAGAGCAATTGCCATTGCTTGTCACCTCAGAGAGCTCCTAGTTTCAAAGTAGCCTATACTGTCACTCCAATATTACTGAAAGTTACTCGAGAGTGTCTCGGATTCAGGAAGGATTTCCTAGGAAAAAAGACTCTAATTTTTTCCCCTTGCTGCCTCTGAATGAAGCAGTAAGAAATCAGTCACGTCCTCCTTGCATTGTTCATCTCAGAAAGCAGTCAGGGCATTCTCTTGGAAATAAAACCACTGATAACATTGAGGAGCTTTCCATCCCAGGTCTCTCAGACCTGCAGCTCTGCATTCATGTAACAATACAGCATATATCTGTAATATACAGTTATGTCTGCTCTGAACTTCATGGCCCAGTGGTGTGACACAGAGATTTCATCCATTGCTCCTGCTTCCATTGTGAAATCTTTTGCTGGGTGGATTGTTTTGCCTGTGTTAAAGTTGCCCCAGAACCAGTGGGACCTGGAGATTATAGAAGCAGAACATCCTACGGTTGTCAGGCTCTCCCCAACGTCCTGCATTTTCGCATCTTTGGGAACAGACACAGATAGCTGAGCCCACCTTGCCTTAACAGCCTGTGAGTTTTTGCCATCAGTGTTGAGGGACAGACATAGCTGAGAGACAGCTTATTGTTTGAAAGATGCTCGTTCTGTGCACATGCAAATATTGTCTGAATGGATAATATATTCGAAATAGTTATCAGGAACTGTGGAGTAAGTAGCTATCTTCTTTTTTTATCGCTGTTTGATTTGTAGCAACCATGTAACAGAAGAATTAAGTAGTAAATGCCTTTTTTTTAAGCTTCAGTTTGTCCCTGCTCAGCCATTTTAAAGGTGTAAGTTTAAATAATTTGTAGTGCATGTAGACAAGGATGGAAAGGAGGTCTGAAATGACAATTGAATGTGTTCGGAAGTTATTACCAATTCTTCTTTCCCCTATAAAGTCAGAGTATGTGGATTAGTGTTGATAGTGGTCTGGAAGGGCTAAGAACCCAGATGGTTTCCATTTGCTTCTTCCTCACCATAGATAGGATTATTATGTGACTTTTGGAGATTTCCAAAGAAAATATGAATGGGAAGAAAGCTGGCCTCTGTTCTAGGGATGACAATTAAATTGAATAGTCCTAGCCATAAATACAGTAGGATTTTTCTTCTTTGACAGAATAATTCACCAGATTGTTACTGGTTCAGTGACTTAGATAGAAGTTTTTATCCTACAAATCCTTATGTGATCCATAAACCTTTGATACTGTATCAAAGTTATAGTCAAACACATACACCAATGTAAGTGCCTTGTTAACCCACTTAATCTTGAGTTTTCCCTATCAGCTCGTTGTTTCACAACTTCGACAATCATGAATAGTTTTAATCTCTAGTCACCTCTTCAGTTATTTCTGGCAAGGTGTCCTGGTAGTTTAAAAAAATATCCTCTTTCTTTGTTTTCTCCTACTGAAGCAAAATGTTCAAAGATTACATGTTTCTTAACAAAGTGATATCCTATTGAAAAATGAATGAGTCACCTCTAAATTTTATAGATAGTAGGTTATCAACCTGTGAGACATTGTGTAAGTCTATTTTCATCTTTGGGAAGAGGACAAATAAATATCCAGCTATGCTGAAGCTTTGCTTTGACTCTAAGCCATGTCCTTTCTTTTGATCAATATTGCTGCTGCTCTTATCCTTGGTCCAAGGGTTAGTATCTTTTTACTCACATTTCAGAAAAAAAAGTCAGTAGTGTAAAGTTAACATTACACATTCAAATCCAAAATTTTAATTTCTTCTAGGCAGACATTTATAATGTAAGAATAATCTATACATTTTAGAGAAAAACGAATAAGAAATGCATGAAACATAAGGAGACAAATGCTTCTAAGAAGATTCCTGCCATTTGTTTAGCTTGCATTCCAGTTTAGCATCCAATTCATGTCATTGAAAGCTTCTGATTTTAAATAGGTTAAGTAATTGTATAATCAGCAATGCACATGGCACATATATGATGTACTGGTCACTTTCAAGTTCAGGTGGCTAAGCCTACTGATCAGGCATTCATAGGAAAAAAAAGAAAAGGTTAACCAATTATGAAGGTCTAGTTGCCTTCTGCGGGATGGGGCTTCTGGTGGGATTTCTACACAGGCGGTGATTGATACACTGAATGGGATCCACAGGGCAGGCAGGATTTCTTTTTGTCCCTTCTAGTTTTCCAGGCTTGAACGCTGCTTTTAAGAGGAGGTTTTCCTCAAACTGTGTCCCTCTACCCCCTCAAAATGTTTTTTCAGAATCTCTTAATTGTGACAAATTAGGCCACTTTTTTTTTGTTTTGGTTTGGTTTGGTTTTTTTTTAGGTTTCCAGTTTTGCTTTCAGGTCCTAACGGCTCTTGTGCAGGCATCTGCTTATTGAATTCCCAGCAAAGCAGGAACCTGCAGCGAGTACTGTGTTACTCCCCTGCCTGTTGAACTGTGATTCTCGGCAAGGTATAGCCAAAGACTTGCCATCGCTGCTCAACTTGCTTAGCAAACCTCAATGCAGTGAACATCTGGGTAGTCAGGAAGGCATTAGAGTGGTCTCTGGGTGTGTTCAGAAAAACAGCATGGCACAGCTGAAACTTTTGTGAGCAATTTTTGCAAGCCCTAGAAACTTAAAGAAAACTAGTAAGCCCAAAGCATAAATTCTGCATTAATTAAAGATTAATTTCCCCCATACACTTTGCCACTGCCTGCTGAGGTAGGCTGAATGGACGTTCATGCTCTGGTATTGAGAAATATCAGATAATGCTAACCATAGTCTAGTTCTTAAAATGAACGTCTTCCATAGACACTTCAGTTTTTGAAAAATCTTTTATGTCTTCCATATGTTTACTGAATCTTGCTCAGCTTATGAAGCATGGCAACATCACACATCTTTGCCACCAGCTGTTAGTAATAAAGAAGAGAGAGTTTAGAATTGGAGTAAGTTTGCCATCAGCTGAACTGTTTTCTTAATCTGAATGTTCTTGGAAATTCAGCAAAGTTCCATTGTAAATATGGGAACATTGTTGTAGCTGCAAGTTTACATCAGTGAAATTACAAATAATTGTAAATATGTACAATATATAAGTAAGTATGTAAACAACATTTATGCCAAAGTGGAATCATTATTCAGCAGCACTTCTTCTGAAAAAGGAAGAGATTCAAACACACTGCTATTGAAGAGGTGATACTACTGTTCTCTAGTAGCGATAAATATCCTTTTTTTCCTCTCTTCTGATTAAAATTTTGAAGAGTGATCAGTACTGACCCTATATGATGGCTAAATGGTGTGTCTCATTCTCATTTTAAATGAGGTGGAGAGCAGTTATTGATATCACACCAGATATATGGAATCCAAGAAAATCCTTTCTTCTCCATTTCTGCCCCTTTCCATGAGATGTTAAGCATAGAACACCTGTAATGGGGAACCAAGGTCAATAGTTTGCATGTGAATAACTTTCTGATTTCTAAATCATATCTTCTCAGGGAGACCAATTATTACATTATTTATTTAGATTTATTTCCGTATCAAATAGATGCTTTTCGAAGTGCCTTTATAATCCACTACATTGCCAAGATAAAACACTGGACCCTTTCCCAAAAGAACTAGATGAAATGAGAATAAGCTCCTCAGAGCTCCAAATCTCCTGGCTGTAGTGCTTATGTCTGAGTGACCAACTCATTTCCGCCTCCCTCAAAGCCTTCAGAAAGGGAAGAATGAATTACGAAAGAGATGTTGCACCAAGAGCTAGCTCTCTTAAACTAAGCATACGCTGTAAGATAGTAACTTGGACACTGGTAACACCACTGGCACCACAGCATTCATCTGTCATCCCGGATAAAACCAGACTTGGAACTCAGTGTGTCGGTGGCTCTGATAGCTGGTCATACCTCAGCTAGAAAGTTCAAAGCGAGAGTGGGTTACGTCTGAGGGGTCTGCAGTCGTCCTGTTTGGACAACACTGTAGGCACACTCCAAGGGAGTTCTGGCTTGGCAGGCAGTAGTGCAGGGTCTCAAACACACAGATAACTGGAACACCATAGTTGTGTTTGGATTTTGTTTCAGCAACTTTACTGCTGGCTTTGTCTCAAACTGAAGCTGGAGCAGACCAGAACTGTGTTGTCACAGAGCTATGCGAGACATAACCTGAATGTCACCTTGTGTCTTCTGAGCTTCTCATGCCTATCTCCACAATTTCTCAGTTCCAAAGTTGTCTCAGTGCCTCACGAAACTGCTGAAATAATTTTTCAGGAGTTAAGAACCCCAAATTTGTGCAACAGAGATGAAGGAAAGAATACCACATCAACGTTCATTAGTCTGAATTGGTGACTTCTGCTCATGCCGGGTTTGGATTTTTACTACACTGTATCTCCTGCTGGACCAATAACAGCTTGAAAGGTCAGCTGAACAGAAGTGGGCAGTGGGTCTCTATGGTGGTCTGACAGGCAAAAAACCCACCTTACTTTACACATTGTATCTTCTGTACAGAGAAGAAATATCATGACACAGTTACCGCTACTTACTTTAAGTGAAAATGTAAGTCAGGAAGGTTAAATGTCTTTCAGGTTTCTGCTTCAGCCAAAAGAATCTGGCTGGACATAGTATCTAGCACCAATGAAATAATTCTGTTGGAAAGAGGTGCCCATCTTTATATGACATCTCCCTTACTGAGGTACTGTATATTTCAGATTGGTATGATGACTCAATATGTTTATATTTCAGTGGTTAAAATAGGGGTAAATCAGAATATTTTATTTCATGGATGGGAAAGGAGGTCTGGTCATCAAAATGAATGTTGAATTAATTATGTCAGCAATTTGTAATTTGTCTGAGGATATGGAATCTCCTGGGAGAAGTTACAAGATTACATTGTGCAAATAACAATTCTTGTGATAATAACATGCTTCTCATGTTTGCTGCCTTGCTGTATGAAAAGGTTTGGTAGGGGGGTTGTGTTTTTTTGTTTTGTTTGTTGGGTTTGTTTGTTTGTTTTGCTTTTTGCTGCCTTGCTGTATGAAAAGGGTTTTTTTCCCTAAATTGGACTAGAGTTGATAAAATCACAGGAGCTGACAACAGAGCACTGCTTCAACATTAGAAGAGGAACAATATCAAGGATATGGAACAAACTGCAGATAATTTTCATAATCTAACATATTTTCCATACACGAACTATTGCTTGGCTGGGTAGCAGATTCCTCAGTGGCATTATGAGGACTTTTACAAGGCCACCTGTTTACTACCCCCTAATGACATTCTTTCTGCATTTCACAGTCGTACATTCTTGTCTTCATTCCACTTCTTTCCAGCATAAACACTACATAGTACTTTGGTGTATGACTTGCTCAAGATATTTTGATGCTTCTGATCCAATAGTTGTCTTCTACATTTCTTTGTAGAGACCCATCATGCATAGAAGATGCTGACAGTAGGCTGTTAGCCCTAATGATATTTCTTTATTGGGAGAACATCTGTTAGGTTTGTGGTGACAACAGCAGAAGATATTTTTGTCAAGTGCTTATACTATGATTCAGGCTGTTTTATAGACTAGTAACTTAGATACATTTTGTGCCTAAAAGGAAAATTGCATGCTACCATAGGCTTTTCACCCATAAATCTTCATGTAATCTGTCATTTCTGTGCTTTAAAATAAGAGGCATATTATTGAAATGACACCCATAAGATCAAATTCTCCCTACATCTTGGAGAAGATAAGCTGTGAATTTTGGTCCAATGAATTTTTAGTCTTTCTGTAGTCAGATGAGACTGTATTTTTTTTTCCACCTTACTTTTTTCTGCCTCTGTGGTTTCAGAAAATCAACTGTGAGCAGTCTGATCCAGCAGTCCTAGATAAGCCTAGGATTTTAAAAAAAATCTGCACTGAAATTAGCTCAGAGTTACTTCACGGTGTGTTTCCTTTGTTGCAGTCATTACTGAAAGAATGGCACTCAGGTAAGCAGTGGTTAATGGCATTTCATTAGGGACAGAATTTTTTAGCTGTCAGAAGAAATTATCTGATGTTTTTAAGCATCCTGTATTCTGACTATATTCTTGTTTAATACAAAACCTGAATGTATTAAGAGCAAATTACTTGTTGCCTTAAAACCCAAACACTGACATTTCCTAACTACGGTGCACACAGTATTTAATTCAAAAAACTCTCAAATCAAGTTTTCTGACAACAGCGGTAGGAAGGGAACTTGCACCAGCGTTCAAGTATTGAGAATACAGTTTGGTCCAGTGCTGTGCTAAATCTATTTTATGCCAAAATCTCCAGCATTTAGGGCTGGTTTCTTTCAGTGTGCCCTGAAGGATTCTGCTTCTAAGTCTTGTCCTTCCCTTGGAAAGGGAATAAATGGTACCTCAGTGTACCTTGGAAAGGTACCTCAGTCTCACAGACTTAGAGAATGATTCAGAGAAACTATTGACTACACAGAGACTTCAGGGCGACTGGTTTCTTATCTTGGCAACTAACCTGGAAGCTTGGAGTGAGCCAAGTGAATAAGCAAGTAGCACCCCTGTTTCCTTCTACAGGCCCATATTTCTCTGAAGATTCCATTATTTATGCCTCTATTCCATTATTTATTAGAATTGAGAGGACAGAGCATGTCTGAAGTTTATGCTGATACCGTTGGCATAGTAGTGCACTTAAAACTGGTGCACGTATTCTTTGTGTATTGCAATATTTGGTGGCAAGGGGACAAGAAACAGTACCAGGGAATATATAATGAGTAGGTATAATGCATTTATGCTTATCTACAGGACACTTTATTAAATTTTCATTGATGATATAGGAACCATTAGCACTATCTCTAGTTCTATTTCATATTCACCACAGAAATGGATGGTAAGAGCTCATGTAAATGTTCAAGTGATGGAAAACTGGCAAAATTGGAAAACTGGCAAAATTAAGTTTTTTGCTTGCTGAGTCACCGATGATGATTTTAAATAGGTTTAGTGTTTTTCATGAGGTCTTTTCCTGTAGAAGGAAAAAATACAACATGCTGTTTAGTTTCCTACAAATATTTACCTTGCTATTACACAAAACTAGCAAGTCATGGTGTTAGAAAAACATGTCTTTCACAATCCAACATTCTTTTCTGGAGCAGCCACTGAAGGTAAATTTGGATACAACAGTCCGTTTTAAATTCTGTGGTAGCTGTCAGTGCAAAGACTGAGGTTTATTGTTGCCTTCAGGAGTTGAAAAGAAAGAAAATGTTTGAGGTTCTCCTTTAGCATGAACATTTGCCTAAAGTAGCTAGTACCCACAATTCCAGTAGGCTTTAGAAAAAATTTCTCACGGAAACAGAGGAACATAAGAAGCTCACTATTTTCATTGGCACGCATTTAATGTTTCACCTAGGTTAACTCTGAGGCATCTGTACAACAGTGGTGGTAACTGCTCTCAGTTACACGCTTATGCTTGGGATGATTAAGACCTCATGTACCTCCAAAATACTCAATATCACCTCTTCCTGACAAGAGTAGTCAAAAAAAAATTGATGGTGAATACTACTTCTGTGTGGTTTCTCAATTCTTTGAGAAAACAATTTTGTTGTTTATTGATAACATAAGTTTTTTACTCCTGAGACAACTCTTTGGAGTCATGGGTCAAGCATTACCTTACCTTACTGGGTAGAGTTGGGCACTTTTGCCAGGGATTTGCGAGAAGTGTATCTTGATTGGGAGTCATTCCTTTAGGAAAACGAGCTGGATCTTACATTTGTTTTTCTTGAAGAAACTAAAAGTCAGCTCTTGAGTGCCCTAATCACTGGGCTGTGTAGTGATGGTCCTGCTCCCTATTATCTGGCCCAGCAGAACTGTGTTCTTTTTTTACAAAATATTGTGACTTCAAGGGATAGTGTGCTCTGATTCAGGAGGAGTCTATGTTCAGGTGGTTGTGATACTCTACCAAGTTGTAGATCTAATTTTTAGCTGCTTCAGGCTGTAGAGGGAATTGAACTCAACAGCCCCATTTTCTGCGGAAGCACTGTAACCACTTGTTTTGGGTTTGTGTGGCAGGGTTTTGGTAGCAGGGGAGGGGCTGCAGAGGTGGCTCCTGTGAGAAGCTGCTGGAAGCTTCCCCGGCTCCAAGTTGGGCCCGCCTCTGGCCCAGGCCGAGCCCATCAGCGATGGTGGTAGCGCCTCTGGGAGAACAGATTTAAGAAGGGGAACCGGCAGTGAGTGGGGGGAGTGGGATGTGAGAGGAACCCCTCTGCAGACACCGAGGTCAGTGAGGAAGGAGGGGAGGAGGTGCGCCGGAGGAGGGGATGCCCCTGCAGCCTGTGGTGAGGCGGCAGGCTGTCCCCCCCAGCCCGTGGAGGGGAGCGGGGGAGCGGAGGCCCCCCAAGATGGCCGTGACTCCATGGGAAAGCCCACGCTGGAGCAGGCTGTGACTGAAGACCGGCTGGTGGAAAGGACCCACGCTAGAGCAGTTTGTGAAGGACTGTCTCCCGTGGGAGGGACCCCACGCTGGAGCAGGGGAAGAGTGTGAGGAGTCCTGCCCCAGAGGAGGAAGGAGCGGCAGAGACAACCTGTGTTGAGCTGATCCCAACCCCCATTCCCTGTCCCCCTGCGCTGCTTGGGGCGAGAAGGTAGAGAAAATGGGGAGTAAAGTTAAGCTCGGGAAGAAGAGAGGGGTGGGGGAAGGTCTTTAAGATTTGGTTTTACTTCCCATTATCCTTGCTTTGATTTGATTTGTAGTAAATTAAATTGATTTTGTTTCTGCCCGAAGTTGAGCCTGTCTTTTGCCCGTGACCGTAAGTGGTGAGTGATCCCTCCCTGTCCTTGTCTTGACCCATGAGCCTTTCTTAGTATTTTCTCCTTGTCACACCGGGGCGGGGGGGAGGGGGGGGAGGAAGGAGCGGCTTCGTGGTGCTGGGCTTACACCACTGCACAGTTAGAAAGGGCAATTTTATGCCATTTTTCTCTCTCTCTTTTTTTTTTTTTTTTTTTTTTTTTTTTTGCTGTGCTTTCAAAAGTAGTTATGGCAGCTGTGTTTTGGGAGATCTGTCATCTTAACAAAGCTGTGTTATTCCTCTGTAACCTGCTCGCAGGTGTCCCAAGGGGGCCTAATACAGGCTGCGCAAACTAAGGTTATGGAATTCAGGGAAGCCTGCCATGAGTAACTGCTAAACTGCTATATTCCAGCATGACCAGAAGCAAAACTTAGAGGCAGACTTTGAAGACTTTAATACGAAAACGTAGGCAAGTGTGGACTGTAGGAAGTTACATAGTCAAGCAGGGATCGTCTAAATGTCACTTGGATATAGGTTCCTAAAAGTCACCTAAATCCTTATCTGTGCCTGGCTATTTGAGGTGTTACTTGCGGGTAAGGGCAGTAATTTAGCTGAGATATCCTGAAATCTTGGATTGCAGCATTTGCAACTTCTGAATAATCTGTTGTTTAAAAACCCCCACACTTCTGACAACAAATTAACTTTCTCCAACATTCTTGATATTTCTCTTGTGAGAAATGGTGATGATCAGATTATGGACCTTGTCAACTCACCCAGGCTGTACCTTTTCAATAGACAGAGCTACCACCCTTATTATTCTCACCCTGAGCTGGCTGTTTCAGATGTTCAGATAACTCCACCATCTTTAAGTTGGCCATCAACTTATATCCTGCTTGCTAGATAAGCCCAGTAGTAGGACGGTGCTGAGACTGAATCACTGGAATAGGAAGAAGGTTATCAAGTGAGATACTGCTAGTACCTCACACCATACTGGTACCATATGCATTTTCAATGTTACCTGGTCTTTGAACAGTGGAAGTAGCAAAAAAAGTCATACGGGACACTGCACTGGATGGGTCTCAAGGACGTCAGATAATGTGTGATGCTTAGCAGTATCAGAAGAGGTACATACAATGGCACATTTCTGTTGTCTGTACAGTTTCTGCGGTGTCTAGTAACCAGGAGTATCAGAAATAGATGATATTCTAATATTATCAGCAGGGAAACTTTCCTTACAAATAGTCTTTGTGCCATGCTGGAGCAAGAGACATTGTGGAATGATGGAAAATTATGCTGTAAATCCCACTTACGCCACAGTCTTCTCAGTCAAGCAGTAAATGGGCAGTGAGGTTGGGGGGAAACAAATCTAGTCTCTGTGCAGCAATTCCCTAAGAAATAGTTCAACTTCCATTTATGCCAGTCAGTCTGGTAACCTGTTCTTCACAGGAAGGCACTTACAGCAGAGCCAGCCAAAGGGATAACCAACAGAGACTGGCATTTACACGACTAATAATATATATGTTGTAGACCTCAGTCTCTTGAGGTTCTTTGGGGGGAGGCTGTCAGGGTAATGGATGCGTTTACACTCGAGTCCTGTCACGAACAACTTCAACATGATTGATCTTCCTGACAAAGAGGATAATCTATTATTTATCCTTTGGGAAGACATTGTCTGGAAGTAATAATCCTGTCATCCAATTTCACCTTATCATAGGGAAAATTGTAATTTTTTTTAGTCAATTTTGAATAAAGATTTATTATCTTCATAACAACAGTTTCAGTCTTGCTATTAAAAATTCATATGGAATTTTGTTTTTGTTTCTGTTTAAAAAGTATGACATTTTTCCAGTATATGAGATCATAGTCTTAATGGAGTTATGTTTAAAAGTATATATATTAAATACATGTTTAGGCTTTTGCAAAGGTTTGAATTTTTGTACTTTGTGCAGCTCCGTTGAATTCAGAAAATAATTTTTCTCTATTCTTCTATATTCCATTTATAGAACAGAAAATATTAGTTGCAAACTCTACAGAATACTGTGATAAGTTATAATTTTGCAAAGTACTTAGAAAATGAGACAGCATTATTGTGCATAATAAGTGGAACAGTCGTTATCACTTCTGTTGTCACATAAAACAAAGATTATAATAGTTGCTTGATTCCTTAATAAAAGAAACTTAAGAACATGGAGCTCTTGAAGAATTAGTAATGGATTATTTTTAATTATAAAATAAGTGGTATTTAGCCTAACTGCTTAAATTTATTATGTATTTTACATTTTTTCAAATGAAATGCCTATCCAACTTCTAGTTCATCAGAAATGTTTAGAAATTTCAATGAAGCTGTAAGTCTGTGGATATTGGCTGAACTAAACACTGTTATATGGATTACACTAGGCTGTCCACCAAAAAGAAAGTTTACCTACAACTTTTCATTAAGAATCTAAAAGCCATTTATAGCATATATTGAAATCACATAGCTGTTCTGTGTAGTGGGGAGGACTGCTATTGAAAACATAGGTGTTACTAATTGACACCAGAATGATAAAACTGGCTTTTTTGTTTTTCAGGTCTTAGGAACAGATGAGGATAATATGGGGGATGGATGCTCTCAGAAACTGGCTTCTGCCAAGTTCCTTCGACTTTTGCTCCTAATACTGATTCCATGCATCTGTGCCCTTATCCTTTTGTTGGTGATCCTGCTAACCTTTGTAGGTGAGTGCTAACAGAGTAAGTTGACACATTTTTAATTAAGGAGACTAAAACTGAGACTGCATTCTCAAGTGCAAATGTAACTGTGGACAATAAAGATATATCTGAGCACATCTACCTTACAAACTAATCTACCTAGTGACTTAATAATGTTTGTTGCAGAGAAATAAATATGCTGTTTAGGTTTATATATTTAAAACCTATTTAAGGTACCGAAGAGGAAACCTTTTCTGAATTACTCAAAGTAGATTTTTGGGGAGCACGCTACCTTGAGCGTGTAGTATGTAGATGGTGTTCAGCAGTCATTTTACAAGTACAAATAGATATTTATGTTAGAACTTTAGACCACTGTCAGTGGAATGGAATATTTATCCCTTTATGTCACACATTGGTGTGCAAGTCTGATTTTTATTTTCAGGTGAAAATTAGCTTATAAATAGCCACAAATCTTTCTGAATAGCCTACAAAATATTACGGTTTAACTAAGGAAAAATATGAAATATGTATCAATGCAGAACCCCAAGTATGTTTTGTGGAAACTTGTTTCAAGTATATTAGACTTCATAATGGCTTAGTCTGTTAACTAACTGTCTGTTACAGAATTAAAAGGTAGTAATTTATTACAAAGTTTTTTTTTAAAAGCCTTCCATTTGTTACCTTTAGAGAAGCTGACATATCATTAAATTGATTCAACTACAACATGAGAAAGACAGTAATGCTAGGTTAAAGCATTACTTTTTCAGGAAAATAAAAGGTTAAAAAAATGATCTGCTTTCAGTGCTGAGGGTTTCTGGGATTTTTACTTCTTTTTTTGTTAACGAGAATAATTTCTAGTTGAGCTTCCTTAAGGACTTGACAAGCACATCTGTAACAAGTGGGGTAATGTGTGAGGTATACAGTTATAAATCTATTTTCCTATTTCAAACCCCCAACTTCAATCCACATTGTAGAATCAAATAGTTAGCAAGCACAGGAAGAAACTAAACACTTCTCAATAGCACCTTCAGCACTGTCAAAATCAAGATAACTTAAATCTGTTTTCTCAATTCAGTCTGTAAAGGATTTGCAACAAGACGTTGTAGGCCTGTTCTTTTCATTTAGCTTAAGTTGGGGAAGTAAAAAAACCCCACAAAGCTAGTGAATGTTATGATTGACAAGTAAGTCTTGTGATGTATCTTTAAACTAAGAACAGTCTGAAGTGGATTAAGATCAAATAAGTCTGGCAATTAGGAAATATGATGCCATTCAATTTACTTTCCTTATGTTTAGCATTCAGTTTGTATCCTTCATATCCTCAGCCCTAGATTTTAATTCTTTGGTGAGAAAGCAGATAAAAAAGCAGGTATACTTACGTCAGCCCTACTCAATCTCCTCCTCTAAGGCATGTATTGACATAACACTCATTAAAATGTATGAAATCCACTAGGGAAATGGGACCTGTTCTGATCCTACTTAGGTAGCAAAAATCAGGACTATGTCCTCTTAAGTCAGTGTAATTACTGTAGGGTGAAGAATAAGGCTTGGTGTTATTACCCGAGTCTAAAACTGGCAAAGCTCTCATCAGCATCTTTTGAGTTAGTATGTTTATAATTTAGTATTCTTCTCTCTCAGTTAGCAGCTTTCATTTTATGTGCATTGATAGCCTAGAACAAATACATCTGATTACTGGAATTAAATGAACAAATTCTGTGGGCATCTTTAAAGTGTGTGTAATATAGTCTTTTCTATTTACTGAGAATGCACTATATCCAGAATTGTAGTTCATATTCTTTTCAGATCAATAATAACTGAATTCTGTTACAGTCTAATACTGGTATGATGACTTACAATGTAAGAAATGAGTTGATAGTTCTGACTGGCTAACACAAATTATTTGATATATAGGGAATTCTGTTCTTATTTTTTTCACGAAATGGAGGAGTTAAGTTCTGTGGTTTTCATTCTAGTATCATTCACTGGTGCTTAAAACATAAATGGAGAGCTCCAATATATTATTTAGAACCTTATGAACTTCTTTGCTTTGACTTTGGTAATGAACTCATCAGAAAATTAGGCCTTTTACATTTTGCAAGAGAGTATTTTGTTTCCTGTGGTAAATTTGTAAGTAATTACTCTCCTCCTCCTATAATATTTTTTAATTAAATGAGGCATATACACATGGAAAAGTGTGCATGCACCTTAGAACTTTCCTATTCGCTTTCCTTACATCTGTTTTGTTGCCTGCACATCATTGCAAGCTCTGATGTTGAAGAAACTGAAAAGTTGGTATGGGTGGAAGGAGACAGGTAGAGCAGTACCTACTTGAGGTGTGTCATGGGGGCCTGTATTCAGAATGTCATTAATCAACCTTTCAAAAATTATTTACCATCAAAGTATTCAAGATGCAAAGCCCTTGAAAAAGTTATTTTGTTAGAACCATGTACAAAGAAAGGACAAAGCAAATTATCAGTAAAGATACATATTTTGACTAAAGATATAAGAGACTTTTAGGTACATAGAAGAAAATATCAAGCTGAGTTGTTTAGCTTTCATTTCTCTTATGTACTTACACTCTGGCTCTGCATACTCTTCTGTCTCTCATCAGGAGTATAGCATGCTTGTCAATCTGTAGAAGAGAACTTTGTAATGAATGAATGTTGTTTCACTCATTGAAGTAGAAGCAGTACCAGTTGCTATGAAGGAAGTCTAGCCTTTAGTCCATGGCCACAATAATTTGTTGATTACATCAGGGACAGGAGGGCTTAGGAATGGTGCTTGCTTTGGACTGTTGAAGACCTAACATGCAAGACCTTGACCATGAAGACCTAACTCAGCAATATAAATTTGAAGGGGGGAGAAAAGGCTAGATTATACATGACTAAAATTACTGGTATCTTAAAATTTCATCTGACCCCTATAGACATCAAGAGCCTTCTAATAAGACTGGTCCATTTTTTTTCTGGGGATAATAGTATAGTATAGTCAATTTTCATTACTTTCCAGAAAAAACAAACAATAACTGAATCCATGGTTTGAATAGCTAAATATTCCTTTAAAATGAAGAGACATAAGATCACCTTCAACTTGTGTTAGAACCCGTAGTCTATGTCCCATTTTGCTTACACTGAAAAAGATACCTTAAATAATGAGTAGTATGCAAATGTTACAAAGGTGAAAATTAGTATGCTTGTAAGAATTGAAAAACCTCTGGCATTTTCATTTTTTTCCTTACACTTGAAACATAGTTTAAAAGTCCTTCACAGCTGGTAAGCATTATACCAAATTAAAAATTTTTTTGATTGTACCTTAACTGCTTACCATTGCAGTTATTTCTCTGGGAAAACAAAATGCTTTATACTTACAGTTCCGTAAAGGAAGATCAATTATATTTATTTTATAGTGACAAGTGCATTCTGTGGTAGATGTCCCCTTCCTCCCATTCCTTCACATCAGTATCCTCAACTCATACGTGATCTTCTACCACCTCCTGTTAACAGGCATCCACAACTAATGCTTTGTCTATTGTTTTCTGTAGAATTCAGGACAAGTCTTGTGACACACATAAAGAATGGTTTCATGCATGTCAGACTTCTACAGTTCAGATGTAATTTTTGGGCATATGATCACACTGCAGGACCACATCAAAGAAGCCTGCTTTTCAGGCAAGCAGCATACTCTTATCTATGCACAATGTTAGGCATTCATGCATTTTGCAAAATAATATTTTAAAAATCTGTTAGTCCATCAATACTGGTGGGAATGAGGATTACAATCAAAGTCTCTAAGATGCACTGTTGACTATGGATATGCAAATGATTGAGGTTTGGTTCTTTCACCATCCTTACATTATCTGCATGTAGTGTTTATATTTTGGCTCTGACATGTATTTTGAGATTAATTTTGGTTCTTGGTGAGAATTATTACAAGTGTTATGTGTGATGGGTTGTATTTAGCATTTTCATCTTACTCTCCTTAAAAACAAAGCTCACTCTAATAGCTGCATTTTTATTCTTTGTATAAGTATGAACTAGCATGGGCAGTTCTCAAATCATTCTGTTGTTTGGGAAGTCTATAGCAAGATGCTGTCCACCTGAGAGATAATGTCAATGTTCTTGCATGTCACTGGTTGAACAATGATCATTACTAGTATATCATCTGTGAGACCTGTATTCTCTTTTCCCTTCCCCTGCTGAGAACACAGAAGGAGCTGCATCTCCTTCACAGAATAAACGTCAGGAAAAGTACATTATAGTAAAACTACTAGGCTTAGCTTTGTGGCAGTTGGATCTTCCACATTCATAAGGTAACATGCATGTGTCAAGACTTCTGTGTCAATTTGAGAACCCAACTGTACTGGCCCACAAGGAACTTTTTGCCACACAGAGGAAGTTAAAGTTGCAGGGAGTTATAGTTATACTCTAGGGTAAAGGATCTTGATCCCTGAATCATTTGGAGATGCTGTTAGTTCTCCAAGTGATGTCGAGCCTTGAGGCATGTGACGTCCTCAAATTCTAAAGTGACTAGCAGCATGAAGATCCGAAAGTTACAATTGTGAAAGCAACATGAAATATCAACAATTCCATTGTCAATCAATGGCAATATTTGTTGTAAGACAGGTGTCTAAATTTAGGAGTTTAACACTAGCATATAAATAAACCATTTGGTGCTGGGAGTTTTTCTGGTGGAAGATGGTAATCATGAGCTAAATGATCTGCTGGTTCTTTAATTTGATCTTGCCAACCCAGCTATACTATGGGGAATGTCCAAAGTAGTGTATCCCAGAGCAGCCTGTATTTCACCCATCTGTAAGAACTAATTTAGTCTAGCAAGCCTTCTTTTTACACCTGGAATGTTGGGGAAAAAAAAAAAAAGAGGCTGTGAATACAGCTCCAGGTCAGAATGCCTGCTGTGAGACATCACTGAGGTCAGTGGGGAATTGTTTTTGTGATCTAGAGAATAATAATGAAAGTCTGTCAGTCCTTCCAGCACAGATGGACAGAAGGTCACAGTGACTGAAGCACGGATTCTGGTGTGGCATAACTGATGCCCAAGGAGCCCATGGAGCTTTATTCAGTAGCCAGTGTAAAGTACTTAACACAGGCATAGAGTTCAGGACTGTTTCTGAATTGCAATAACACCATTATGTGTATGTTACACTTCATTTCTTAGGTTAAGAAAAGCTTTATAAATAAAATTTTCTAGTTACATGACACATCATGCTCAAGAGACAGGGATAAAAGATATCAGGTAAGATTTTTTCTTAGACCACAGAGTTATGATTGTAACTGGGAACTTTCAGGCAACAACATCTGTTAATATGAAAGGTAGCTACTCTCTTCCCCTCCAGCCTTTTAATATGATCCTGATATTTTTGCTGAGACTTTGTTGTCTGAAGGCCAGGAGTTGATGAAAGTGAAAATCTCTCCTTTCTGCACAGGACCTTAGGAGCCTGGCTTTGTTGTGCAGCTTCTTTAAAAGATGCCGTCCACAAATTCTACTTTTTGTTCCATTTTATCTGGGAACTGATCCATTATTTGCATAAGTCACCTGTTAAGTTGAAAAAAAAATAAAAATTAGAACTGACTTCCTCTTTGGCCGCTTGGGCAGCTAGTAAGCCGTTTAAGGTAATGTCTTTACTTGACAGGAGGAGCAGGATAAAGTCTATTACTACAGCTCAACTGATGCACAGTGGTTTGGTATGCTATGGGACCTCCATATTATCAGTGATGTGCCCATTTCTTCAGAGTGCAGAGTCATAGGGACAGACCCTGCAGAAGAAATCTCAGTGGATATGTGCTGGCTAGTTATAGTAGTGAACCAGCAGTTTATTCCCTATGTAACTGCCTCGTCCATTACACATACTTTGGTAGGCTGCTTTGCTCTGTTTCATTAGCTTTTTAAACAAACTTGGTCTTTTTCAGATTTCCTGCTGTGAACTGCTAGAAATCACACAGTATACACTGCCAAAATCTCAATTTAATAGCTTGAACAGTGTGACTATTTCTTAGATCTCATAACTGTCCATTTCATATCTTTCAATAAAACATTAATTCCCCAATAGTGAGCACCAACTGGAAAATTATCAGTAAAACTGTTGGCAAAGCATTGCTTTGAACTGAATGACAGGGTGCCAGTTCCTCGTTTTTGTACCAAATACAATGAAGGCCAGCATGCTGTATATTTCTGTCATCTGGATATGTCCAGCTGTAGCTAGAGACACAAATCCAAAATGGTTACAGCTATTTCTCAACCAGTTAACTATCTGGCTTATGATTTACTGTCTACAGCTCTATATGAACTCACATTGGAAGAATAGCTGGATATAGTGCGCATGTATACATGAATAAAATGCATGTTCTGTATGTGTTGTATGGCTGTTAGCAGACACTGATAGAGTAATTCAGTTCTCATTACTGAAGATATTAAAAGAGAATTGATTGTTTTAAAGTATCACACTGTTTTCTTAGCTATCTTAAAATTTAAATAGTTCCTTCAGGTCTTTTGATGCTATAAAAAATCTCCAGTAAGCTTAATTTAAGATTGAAGATATACAGTGGTATTTTTAGGGGGGAAAAGTAGGAGAATCAAAGCAAATGGGAGCCTAACTCAGAGAGTGGACTCTGTAGCCTGGAATTAAGTGCTTGAATTCCCTACCATGCATTGGGAAGAAGTGAGGATAGGAGGAAAATGTGTGGGGAGAAGAAGGTGACTCAGGAAGGTGATCCAAAACCCTCACATACTAACCACAACAGAGTTGTCATCTAGAGCGAGCCAGCAGGGAACGCCAAACAGAGTTCTACACCTGCCTCTCTCAAGGGCATATGCAAAAAAAAACTATTGAAAAGAGTTCTAAATACAATTCATTGTCAGCTGAGATGATACAGTTGGGAAGGGCTTTTGTGTAGAAGAGGTTCATTGTGTGGTGCACCTGTCAAGAAGAGAAGGGGAGTTATCACTAGGAAACTGTGAAAATAGAACAAAAAACATTATTGTTGGAAAGATGGGTTGAAGAAGCAAACAAACATTTGGGGATCTCAGTGAAAGAAGTAATTCACCTTATGGGTAGTGAAAGACATAGCTATTACTTGTAATTTCAGAAAAAGCATGAAATAAGGCTGAGTGGGGAGAGGATAGAATCCAGTGGGTAACTTCAGTATTTTCCTTAACAGTGCTTATTGGTCCACTATATTAAACCAAAAGGGGTTTTTTAAATTTCAGGAGTTTACCTGTCTTGTAATGTATTGCCTGCTATTCTGCTGAGTGATATATAAATAGCTAATAATTGTTACTTTGACTTCAAATCATTATTCATAGCTCTTTGGGACCAACATTTTGCAGGCTTTTTCTATTGTGTTGAGTGGAGGAGAAGAGACGAGCCTAGGGAGGAGGAGAGAGAATGTGAAAAAAATCCCCTCAGCTATTCTTGAGTTACGGAAAAAAATTACTTCCAAAGGAGGAAAAAAGCTCATTTTAACTTTTTGCAAACTACAGAAAAAAACTACTGAAGTTTGAAACTTGAAACAAAGTAGGCTTCTGAATCATAGAGATTCAAAGCTTTATTTGGAATCGAAGCATCCAAGTAAAGCTACATAAGAGTGAGCACAATTTCTGAGCATTATCTATCACAAAGTTTTAGATTTTAGGAAATCATATTACTACTGGGTCCTATTTGTGAAACCAGAGTACATTCATTGTTCCCATTTGGCCTGACCATAGGACTCTAGCAAAAAAAAAAAAAGCTGCTGAAATAATTTGCAGGTGGGAGATATTTAGTTGCTTCTGTAAAATACACTCAGTAAATTCCTCCAGATCCCAATGAATTATGAACATTTGCTGGTGGAAAAACAGAAACCTTAACATGTATATATATAAAGTTCCCCTGGGTTCTTCCAGTAGAAGTCAGACACAAAGATTTACTCACAGTTAGTGACACAGGAGCCAAAACAACCTAAGCCAGATAAATGAGGACATGGTAAATCTCAAATGGTAACTGTTTCATTGAACCAGGTTATATTTCAGGAATCTTACAAGTTTTTCTTGCTGGTTCCAGTTGCTACAGATAAAAGTTACTCAGTGAAAGAGGAAATACTAAGATTGCCCCTTCTTAGCTATTCTAGTTCTCTTTTCTTCTTACCTATAAAGCTTTCCAACCCTAAGTTACTTCAGAATGTAACTAAAAGTTGGATTCTTCTGGCATTGTTAGTTACTTGTAGCTGTGATTAATAAAGATTTCCTCCGGGCCAGTCCTTGAATTTCAGACCAGTCAACTGATTTAGTCTAGCTGCAGAGTGCATGAAGGGGTGAGAATAGGAATGCAATAACAGCAGTGGGAAGGGGCTCAGTGGGTATGGGCTGTGTGTGGTGCCTGGAGTGGTGGGTTTGGCTGGGAAGAGAGGCTGGAGTGGTGGCAGGTGAACGATGCCTGGCTGAGAGGGGATCATGTGAATAGCCATCCTGGTAAACGCAGTAACCAAACTGAAAACGAATTTCAGGGGAGATGGTGGTGGGTGTTGGGTGGACTGGAAGAGTCATCTGTACCAAGCTGCTAATGAAGGCTCAAATTAGTATGAAACTAGGAAAAAACTATTTACACTTCATAGTAGGAAGCAGAAAGAATAAACTGTGTGATTTGCCTTGAGTACTGAGGGTTTGTAGAGAACAACAGGAGGTGAATTCCTGCTAATGTGCTTCAGGTGTGACCATCTTTCTGTCTTGAGGGCCTGTAGCTAGCAGTAAGGGTGAGAGAGAAGAAAAGGAGCTGAAAGGCTAAGCAGAAAACTCTCTTCTTTCCACATGGAGCCCAGCTGGAGGAACCTGTGTTTTCGACCTTTTCTTTGGATTTTGGCTAAGGAAATGCTGTTGTGTTTGTGTCCCCATCGTTGAAAGGACAAATATTCTTCCTTCCCTTGTTTTTACTTTATTGTCTTGAACAATGAGAGGAATGATTAACAACAAGAAAAGCTATTAAAATTATCAATTGTTGCCACGGTATTTGAAAGCTGGTGGGAGATTTTATGTTTTGGGGGATTCCTTTTAATTATTTGTAATCAAGTCTGGCTGAACTGTGTTTATTATGATTGTTAAACTCTTTTACGTGACTGGCTAGTGGCAAAAATTCCTTTTGCTATTTACCAAAAATTTCTTACATTGTGATACAGAATGATACTTCTCTTCTAGCATTAAATATGACTAGTACATTTGTGTTATAAGCGGCGACGAAAAATTGTACGCCAGTCCATGGATAATCCAATCAAAGTTTATTGAAGCAAGCGGCAAACAGGCAAAACAGCGCTGGGCGGCCAGGGAGTCTCTGCTCTACCAACGGTGCGCACCCCCCTCCCTTCAGAGTCCCCTTTTTATAGTTTTTTTGTTGCCGGGTTAGAGTCCAGAGTCCGGGCCCACGTGGGCTTGTTTAGTATCTTCTGCGATTGCGCGCCTTGTTGCTGGGGGAGTCGTGGGATGAAGGCTGTAGTCTTCTTCTGTGTTTCTGGTCATCTGGAGCATGCGTACTTTAAAATACATCCTTATTAGGCATTGAAAGCTAATACATCTTGTTCACTTAGCAAGACATTGTAGTTACAAAGTTACCTGCTTGCAAAGGCCAACACTGCCTTGCAAAAACGAACACATTGTGCAAGGTTTACAGCACCAGTTTGATTAACAAACACATAAAATAAATTTATCACAATTTGGTTAAAAAATTTCAGTTAGTATTTGTAGTTTTTATTATAGATAACTAAGTTATATGTCCTATATAGGTTTGAGATGCCTTCTTTATTACTTGGATTAATTAAATATTTCACTAATAGTCACAGGTTAAAAATAGATTCTCTTTCTATTTAGTTTGACTTTGCTGATGCTTATGGGATGCATCTTGTTAGTTTTATGCAGCTATTTTGATTTGTGAACTGTAATTACTTGCAACTGTTCAACACGTAAAACTCAGCAAAGTCTGTGTTTGTCTATGGTATAATAAATGAACAACAACAACAAAGAAACCCCAGGAAGTGCCTGAAATTTTGGATACAACTATATATTTAAAATCCAGTACCAGAGAAGAATGTCAAAGAACTCGTGAACCTATATTTAGCAGTGGTAGTTAAATTATGTAATCCTATATAGAGAAAACAATACCTCTTTCCATTTTAAAAGTTAGTGAATATAAAATATATTAAAAACGTATCGGTTCCCTTGAAGCTTCAGAATTAGCTTTCTGAAGATGGTGGTACTATGAAAACAAGAGATGATGCAATTTAAGAAGAGAAAAAAAATAGTATTGCCGATCTTGGTTAACACTATGATAGAACGAATGCATGTTGGAGCTCCCTGAAATTACACTCTATGGTTATAAACGTGTAAGAGTTCAGTGGCCTACTACAATAAGATTAAAGAATTTTTAGTTCATGGAAGGGTTTATATGTTTTTCTATTTATCCTAGCGTAGTCATAGCTTTTGTTTTGATGTGCTACTGTTGTTTTGTTGAATATATAACATGAAATTCTTGACTTTAGTTCTCTTTAGTTTAAACTTTGAAATAAATATTACTTTTTAAATCTGTGCCATTATATTTATTATTAACCTTCCAAAATAATTTGGTAACACTTGTCCTTCCAGGTGATGTTAATTTTGTTGCTTTCTTCCTTGCTTTCAGGGGTGTTAGAAAAAACATGCTTTTATTCAAATGGAAGCGAGATCCTCACAGTTAATGGTGACATTGAAACATCTGATGTTCTTTTGCCAAACATGGTTGAAAACAGTTCCAAGATTGAGCCCACAATGGATCTCAGCACACTGCCCTCTTCCTGGACCACTGCGCCTTTATCTGACGTTGACCAAATAAACAAGAACTCAAATACATTTAGAGATACTTTCCAGGAAAATTCATTTGCTCTCACAACTCAAGCCACAGTACTCAATCCTCACTCTACGTATGATGCTGCTTTGGCAGAAGGATCTGAAGACAGCACCCAGCTGTTTGCCACTGCAAAGGAGGTGACTTTGTGGTCTGCAGATGCATCCTTTAACAACACAGAGAGGATGACCACTCTGCCAGTATTAGGTCCTACCCTTCCATCTGTGCCACAAAAAGTGGATCGGAAAAAAAGTAAGTTCACATTTTATTTGGCTCCATAATTCTGACTCAAAAAGTACAGAACATCCTGTTGGTATGCTTCCCAATGTGTTCCCATGAGTTCTAAGGAATGTGTCCCTTTTGATAATTTATTTTGTCATGCACATTCCATGTTGCAAGCAATTGGTTTCTTATCAGAACATTTGATTGACCCTGTTGAGGAAGATGCAGTAAATTCTTTCAGGTATGAATACTGTCATGGTTTAACGCCAGCCAGCAACTAAGCACCACGCAGCCGCTCACTTGCTCCCCCGCCCCCCGCATTGGGATGGGGGAGAAAATAGGGAAAAGAATTAAAACTCGTGGGTTGAGATAAGAATGGTTTAATAGAACAGAAAAGGAGAAACTAATAATGGTAATGATAACACTAATAAAATTACAACAGTAGTAATAAAAGGATTGGAATGTACAAATGATGCGCAGGGCAATTGCTCACCACCCGCCGACCGACACCCAGCCAGTCCCTGAGTGGCGATCCTCCTGCCCCCACTCCCCCCAGTTCCTATACTAGACATGATGTCCCATGGTATGGAATACCCCCATTGTCCAGTTTGGGTCAGGTGCCCTGACTGTGTCCTGTGCCAACTTCTTGTGCCCCTCCAGCTTTCTCACTGGCTGGGCATGAGAAGCTGAAAAATCCTTGACTTTAGTCTAAACACTACTGAGCAACAACTGAAAACATCAGTGTGTTATCAACATTCTTCGCATATGGAATCCAAAACATAGCACCGTACCAGCTACTAGGAAGACAGTTAACTCTATCCCAGCTGAAACCAGGACAAATACTTACAATACATTCTTCAACTAGCGATAATCATGCATGCTTACCAAGGCTGAAAATGAGTTATTGCAGACCGTATTCAGTTTGTAGATTGAATTTTCTGTGTTTCATTAAGATTATATATGTGGCAAGTACCTTCCTGAACTTGGGATGTAATTACAGTTACAACTTTTTCTATGTTAATGGATAAATTCTTCTCTAATTTGAGGTGGTTTCTCTATGTAGCAATAAAATTCCAGTGACGTTTCTGGGGACTATAATCAAAATGTCTAGAGAGAATAATAACAGTTAACTGTGATAAGTTTGGGGTTTTTTTTGGTTTGACTATGAAAGCAGGTGCATTTCATTAGTGCCATGGTAATTTTATTGATTCATCATGTCAGTGGTACTGAAAGGTTCCCTGATACTGTTTTGCTAACAGTTGAAACACTAGGGTACCATATTAAAATTATTTTGTTTCTTTTGAGCTGCATATCATTCCTTTGCTCTTGATCCCACCAGAGCACAAAGCAGAACTTACTCCAGGTCATAGAGAGATCTGAAAGAGATGAAAGGAGATAGTCAGTGACCTAGAAGTGGCACACTCTATTAAATGCATTTTTGAAATTTCTATAAAATGAAAATGAAGAGATGGTGTCTGACAGTGGTGATCACTTCTGAAAGGCTGCTGAATTATAAATTACTTTGAGGAGCAGGCCTGTGTGTCATTCCTCTATTGGGTTCTGTGCTCAGTTAATTTTTAAGACCTGATATTAGTTACCTGAAAGTTTTTGTTCTGCTGTTCCTTTTTAAGCATTCTCCCTTCAGGATTTTGTCCCTTCTGCTCCCCCCCAGCCCCAAACAGGAAGATAAAAGTTGGGAAACAGCTGTTATGTCTTTTCTTGTTTTTTCTGGAGTGAAGTAAAAGTAGGGAAAACCTTTGAATAAGACTTTTTTTAAAACCTGACACACAGAAGAGATTCCTTCTGAGGACATTTCAGCAATAACTTATTTTCTCACTGCTAAAGTAGGTTTCAAAAATAATAACTTACTGTGAATCAGTGATTTGTCAATATTCTCTTCTGTCCCCTAGACTGTAGTGACTCCACAGGCTTTCTGTAGGTTCTGTTTACTGAATGATTTTTTCTTAAGCAGATTTATCTCTTATTTTCCGCCCCTGCACTGCAAATTCAGAACAAATGTATGAAAATGCACACTTGTATCCTATTACTGATTTATTCATTTACCTCTTTTGGTAACTTGGTTAATTATCACCACGCCAAGGAACAGCGTAAAAGCATAGTGTGGTACACTACAGATACTTCCAAGCCACAGGATTTTCAATAAATACTGTAGCAAAGGACATCTCAAGGTTAGTGGCCTGATGATTAATATTGAGCAAAACTGTAGGGCAATATACTGCCTGATTTTGTTAAATAGGTCTTCTCTGATATGTTGTGGGGTGTAACTGTTCCTATTCTAGAAGGTGCTGTCTTTGCATTGCAGTCTTAGTAACTGGGTAGATACAGTATGGATATATTGTGTAAGATTCTGTGTTTGTATTTGTATTCATCTGCCTAATCATCGTATTTGAGATACCTGGAATTCCAGGAAATATAGTTGAAACATTGTAAAACTTTTTTCCCTTTTCTTATGTTGGAATGAACTCTTTCGAGATAGATATAATATGGATGCATATTATATCTATGGGAGGCGATTATCTTGTCCTCCTAGGATGTTGACGCAGGGACAGTGCTACAGTGGCTCAGGACAAGCTTAGGTCTGGATTTCTAAACTTTAAAATATTTGGGGTTTGGTATTATATAGAAAGGCACTTGTAGCCTATTGTGTGCTCTGTTCTGGTAAGTGCAGTTTATTCCAGCAGCAGCATGACTGCATGTATATTCAGTAGGCATGACTACTTGGGATTCTATTTTGAGGTAGCTTCTTCTGTGTAAAGAGAAAAGGACAAAAGATTTTCAAAGACAGGTGTGAGATACCACAGGTTTCTTTAAAAAAACAAAAACAACAAAAAACCCCCACCCCAAACTGAGATAAGTTAGGTTTTTCTCCCCCTATCAGATACATCAGGAGCTAGTATGTTACTAATCAATAACCTCTCAGTCTTGAATTCCACTTTCAGGTGTTTTGCTTATCTGTATTCATGTGGATGTTGCCTTAATTCTGGCTGTAGATACATTAAAAATGTAGATATATTTTGGGGATCCAGAAGAATTTGGTCTCAGAATAACTATGTGTTCCTGTGGCTGTCCAAGGCATGGAGGACTAGAAAGCAGGGGATTTTGACGAGTACACAGTGCACCTCACTACCTCACTTGGCCTGGCCTTTGCAAATTAACTCCTTACACTTGCCCTCAGCCTTTTTGATCTCTCCTCTCCCACTAAGCTTTGTTTCTTGTAGAGAACTCTAAGGTAACAGAGAACATGGTCTGATGTCCACAGGAAGTTCTTGTGTATTCTGATGTGGAGGGAGATGGGGAATAACTGGGAGATAAGATATAATTAAGTTTTGGAATAGTGAGACTGGAATAGCCTTTTGGAGCAAAAAGGATTTTTTGGGACAAGTAAAACTTAATGACCACATGGGAATGGTGGTAGTAGATCAAATTCAGTCTCTCTTGCTTAGTGTCTGGATCCAATTGTGACCATTCGCACATGCCTAAAGAAGAATAAACTAGGGCTAGCATACAGATACACTTCAACGTTATATGGTAGCAGATTCCAGTAATCTTCAGTGGATCCTAACGGGCGTTCACCCATGAATTTATGTAATCAGTTTTGAACCCATGTAAAATGGAGCTTTGAGCTTTTTAGGCCTATCTTATAAAGAAAATAATCGCCAAATGAAGTGTGAGGCTGATGTTCCATCATTATGGAAGCAAGCAGATCACTAGCAGATAATCCATCAGTACAAGTTTCATCTGGTTCAGATGTGGGCAGGTGAATGTATTTCTGTTGATTTAGTAAGCATGCATAACTTGGACTTTATGCTGGTTTTATGCATGGTGTTGAAAGACAAATGATATGTCGTACAACATAGAGACTGCCAGTGCAAAACCAATCAGACAGAGTTGTCTGAAGACATTTGAACTGGCATTCATGTGGCTGTAATGTTTTTGGTCTGGTGTTAGTATCGTTAGCACTGGATTTGCTTTACTGGTGAACCACAGCTTCAATAAAAGACATTAGAACACATTAATACGAGAAATGATAAACATTGTGAGCATATGGTATTCACTCAAGACTTTAAAATAACACAAGTAAGACATTGCTGAGTTACTAACTGGAGAGGAATGAAATTTGGCACATATGACATCAATTATTTAAAAAGTCCTTGAAGCAGAAGGAAGTTCTTTGGCAGAAGTTCTAGTAAAGAATAGATTAGTGGCTAAATGGAAATGCATAAGACAATAAGGAAGAGATGGAAGAAGTGTATTTTCATTTTACAAGGCGAAGCAATGCCTCACAAGTCTATTGGAAAGTTCTTCGAAGGAGTCAGTGAAAATGCTGGTTAATACAACATATAGGGTTTTTTCAAAATGCTGTTAACAAGAGTCTTTGCTGAGAAGTCTTAAACAGACTCTTCTCACAGACTAATTACTAATTAAAAGACAAAGGGAAAAATAAGAATGAATGGTTGGGCTCCACAGTGAAGAAGATTACTGATGGAGTCTTACAGGGTTTTCCGATTGGGGAAAGCAGTGAATAGTCAAGTAACAACATTTCTGCTAATACAGAATTATCTGTCTGACATAAATAGCTGGGAATCACATAAAGGTCTCATAGTGGAGAGAGGGACTGATAAAAGGTTTAGATGACTTTGTGCCAATCTTGTGCAATTCTGTGCAAAAGAATGCTGGAGAGTGGGGAAGAGCCCTAATCCATGTGATGCAATGCTGGACTCTCAGCTAGCTTTGCCACCGAAAAAAAGAGACCTGACCATTTGCTGCAGACAGCATTCTGGCTCCATGACTGTCAAGAAGGCAAACAGGGTGTTAGGTATTATCATGATGTCTGCCAAGAACAAAACAGAAAATCTCATTACATCAGTGTATAAGTTCAGAAAGATAATGGTAGAATTGGAAAGGGCAAAGAGCAGGTGACCAGACTGGTAGAGACTTGGAGTGGCTTAGCTGTGAGGAGGCGCTAAGTAGGAGGAAGACACTGTTTTCCTGCTAGAAAACAGCTGGCTGAGGACTGAGTGGTTGTGGTAGATATCCATACCATTTTGAGTGTCCTGGAGAAATAGAACAGGGAACAGTTACTGTTTTTCATTATATTGGTAGGTGCCTTTTTTTTGTTTGTTTGTTATCAGTAAGTTAAAACAAAACAAAGGAGGCACACATGGAACTCATTGCCACAGGATGATGAGAATACCAGAAAGTGTGAAAATGCTTGGAGAACTTCATGAGGGGTTGGTCTGTTGGGGGCTTTTAAACACAATAGTCTAGTTGCAACCTCTGACTTGTGAAGGCTCAAAATTTTAGGTTGCCAGAAGTTGTTGTTATACTCCCAGGTGGTTGTTCTTTATATTTGCCCTAAATTCTTAGCATTTTTCTTGAACGTATGATGGTGGCACCTACCAAAGGCCAGCTTCTGAGTTAAATGTGTCCTGTTACCTCTCTGTTGGAAAGCAAGTGAAGGAATATGTTTTTCCTGTGGAGGGATTTGAGCTTGTGTGAGTTCATGTTTAAATGTTTTCTGAAGGCATGGGCCATGGTCCTAAGTCACTAGGATGGCTCACTGGAGAGTTTGTTGATAGCAAAAATGTCAGGAAGGGAGTATTAGGTGAACAAATAGGTTCAGTAGTGTGTATTCATGGAATTTAGAAGTATATGCAGTAATATTCTGTTTGTCTGTCAATCAATGCTTAACAGAAAAAGAACCATATACTAAAATAGTAATTATCTTAAAGAATAAAGGATGTTTTTCCAAGATAAATATCAGTACAATTTTATTGGTACTTTTTGAAAAAAAAAGTAGGCTGCAGTTAGGCAGTAAAGTGGGGGACTGACCAGGAGAGATCTCAAGTGAATGAGATTGAGCGGGATGTTTTTGTTTCAAATGAAGCAGACTCCCTGTTTTGTAATGCTGCTGATATGGGGAGACAGGAAGAAGGAGAGTGAGCGAGGGTTGACATTCTTCCTAGAAAAACATCCTGTAAACTAACGGAATACGCACTGGGACAAGAGATATTAGTATCCGATTTTGTTTCTTCCACTCACTGGTGTTTATGCATATGTGTATTTAATATCCCTTTTTTTCTGTGCCAGGTCTCTCATACTTCTCTCCTAGCAGACAGACCAGTCACCCCTCTGCCATTTCACGAAATAAAGTTTCAGTGGAGATCTGCGGCACCGTTCAGTTCCTCACAGGAAAAGTAACACGACCAGGCCTGATCTTCTGCCGCACCTCTCTGTGCTTGGCATCACCCCCCCGGCACCCCCCCTCCCCAGCAGGCTCCAACGCTGCGAGGCGCTGAGAGAGCAAGATCCCTTCCTCAGCACAGCCCCAGAAGTCGCAGCGGGGCCCCGCGATGCCCCCCATCGGCTCTTGCGGCCCATGGCTGCCGCTGAGGGCCGCAGGCTCCAGCCCCGCTTTTCCCGCCGGCCCGCCTGCGGGGCTCCGGCCACGAGAGGGCGCTGCTGCCGCTGCCGGCGGCCCCGGCCTCCGCGGGGGGCGGGAGCGGGGCCCCGGCGCTGCCGGGGAGGAAGGGGGGCAGCCGGGGCGAGGGACGGCGGGCACTGGCCTCGTCTGCTTTGAGAGGAGGGGAGGTGGCGGCGGCGGAGGAGAGGGAGGTACCCCCGTGTGTTAGCGGGAGGTGGCGCTGGGGGCAGAAGAGGTGGGCTGCAGGGGCTTTCCCCTGAGGAGCAGCCTGGCTGCGCGGCTCTAGGCTGTGCCGGGGGGTCCAGGGAGAGCACTGGGCCTCTAGAGCTTTCCTGAGGGAAAGAACGGGGTAAAGAGCAAGGTGGGTGGCTGTAAGGGACATGCATTTTCCGGCTGCAGGTTATTCTGGATGTACTTCACAGCGTGCTAGGAAGAGGCACGCGTGCCAGATGAACGTGGAATTTGGTTCCTCTTCAGCCCCTCCCTGCACTTGCACAAGTGTGCAGGAGGGTGAAAAAAAGCCGAGCACTAGACGGTTCCTTGGAAGAATGAACTGGAAAAGTGCCTTTGCAAAAGCGACTCACTGTATCAGGGGACTTGTTAAGCATTTCAGAAGGCATAGCGTTTATGTTTTGCTTGTTTGCATCTTTTACTAGTTTCCTAAATAACAAATACTCTTATTAGGCAGAGGGCCCTTGGGTCTTTTCACGTTCCACGCACATCTTTGAAACTGAGCAATGTAATGTATTTGCAGTCCCCTGCTCAGCCTAGAGGCCATCCTAATCCTCTCTATTGTTGTTTAACTACGTTAATTTATACATGAAATAAATCTCTTTGTCTCTACCCAGCATTTCTTACTTGGTATTTAGTGTTCTGCCACTCCTAGAATCTACAGAGAACTAGGCTGGCCCAGCTTTGTTTGGTAGAAAAGAGTAATATGAGAACCACTGTGGGGAGAGCTGGACAGGATATGTCACATGTGGCACAAAAACAAGAAATTCCCTGCCTCTCTCTCCCTGCCTTGTGCTGCTTATACTAAAGACATTTTTTCTACCGAAGCTACGGTATTCAGTAACTGCATCCCAAGTTAGACCATAGGCTTGCATCTCCCTGATCCTCAGTATCTCAAGCAGTGACCTAATAAATCACTTTGTCTTCCAGCTCAATTTATGTTTACTCATACAAGTTGGAATAGACCCAGTTATATAAGGGGTAATAGCAGCAACAGACCCATGGTAGATCTTTACGGGTATTCTCATCCTCAAAAAAAAAAAAAAAAAAAAAAAAATTCAAAACATGTTTAAAACATGACCTTCTTCAGAAGGGAAAATGGTTTTTCAGATTGGCATAGAAGAACATGAACAGTGGTCTCCTAAATCCCAGGCCAGGAGTTTAGCCACTCAGCTGTGGTTTTTTTCATGCAAATGCAAGCATGAGTAGACTTATATGGTAGCTATTAATTTTGTTGGTGCACGAGTTCATGCTTGAGAGTGTTTTCTCTTCCAGCGGTAGCTTCTGTTTCTTTATCTCACCTACACCTACATCTTTTCTCAAAATTAAAGGAATAAAGTAAAAAAAGCTTCCCCAAAATTTTGGCAATGTGGTCCTTAGTAAAAAACACATTTTTTTTTTCACTAGTCAAAATAATCACTAGTGCCATTCAGGTTTTCTTGTGTAGCAGAAATTTAAAATTAAATTTGCAGTTGATGTGGCAAAGTTAGTGACTTACAAGAGAAACACGTGGTGAATTTTCACTAAATTTGATAGCAAGAACCCGGTTTTCATCAGTTTGCCTATTCCACCATTGCTATTTCATATGGGTGCATGGGCATATATTGGCAAGGAGACCGTTAAGCTTCTGACATATAAGATGTACTGGCTGGAATCCAAAAGATTCTTAGAAGTCATTACTCTCTATATAGAATATAGAGAGATTTTTCATTACAACTTATGTTTTTAAGGAGGAAAAAGTTCACTAGCTTTTATCATTGCATTGCTGCTCTCAGATAACTGTAAGTTTGCCAAAAGCTTCAAATACTTGTGTGAGAATTGTGATGAGGTTCCGAACTCTTTTATACATTTACCTCTAGCTAAGCTTGTGATTTCAATTCCCTTTAATAATTTCATGGCTCCTTATTGCAAGTATTTTGTTTGTAGAGTATCATCTGTCCAAATGCAGTCTGATGAAACAGTGTTCTGTGTAAAATTCCTGACAGACCTCAAGTATCTTTTGGGATTAATACTGTAATGAGTACTATGAATAACTATCATACCCCCCTTGCACTTCCACGTATCTTTACTCTTTGGCCTTTCAGCAGTGTGGTTTACTTTAGAGTGGGAGATTCCCTCCTTGGAAATAACTACAAAGTCAGCTTTGTTCTGGTGTTTAAATGACGTGTGTGTTCTTCTGGAGTTATGGATGTGTGTACCTTTAAAACTTTAAAGAACAGAAGTCTTTTCAGCTTTTTGCCATTTATGCATCTACTATGGTTTTTTACACCTTGTTGCTTGTAGTTTACACAGATGTTTGTTGTCAAACTTGAACCATGAACTGACCAAGAGGCTAAGCAAGAAGTTACATGCTTAGCCTGTCATGAAGCTTTCAAGGCTGGGAACAATGAAACAAAGCATATCTTAAGTAATTGGCTGAGAATTGCAGCCACTGACTTCCTTTTCAGATCCATCAGCTTCTCTGAAACTATTTTAAAAATTATTTGTGTGGTTATTTCAACAAAAAGATGATGGTAATACGTGTTTTGTTCCATATTGTAATTGATCACTTTGTTTCCAAAGGTACACCTTGCATCTGGTAGCAGCATGTGATTTTTCTCTTTGATTGAAGTTGATCTGTCTTTATGTTTCTGCATAGTCTGTTATGGATTATAATAGAGTGCAGCCAGGTGTGGGTATAGAGCCATCATTAATATTAAATAGTAAGATCTAAACTCTTGGCCAAAAACTGGAAGGTCAAAGTATTGATACAACAGAAAGTGATTTACACTCACTGTCATTTTTTTCAATCATGTGAACTTCAAGAACAACTTAATGAATACCATGATTTGAAATCATTGTGAGAATGGGAATTTGAGAAAGTGATAAATAGCCCAATATAGTTAAAGATTAATTTAGCTACTAATCCATACACAAGGTCTGTCTTTCTCACCTTTATTATGACTGATAATTTAAAAAGTCCTAATGATACTAACCAATGAAATAGCAGTTCAGACTAGAAACTAGGAAGAGCTTTTTCACTGGATGGGTAGTGCAGCAGTAGAACCTGTTGCCCACAGAGGCTGTGGGATCCCTGTCCTTGGGTGTTGCCAAGACTTGGCCAAAAGTCATGGATGATAACATGCTGGTGGCAATCTCAGTTGGAGCAGCAAGTTGGCTAGAGCCCTCCAGAGGACTCTTTCAACCAGTATTTCTATGATTATAATGTATAAAAAAATTATTTGCACATAGGGAGTAGAACATGAGCATTTTGCATGCTTGAAAGAAGTTTAACATTACAGCTTGTTTAATGGTATTTGAGAAAATTTTGTCCTGACTTTCACAGGGAAACTTGTCATTTCTCTCTTAACATAAGCAATTAAACTACGAGCTATAAGAGAGAGCATTGAAGGAAGCTATGCTGTATTTATTAGTGGAATTATGTGAAAGAAATAAATGGACTTTCCATTCTGGGAAGAGCAATTGAAGCATGAGGATTTAAAAATCTCAGTTTGCACAAGCAACTTGCAAGCGTCATGTTCATAAGATTTAAATGCAACCTGAACTGACATACAGTTATAGAAAATTTCACCAAAGTTATGTTAAGCTTTTAAACACCTATATATTAACCTAATCCTTTTACACGTTAAAGAACAGGGTGGTTTTTTGACCTCTAATTGAATCATAGAATCATTTAGGTTAGAAAAGTCCTTCAAGATCATCAAGTCCAACCAATTGCTCAGGCTGTGAAAGTTTGTCAACATTCTTCTTTGTTGACACAACAGTCAAATAGTGTAAGTGGAACTCTAAAGAATGGCTCCATTAATGTACATGGCTAGGTTTGTGAGCAGAAGCATTTGGACTCTAGTGGTAGAAACAGAATTAGGCCACGACTGCATGTTTTAAAAATAGGATGCTCAAAAGAAGATTCCAGTGATATAGATGGAGAGTCGGTAGCAGCCGCTTAGAATAAAGAAAGGGCCCAGGAAGTTGTATATCATGTTCTGCAACAGATACTTTGCCGAATGTGCTACCAGATTCAGGAGATCTAGCCTGCAGTATTTCTGGCTAACGCAAGTGATGTTTTACAGACAACGACTATCTATGCTGTAATGAAACAAGCACCTCTGAAAAACATAGTTGTGGGAATTTCCCATAGGGACAACAATAATTTGTTATACTGATCAGTCCTTAGTTAGCCAGGACTTTATCAACACCCTGATCTTAAGCTCCACCTGCAAACTGCCAACCAGGAAACTGCAGTTTGCAAAGCATAGGTCTCGTGCTTGGCAGTGTATTGCTTAGCAAGTGTGGTGCCGTATTCTGCTCTTAGTTCCTGGACAGATTTCACAGGGGGGCGTTTACTGTGTTAATTTTGTCTGAAAGTGAGACGGGCATAAGTTATCATTGTAAGATTTACTTTGAAAGACAGATCCTAATTTCTAACTGAACAGAAGAGTTAATTTGCCTATTCTAGAAAGGTAATTAACCAGAGACAACTGGGACAGCTCAGGCACAGCCTATTTCCATGCTGACCTATTCATAGCCTCTTGAGTATCTCAACTATTATAAGTCTTTTACAAAGCACTGTGGTTTTTTGTTTTGTTTTGAACATAACAGTATTGGTGCATAATTAAATGTTGTCAATCAAGCTAGCATTCATTTTCACTTATTGAAAACACATTTGTTTAAAAAAAAAACCCCAAACCAACCAACCAAAAACTTCTGGATGCCTGCCTGGGTCCTGTGGAAGCTACCAATTTTTTATCCTTTTTGTTTGTGTGTGGGGTTTTTTTGTTTTTTTTTTAACAAAGCCTATCAACAGTACAAAAGTCAGGCACATGTTTCAAAACAATAGCAAAATCCCATCCAGCCTAATATGCCATGGAAAATAGTCTCTGATGATAGATATAATCCTAAAATTAATTTCATTTTGTGCCTTTTGTTTATTTAATGGTAGGTTCTTGGAAGTATGTCTCCAGTTTCACTAAAGAATCCTATAATTAGGAAATGACTAATCAAAATACCAGATCTGGAATATAGGCCAGCTCACACCTCATGGGGGTTAGGTGTTCAGCCTCAGCTTTGGCTAATGAGCTTACCTGCTCTCAGCTGTGCCTGCCTAAGGGATTAAAGAAGCAAGTATGTTTCTCGGCCAAGGGCAGTGTCTGGAAGTGCCTTCGTGAAAGAAGTGGGGCTCCAAAAAATGAGGTGGCTTGATGAAGAGTCCAGCTTTCTGCAGTATTCTTTGGTCAGGAGGATAACTGAGTTCGAATTTATGACTGCATTAAGCTCTGAGCAAGAAGTGTCTGGTACAGACTGGATGTGGTGTTCCACTGTAAAGCAGCTGGTACAGATTGCCTTAAAAAAAATAATTGATGGTAACACTTCAACTCTGATCTAAAGTATGAGTTATGTTTCCCTCATGGCTAATCCCCTCTCTGTGACCTGGGAGATAATGAATTGTTTTTCTCTCTACCGCAGGTGGTCAGTAGCCTTATCACCTCTCCCTCTGGTACCTGTGGAGCACAAGGGGGAGTTGAGAATCACTCATTCCTTTCAAATTGTATAATTCATTAGCTGAACGAAGTTAAATGCAGAGTAATTGTTTTCAGCTAGTCTTGGAGTCTGACTTCTATTTCAAATCTGCAGATGGGGTTTGCTGTTCAAAAACTTGTTTCCCTCTTCCCTACATAAGCTATTACGAGCCACCTGGGCTTCATTTAGAGGTTAGGAGTGCTGAGAAGGTGTCCCCATTCCCTTCGCTCAGAGCCATATGGTGCTCTATGCTTCTTTTTATGCACTGGTATTTGTTGTCACCTCGATGAGCTGACTCAGCTCTGACACTGGCTAAGTTAGCTCTTGGTTGGTTTGGCACCAAAGTTGTTTTAAAGGAAATGGCAAGCACACATGGTTGAGAGGGAGCAGTATTGCGCCATTGCATCAGTTCAATTGTCTTGTGAAATGTTTTTCTGACTGTATCAATTGACCTAAGAAAAGTCATGACCTTCTGTTAGAAACTTAGTCTGACAGTGCCTTGCTTATATCTTTAGACTACCAAGGCTGTTACCAAAACGTGAGTGTGAGCCCTCAGGAGACATGAGTTTGTCAAATGTCTACCCGTGTGTAAATGTAACAAACTTAATACTGCTCCTCTTGAGGTTATGTCTTTCTGCTGTATTGAAGCTGTATAAATGCATTCCTGTTAAGCCTTTCTTTAGGGATCGAGACATTACATTTAATGTGTAAAGTGCTTCTGATAAACCAGATTTCCCAAAATCTGCAGGATCATTTATGCCCATAATCACCTAAAATAAAAGCTATTAGTGGTTTTATTTAAGTGCATCTTGATCCTTGTTTCCATTTTGTGGTGTACTGTAGAGGATCTCAGTTCTAGCAAGGGAGAAATTTTTATTTTTCCCAGATTGAAGGGAAGCTTTTTAAATATTGTTTTCCATTCCTTTGTCATTTTTGCATTTTTGGTACTGGAGGTATTGCTGTTTATACACGCTTTTGCATTGGCTACAGACACAGTGTTTACCAAAAATCTGTTGACTGTGGTAGCAGTCTTGAGACAGAAATATTTGTCAGCTCCTCAATGACATTTTGGTCTCGTCAAGAGCAACTGTTAGAAATGGTGACCCTGCTGTTGACAGTTGTTTGTAATATTGCGCTTTTACAATAGAGTGTAGAGTTCAGTATTCCCATTGTCTTTTCCTTCACTTCCTGAGTGCTTAATGGATTCTTTTAGGTACGAGCTTTCCATGTCCATGGTACAACTAAATAGTCTGTCAGTTGCAAAGGAAATGAGAAGTGTCATGGAATTGACGATTCTGTCACTGGTGGACTTGTTGCTATGCTTGCTGGGTATTAATCTATTTTGGTTTTGGTAGTTCTAGAAAGGCAAAAGATTCCTTTAGATCATGTCAGTGTGGCTGTTACAAAATTTGTGATTTTTTTTTTTCTCTCTGAAATTTGGTTTTCAAAACACTTTAGATGACTCAAAGCAAAATGCTTTGAGTGCCAAACTGGAATTAACCATAGGTTAGTTCTTATAGAAGAAAGCCTACAAAAGATGAGCTGAACAAGCTCATTTAGCTTGACTTTGATTTTTAATTTTCAGAGGCATCAGGAACTTAAATGTATGTTATCAATCTTGGTTGTGGCATTTTTAGCATTTTTAATGGAGTCCAGCCCAACACAATTATTTAACAACCCAAACTTACATGCAAATAGTCGTCTTTAAGTGGTTTAAAAAGGCGTTATCTCATTTTGAACAAAAGATCTTACAAACCTAGTAGCTTTAAAGACATCTTGAACCGTCCCAGCCCTTGAATGATGTACATGCTTTCTAAACATTAATAGGATGACCCATCTTTTTCTGTCTTTTTCTGTGCTCTTACATCATACACATTAAAGCTTTGGTACGCTTCAGCACAGATATGGAGGATTTACTTACCAGTGACAAAAAAAATATCTTCAAAACTAAGTTATCTAGCACTTTCTACTATCTTTACATAATTTCTAGCTAATAACTAGTTTTATATATTAATTTGTAACATAGAGTCTTATCATTACACAAACCCTTTTATCTCAAAGTAGATACTTAAGCTAACTGGACAATATTGTTGTGGACTGATCTTGGATGGCTGCCAGATGCCTGCCCAGCTGCTCTCTCACTTCACTTCCTTAACAGGAGAGAGGGAGAAAATAAGATGGAAAAGCTCATGGGCTGAGTGAAAGACGGGGAGATCACTTCCCAATTACCGTCTTGGGCAAAACAGACTCGACTTGAGGAAAATGAATTGTATGTATTGCCAATGAAAAATAGAGTTGGATGGTGAGAAACAAAGGCAAGAACTAAACCACCTTCCCCCCTACCCTGCCCTTCCTTCCAGGCTCAACTTCACTCCATTCCCAACTGCTCTACCTCCTCCTTGCTGCGAGTGGCACAGGGGGGATGGGGACTGGGGGTTGTGGTCAGTCCATAACAGTTCCTCTCTGACGCTTCTTCCTCCTCGCACCTCTTCCCTGCCCCGGCGTGGGGTCCCTCCCACTGGCTGCAGTCCTTCCAGAACAGCTCCCGTGTGGGTCCTGTCTGTGGGCTGCAGTCCCTCAGGATAAGCCTGCTCCAGCATGGGTCCTGACTGACAAGACCTTGTTTCAAAGTATTGGAACAGTATTCTCTTTTTTGTGACATCTAACACATTTTATAGCAAAAACAGTTTGCTAAAATTAAACTTGTGAAATCTTTTGACAAATCTTCACGTTTTAGAGGATAAATGGCCTTGCCACTTTGCTATGGTGTAAAAGGGACAATTTTGCAATATAGCTACATCAGACCGTGGAATGTATGCAGTGTTGGAATAAGTTTGTGGATATTTGAGTTTCAGTGATCTAGTGAATAGAGAGTCAAAATGGATGGGTCATGAAGCATGATAAGCAATCTCGTGTGGCTCTAGAATATTTTTTCCACCCACAGACATATCTGTTTGCTTGCTTATTAGAGTGACCAATATAATCACCATAACAACCTAAGATGGGGAGAATCTGTCCCTCTTATTTGATTGTGATAGAGTAACCCCCTATAGTTTTAGTGTTTCTTTAATGGAGAGCAGATATGAGTGGGAGACAGCAATGAACTGAACACTGATCTTGTGACTTCTTTTGGCAAATAATCTGTGTGGTAGTAGTCGGCATCAGGTTAGAGAAAGATAGCTGTAGAATAATTTGCTCCTCAGTAATTCTCCATCTTGAAAAACTGGAGATTAATTTTAATCTTGAAACTACAGCTTTTTATGCTACTTTTTTAGGAAGTGAACATATAATAAAGGAATGCTTTAGTCGTGTAAGAGGACCTTGGGTTTAGTTGTAAGACAATGGAAAATGTCGCCTGGTGTACATCAGTGAAGAAACCTTTGGGCTACTTAGTAAATAGCTGGGGTCAGATTGTAAAAGTAAACCATCACAATGACATAATCCCCCAGTACATTGTTTTAGCAGGAAAAAAGCAACTGCTGTAACTGCCTTAGGGATGTTAAGAAATTGCGATATGGTATAAGAAATAACAGCTGGGGGGAAGGGAGGTACGTGTGATAATCCATAAAGATGTGGCCTCTGTTATGAAAATGCTTGAGAACAACTGCTCTAGGAAAGCATTTCTTAACTGTATTTGTATTATTTGTCCTATTATTTATGTATTTCAGTTGCTATACATCAGGATGGAAGCACCAAATGCATTGATTACACAGGAGCTGTTAAAACTTCTAAAGCCTGAAGGTTAAGAAATAAATGCTTTTGAACCATGAGGTTCTTTTTAATAAGCTTCTTATTGACTACAACTTCTTTTTTTGTTGGTTGTTTTTTTTTTTTTTTTCCATGGTATAGCTCTTAAAATTACTCCTAAAATACTTATTTAATAGAGTTGCAGAAGTGAATTGTGTCTCTTTTCCTAACAGAAGTTTTGAGCTAATCAAAGGCAGATGACATGTATTATGTACATGATGTTCCTTTTAGGCATCAGTTTGAGTGGAAGCTTAAAATATTGGCTTGATTTTGTGCAAATGTACCTCAATAGATACAAAATGAATACATGCAATTGAAGAGAATTCTAGCAGGAACCAGAGATGAGTAAATGCTGTTCAGCTGTTCTTCATTCATTGTGGTACTTCAGTTTCTTTCATGCCACTTCCCTTGTCATGATGAATTTGGAACCTCCTTCGTTTACAGATGTCTCTTTAGCAAGCTTTTTATTTTTCCAGTATTATGGTGACAATGTGCCTTGGCTCACATTAAATCTTAAGAAGCTACAGAGGTCAAGAGAGTGACACATTTTAAAAGGGAAGGCAACTATTTAGAGCACCACTTGTGCATATGCTAAATTCATCCCTATTTGGAAAGCACTTCAGCACATGCTTAAAAGATGCTCTCAGTAGAGAAGCCATCTAGCTTCAAGATTGAAATTCCAAATATGCAAAAGTCAGTGCTTTTCGAAAAGTAGTTGGTGTCTACCTCTCCTGTTGATTTGAATGGAGTCTGCTGGGGCTCAGTAGGTCTGAAAAAAATTTCTACTTACTCTGTGGCTACCTTTTCATCCCCATGTGCAGGGATATGAAGAGTTTTAAGCAGTTTCTTAACAGGATCTTGAGCACAGCACTAAACTTCGGAATTCCTTTAATTACCCATGGTCTGCCAGAGAGGCTCTGCAACTTTTCCCAAGCCTGTGACCTCTGATTTGAGGCATCCAACTAGTGCTTATTAGAGTAGTGCACCTCTAATTAGATGAAGCTTTAATTTAAGACTTTGTGCATTGTGAATGTTCAATACTTTTCAGAACTGGATGTCTCATTTTGGATATCCAATGCAAGAGGTTAAATCTTTATATGGCGGTCTCAAATATTCAGTTTAGTGCTTCAAAATGGGTAGGCAAATAAAGTTAAGAACACTGTTTTTATTTCTAATGTTTTCATTAATGTATATAATTTTGAGCTGCTTGTAAAGCAAATGTTATCATCTCGGATAGATTTAATTTTGGAGGGATGACTAGGTACTCTGGTTAACAACAACTGTAGATAAAAGTGCATGTGCAGTATTTGTATTCTAAGTGCTTCAGCATTCCATGAGGGGAAGAAATGGAACTGAGTGGTAAGTGACATAAAAATATAATGGTTCTTTAGACTTAAGATAACAATGTAAAAAAACCCCAACCACCCAGTTACTATACATTTTTGTATCTGAATAGCTTACACCCTCATAAATATTTTTAAAATTCTTGTGTAAACAATTTTTTAAAATCTTATCTAAACCATAAGCCTTTAAGTGCAGAAAAGTTGGATGAAATCCAGGTAGAAGAAAATAACAAACACAAGCAAGGTGGGATATGTTGAAAGGTAAATTGCAGTCATTGTAATTGCACTCATTATTGAAAAGTAATATGCACTCAGGAGTAATGATTGTTATGTCTTGGGTAGAGGAGAAGGTATATAAATAGGGACATACTAACCATCTGAAAATAAGAGCTGTATTGACAATACAGGATTGTAGAAATTACAGAATGAAGTTGACGTGATACAGAAAGTGAAGGGAAGGTAGAGATGGAAAATGAAAGGAAATGTAATTACATGGGAGGTTAAGTCATATCAAGAGTAATTTCCACTGCATTCCGAATAAGAGAGGTTCTGGGGAGAAGACAGCAGGGATTTCCAACAGATGGCAAGAATCATTCAGACACTGAAGAGCTTGAAATTGTTGAAGAAATGAAATGCATTCTTTGTCTCACTATTTACAATGGCAAATTTAGGACAGATGTCTGAAAGACAAGCATTTTCAGGAGTCTTGAAGGGGAAATATTAAGAAAAAGCAGAAAAATAAATAATAATAATAATAATAACAACAACAGTATCTTTAACTGGCTGATTTAAAAACAAAGCCAAGTGAACTGGATCCAACCTGAAAGTATGAAGAAAATTGTGACTTAGTTTGGTATATTTTGAGTAGTATAGCCAAACTGTCTATGAAATTTCTTTATTGATTTCAAACTGTGATTCAAAATATGTGCTGACACAAACAGCTGCAGAATAGCCAACAGAGTACTTTTTGGAAGAATTGAGAATTTTATACTGAGGGAAATAGTATAAATGATACAGAGATGTTGATCAGACTTGAAAAGAATTGAAGACTTAAGATTTTTTTTTTTATTTTTTTTTTAAAGCTGTTTCCTTCCACAGCTTGATTTTGGTTTTCTGTCCATGTTATGTCTTCGTCCAATTTATACTCTTATAATCAATGTAGCTTGACACAGAGATGCATCAGGATTTTATTCTGTAGTAGGAGCTATCCAAAGGACTTAATTCCATTACTGCCTCTTTGATCTGTCCCTGTCTCTTCCTTGCTTCTGTCTAGCCTTCCGTACAGAAAGATGACCTACAATTTTCCCTTCTCTTGGGCTTCCTCTTCCAACTTCACTGAAATATTTCCACATGAATCTGAGTCCAATGTCTTTGTTCAAGGTCTGCTTGATTGGCATGGGCTTTATCTTCTCTGTCATGGGCACCTTCATGCAGTGAGAAGCACATAAAAATTACCCAAATCTGATGTGGCTAAGTGGGATATGGGCTAACTTTAGAAAAGATTTTAAAAGACAGTACAGCAATGCATGAGTTGAAACTAATCACCCTTGTAGAATTTGGGTTAGTGTTTTCAATTATTTTTTTATGTTACTTGAATTTGAAAAAAAAGAATGCTTTTATTAGACTATGGTGGGTCACCCTTGGCAGGCTGCCAGATATCTACCCAGCTGCTCTCTTACTCCCTGCCCTCAACAGGATGGTGGGGGGAGAAAACAAGATGAAAAATCTCTTGGGTTGAGTGAAAGACAGGGAGATAACTTACCAATTGCCATCAGGTGCAAAACAGACTTGACTTGAGGAAAATGAATTGTATGTATTGCCAATGAAAAATAGAGTTGGATGGTGAGAAACAAAGGCAAGAACTAAACCACCTTCCCCCCTACCCTGCCCTTCCTTCCAGGCTCAACTTCATTCCCAACTGCTCTACCTCCTCCTTGCTGCGAGTGGCACAGGGGGGATGGGGACTGGGGGTTGTGGTCAGTCCATAACAGTTCCTCTCTGACGCTTCTTCCTCCTCGCACCTCTTCCCTGCCCTGGCGTGGGGTCCCTCCCACTGGCTGCAGTCCTTCCAGAACAGCTCCCGTGTGAGTCCTGTCTGTGGGCTGCAGTCCCTCAGGATAAGCCTGCTCCAGCATGGGTCCTGCCCAGGCTGCAGTTACTTGAGAACATATCCACCTGCTGTGGCATGGCGTCCTCCGCAGGCTGCTGAGTGGATACCTGCTCCACCAGGGTCTCTTCCATGGGTTGCAGGGGACTCCCTGCTCCGGCACCTGGAGCACCTCCTCCCCTCCTTCTCTCACCTCAGTGTTCACAGGATTATTTCTCACACTTCTTTTTTTCTCACTCTCATTCCCCTTTGTAGCATTTTGCCCTTTTTTAAACATGCTTTACCTGAGGAGCTGCCAATCATGGCTGAGGGGCTCAGCTGTGCTCTGCAGTGGGTCCATTGGGACTGGCTGGAACTGGCCATGTCTGGCATGGGGCAGCCCCGGCCTCTCCTTGCGGAGTGCACCCTGCAGACCCCCCCATTGTCACCTACGCCCGATACTGAGAAAGCTGGGAAAACCAGGCAAGTTTTGTTGGGCATAATCCTCTCACTAAATCATGTAAGAGGAAGCAAAGCCCAGGGAAATAAAGTGAGAGAAATCATATCTAAATTTTATTTTATTTATGAGAAATAAATTATATCCATGAGAGACAAAACCGTAGTTAATACAGAGAAAGCTTTTGGCTGGAGGGTGGTGTGATATGTTTTAGCCATTGGTGGAACTGTCAAGACCAGAAGGCTCATAAACCATCATAATCTATCAGCTGAATTTTCCTTTGATAGAAATGCTAATAATACTTTATTCTGTGTCAGGTGTTGTAATTAAATAATATCTTTTCCTTCAGACCTTACTTTTCTTGTAGTGTTAAAGCTTATGAGTATGACACCACTACTACTTTGATTTTATTAATCTCTTATCATATAATTATTAAATTTCTTAAGATCTATTGTCCTGCATTTAACTTTACTTTTCCAAGTGGTTAAAAGAGCACCCAAGTAGTGCTCTTCCTAGTTGTAGAAATGTTGGCATTTTTCCTCCAAAATGTGTATGTATCCTTTTTATTTTCTTCAGTAGTGTAATATGACTCTGTGCTGTTCTGTAAGGATTTGTTGGCATTTTCTGTTACGGTATAATGTGTCATGGAAGAGAACAAGTATGCAGCTTTTCTTGGAGTGTGGAAAAAATGCAAGGAAGGGCCTGAGAATGTGTTTAGAAGGGAACAGTCACCCAGCGTACACCCTCGGCAGCCATGCTGTCCCTCGTATCAGGAAACAGAGGCTGCCATGAGTTGTGGAAATCATGGTTTCAAGCTAGCATTCATGTGAAAAAATTGAAGAGACTACGCTTTTGTTGTGAAATAGTTGATTTTAACTCCTGATACTTGAACTAAGGAGAAAACAGTTTGTAGATTTCCCTGCTGGGCGGATTCTAAAGGATAGATCCTAGCATCTATTGAAGTGTGTCAGAAGAAAATCACTTATTGGGTGCCTTTCCTGAGCTACAGAGAAAACATCTGAAATGCAGTATCAGATATTCAGTCCCAAGTGGACTGTACATGAGAAATTCATAGCTGGAGGGAGGCCAAGAAAATCTGTCCATCTTCTGTTTTAATTGAAAGGAAAAATGTATCAAGATGTCATAGTAAATTAAAAGAGGTATTGAAATTTTTGAAGATAGTAATGAGTTTTGAAAAAAAGTTTTGCTGAAAAGACCAGATGCTAGGTGGAATGCCATGCTCCTTTGATCTGGAGCAGAAGTCCATGACAGTCTGGATATTCAACAGCAACAGGACAGAGAAGGTAAAAAAGGCATTCTATAGCTGCATACGTCTCACATATGAGATTGTGAAATCAAGCAGAGTCACAAGATCCTTTTAAGGTCAGGAGAACATGGCTACTTGGGATTGGAAAAAAATTGATTTGCTAAAGGTCATTCCCAAATCAAGAAGTCTGCAAATTGCTACTGTAGGCAAGTTAGACAGATTTCTAAGTTAGAATGGATAAGTTTGGTTTGGTTTTGCTCTTTTTAATGGGATTCCTAGAAATTTTCAAGCCATTTTAGGATTAAAGATGAGATTTCATTCCATGTTGGTAGAGCTTTTGCCATGAAAGAGCCAGGTGAATATTGCCATTTTTCTTTGGGTTTACTGAGGCTTTACCAGTGAACTTGGAGACTGCAACTGTGCAACTTAGTACTGAGAGTGTACTAAGCTAAGTTCTGTAATGAAGTGGGTGGTGATTACTACTGCAAATTGAACACTGTTGCATTTTCCATAAGCTTCTTAAAGATGTTTTGTAAAAGTTGCTCTGATTAAAAAGATTATTTCAAATATCAGCAAACTTGACCTGGGATATGAAAATCTGGCTGTATACTTTCCTGTTCAAGCACTCTCATATACCATGTTATGCTTTGCATACCTGAGACAGAGGCTTATTTTGCAGATCTGCTATGACAATCCTAGTAAAAATACACCCTAGCTAGGATCTAGGCCAGTTCACTTTAACCTTAACTGAAGGCATCATTTAACTGCATTACACTTAAAATGGCTGATGCCAGCAGGAAAGGTCCCAGATCGGGTTTTATAGTGTAAGTTACAAAACAGATGCATTCAGAATGCAAAGCTGCACTAAATTTATTAATCCATTTTAAAAGTAAAGATGTTCTTTCATTTCTCATCAGACAGGAATTGAGTATGATGGTGCAATTCAAATATTCCTAACCCTTTCAAAATGCTTTATGGTGCCGGGCAGTGATGACACATTCTGCAAAAGCACTGCTTCAGCTGCTGTGGGGAGGCTCTGATCTTACCTGCTGGTTCCTGCCACTGCACTGCCCCTTCTCTTGTTCTAGAACAAATGTTTTTGCTGCCAAAAAGCTATTCAACCTGATGATCTGATGCAAGTGAAATAGTTGGGGTTTTCTCTCTCTCCTCCACCCTGTGCCCACCAAAAGATTAAAAAGTGCGTCAGGAGAGGAGAGGAAAGGCTGCTTTTTTCAGGCAGGTTAACATCCAGAGTTAGTTCATTGCATGGCCTCGAAAACATCCAGAAGTGACAACCACTGTTGCGTGAGGAATCATGACCTTATTGTTATGGGGATGGGTAAGCATTTTAAAACTAAAATAATTAATTAAGCTTAAGCTGCAGTTCCGGTTGCATTTCTTTGGGGCTGCCATAAACATTGCCTTTCGAGAAAGAATGTAGGTAGTTATTTTCAGTCATCTCAGTCCTCTAGTCCAGTTCTTTTTGTGCAGAGGAAGTCCATAGGTAGTGCAATCTGGGAACAATCTGAAGAGAAGAGAGGGAAAGGGAAAATGTGTTGTTTAGATTAGTTTCAGCAGCACTGAATATGGAACTGTAGACTTGCATTGCAATTGTTGGAGTAGAAGGAAGCCCTTTTTTACCAATTCAGCCCATCTGGCAATAGCCGGCGATAAACAGAAAACTCTTAATTTAGATGAATGTCGGAAATGACCCATATAATTAGGAACCATGCTGTTCTGATCAACAGCTTTTTCACATGTTGTTATTCCCATTCACTGCCCCCCCGCCCCCAGGTATTGCTGAAATGAGTTTATGTGCCTTGTATTTGCCATAATTAATGAATCTTTACTGGAGAAAAGAAGTAAATAGGTTGAGGCTTTTCTCTATTCGGCATTTGTCTTCTCTGGTCTGTTTCCTGCTTGGTTTGCAACATGTTTAGTACTAGTATGTTATACCATCAGTCAGATTAGTATTCTGGCACTGCAGGGCCACATAGTTTATAAAATGCACTTAGCTTGTACATATGGAGCAGAATTTTGCAATTTGGTAGAACAGTTATGCATTTTGAGTTTTACTGCATTCTTTTCTTATATCTGTGGCTGTTTGTCAGTGTAATTATTCAGATGTTCTGTTTATTTTAAAAAAACCAAAACTGTTATTCTTCCTAAAATATATTTTTACCTTATCTCTTTAATCTTTTTATTTAAATACCTACTCCTCATTAAATAAACAGTCCCTTTTGCTTGTATTTTAAATAGCTTTTCTCCTACTTCTAATGCCCTTTAAAATAAATTATTGCTTGCTCTGTAGAATGCCGTGTCTGTATCACTGTTTGCCTACATACAGAGTAATTTGGCACTGAGCAGACTTGCCTGTCTGAAAAATATGTTCTGTCTACGATAAGGTATTGGGCTTGATGCAAGAATTAATGGAGAGACTTGTTTTGTGCAAATGATCAGGATAGAGAAACTTTCAGTTTTCTTCTGGTCTCAGTTCAGGTGAAACAACCTTGCTCTGAAATAATGTGTTACTCAAAGTATGACCAACTTAGGCAGCTGTGTGAAATTTGAGAGGTCCCCTGCAAAGCAGTAAGGATACATCTGCCTGTTGCTGGGTTAGAGGTCTGTGGGCTAGCTTGGAGAGGGCTGATGCTGTTCTTCAGCTCATTAGTCCTGTGCAGAACTAAATGTGTATGAACACAAGGTAGCTTTCCTTAATTTACTGGAGAAGGTTTTTGAGACTGTAGGACTTGTTACTACTGCAGTGACAATCTGGGATGTATATAACACTGTGATACAACCACCCTGTAACTATGGGTTTTGACTCAGGTGTGTGGATGGTATGAGACGCTCACCTGTAATTCACTTGCTGGGTGAATGATGGAACAAAAAATAGAAGAGGTGGATTGAGGACCCATGTTAAAAAGGCAAGGTTCTAACCCAGGTACCTGCTTTCCAGAAGAGTGTTCCAGGTTATGGCTGTACCTGGGATTAATACTGAACTGATGTCCTTTTACAGGAATGCAAGATTCATGGAACTGCTGATGGATCATGGTTCTGTTGCAAGGATAGGTCCTGGGTTCACTCCCTCCTTCCATCTCTTTTTGTTTTAAAAATTCTCGTAGAATTGCTATAAAATTCCATCAGCCATGAATGTTGCATTCAGTGCTGTGTTGTCCAGCCACTGACTACTCCTAAAAGATCAGATAGCTCCAAGGAACCCTAGCCATTGTCTGTCAGGATTGCATTTTAAAAGGTCTGAAGCAGCCCATGCACATTATCTCAGCCAAAATGTCACTGCTTCCTGGCCCATGCCATGGCAGGGACTATTTTGCAATTGTGCCTCAGGAGACACATGATGATTTTGTGAATCATTTTGTTGAAGTTCCGTGTAAGCCCTGTGTCGTGTCGTGTGTCGTCGTCGTCCCCCCCCCAGCATTTAGGATAATTTGATTTAAATAAATAACTTTAGTGCGAAATTTTTGCCAGTGGAGGAGACCCAGAGTTTTGTGGGGGTATGTTATCCTCTTATCACAACAGTTACTGAAAATGTAGTCCCAGCATCAGCAAAAGAACATAGGCAAGAGATAACTATGAGGAAGTTAGTTTAAAGAATAACTGCTGTAAACCTTCAATATTTTTAATCTTTAAATCAGAACTTCTGTGTTTTCCTGTTAAACTTTCCCAAGCAATAAAAATGTTATTTAAAAAAATATCTTTGCACTACAAATAAATGGCAATGAGTTTGTTCAAGTACCAAATATAATGCAAAAAATGGAGGGAGATTTTACATTTCTATAGCAGTCAAGATACCATGCAAAAGTCACAAAATGAGCAGTCATTAAAGAGATAGCATTTTTTAAAAGAAAACTTTGTGATTCTGAAGTGAGTTTCCTTCCCTTCCCTCTACCTTTTTTCCCTTTCCCCCGGAAAGCTGTTTTAGTATCACCAGATTTTGGTCTCACAGCCTAACAGGTAGATTTGATGATCATCTTGGTAGAATTTTTCAAAAATACCTGTACAACTTCAGAGCAGAAGTTGCACTGAAAATCATTGGCATGTGGTACTAACTCATATAGTCACTTTTGAAAACTGCACTCTACAGTTTTGAAAGTTCTCTTAATTTGGAGGCTCACCATTTTTTTGCTCATCTCCTAGAATTTACTTTTAATTCTGAATGGGGAGTCTGTCCCTGAACTGTATGGAAAAATGTGATTCCTGGATGAACAGATCTATTAGTCACTGTACTGTGGGAGTGAGAAGAGATTGTAGCAGAAAATGGGTGTACACTGGTGCTAAGATTTCTCGTTGGCAGTATTGGGAGAGGGGGAAATCTTAACATGGGGACTTGTGGACATAGATTTAGCTTGATTAGAATGAGGGGAGAAACTTGCTGTAATTTCAGTGGGGCAAGATTCAATTCCTTAGTTTTTGTTGAGATTTCTGGAGAGGGAGGAGACCAAGAGGGGAACTTTAAGTATGCTCATCAGGCACTGAAAAAATAGGGATTGTTTTTTATCAAGTTTAGATAAAATTTGAAACCCACCTTTTTTGTCCATCCCTTCAAAGACGTTGCAACTTGAAAAAGCTCTAATGAAATATTTCTTCATTATGCTTTGCTTTCCCTACTTTTATGTGAGGTCATACTAGTCCATAGATACCAGAATTTTTCACTAGTGGATTTAGACAGCAAAGACTATGTCTAGACTGACAGGTGAGGAAGAGACAGACTTACTGAACTCAATGCTGCATCCTGTGTGCATTACAGCCCCAGCTTTTATCAAGTCGGGAGTTCGTATGTGAATGACCTTTGGAAGAAGCCAGTCCCAAAATACCTGATGGGAAGGATCTACCCCATTTGGTGTTACCTGTGTCCAGTTTGCTCAGATAATGAGAACAGGAGTGCTAAGGCTTGAAATGTGCTCAAGCGTTTTCCCCCTTCAGAAGGCTAGAGTTGGAATAGTCATTTAGCATGAGTCTGATTTGTTTACAGCATGATTAGTGGCAGAGTCTGGTCTTGAGAATAGGCAGAGGTCCCTGCTTATTGTACGATGTGGATATGCTCCGAGTGTGAAAAAAATGCTGCTGAGGCCTGACTAGGTGGCCTAGAAAGGCCTTCATCGAAGTAGGGAGCTGTCATAAGTACTAGATTTTAATAGTTTGTTCTTGATGAAAATTCTGAATTTGGTGTATGGCTTGTGAAACTCTTAAGAACTTAATGTAGTAAATTAACCCTATGATCATGCATAGCTGAGCGAGCCTACTGCACGTGACAGGGCGTTAGCAGAGAAAGGTTGCTCTGGTAGGTCAGGAGTGAGACAACAGTTTAGGACAGGGTAGATGTTCAACCTGTAAAATCATGTGATTCTGTGTTGATAGGATAGAGAAGAAAGACTGTGAAGGTAAAACTATCACCTTGGGGAAAACAAGTAAGCAAGTTGACAATAAATAGGAAAGTCCAGCTGCAAAGTAGAATGGTAGCAAAAAGAGAAACTTTATGGAAACACCAAAACCAGAGCAGCTTCAGAACCCAATCATCCTTAATTGTTTTGTAGGCTTCCATTCTTAGTTTCAGCCAAAGTTGGCTGTATCCAGGCTATTCTTTTGGTGTGTTCATCCAGGCTGTGTCAGAAAGAAATCTGTTTTGTGTTATTTCTAGTCCAGTTTTGTAGAGAGTCAGAGGACTGTGAAATTATCTAAGAGTTTATTTGGTTTTTCAAACTAAGCTACCAAGCTTCTCCAGATTCCTTTTTTTTTTCTTGGATACTTATTTTTTGACAGTATTATGATACCATTACGGAATGTCATCTTATCTGTGAGGTTCAGGCATTGCTTATATATTATATGTACTGACCAGTCAATTCAATGTATGCTTTGAACCAACTATTAACTGGTGGTACTTTTGTTCTAAATATATTGTTTTGATTTCACAGGTGCCTGCATAAATATCACCAACAGCCAGTGCCAAATGCTGCCGTATAACTACACCACTATAACTTCAGTTCTTTCTATTGTCAAAAGTATTGAAATGGAAAAGTTCCTGAAGTTCTTCAGTTATCTCAATCGTCTCAGCTGCTATCAACACATCATGCTGTTTGGCTGTAGTCTTGCTCTTCCTGAATGCATCGGTGACGGTGATGACAGGTATTTGGGAACAAAAATCAGTCAGTGACTAGAGCCAATTGTGGTAAAATACTCTCTGTCTAATCAGACAAGGGAAGATCCAAACTAAGCCTATGACCATCTCATTACAAAACTCCTGTCTGTCAAAGCTATTCACATTTCTGCCATGATAAGCTAACTGCGATAGAGTTCTCGTGGAAAAAATATTGCCACTGTATGGAATAAAACTGTGATATTAGGTCAGTCAGGCTTATTTTCTTAAAAAGGGCTCCCCAGAGTTCTTGTACCTTATTTCTCCAGTCTGGATGTGCCGAAATAGAATGCTTTGTAACAACATAAATGCATTGGATATTTATAGTATTGGCATAAAGTGTGATGACTGTTAGTTAAATTAAACTTCAAATTTTTTTAGTCCTTCAGAAAAGTTAATATTTTAAATATATTTTATGGTATTAGATTAGCAGTATGTATTCAGAGTGACATAAACTGTTTTGGAAGCTTCAGAACCATGTCTTGTTTTCTGCATTTATATAATTACACAGCATTAGTATCATGGGCGTGCACATTTTTCATTGAGTTTGATTTGAAAAAAGATCAGGAAGTTTAATAGTGCTAAAACAAAAATGCAGCACAAAAAGGAAAAAAAGAGAATGATTTTTTTTTTTAATATGTACGCAATCTCTGATGTTTCTGGAGGGGGAAAGAGACAGATTTCTTTCTCCTTATTTTCATTTCTCCTTATTTCCATTTCTTTCACTCTGAAACTCAGTGGAAGAGAATATGGCAATTGAATAAGTGATTCAATTAACACAATAACAACCAAGAAGCCAAAAGCTGTGCAGTTTGGAAGGGATAGGATGCTTAAGAAAAAAGTTCTATGAGATGAGGCAGTCTGGTCTAAAATACAGTTGCCAATGAAAGGTACAGTCCCACTCCAGGCAATATATGCCTGCTATTTCCATTGCACCAGAGTGGTTCCTGGGTTGGTCAATTAAGCTCACTAAACTGACAGAAAATTAACTCAGAAGAAAAGTGTATAGATGATTATATGGATAGGATTAGGGTGGAGGTAAGACAGCATGGGTAATGGTGGAACAAGACTGACCATTAGACTGGTTGAGCTGTTTAATCCAAATACACCTGTGTGCATGTCTCTGTTAGACTTCCAAGAACTTTTTTCATTTAACCCTTTCTAATTCAGTGCATGATTAATTGTAGCCCCCCCAACTCCAGTCCAGTTCCAGTTAAAGAATCTGATAACATACAGCCTTAAGCTACCTGCTGTCTCTAGAAATCATAGAACAAAATAAGAAAAGTGGGTTTAGGTAATAAATTGATGCATTTAAATATTAAACAACAGAAAAGGCCATTTCTCTTTTGCTTCTTTTATTCTGCCTTGTTTGGAGTTTGACTTTCACAAACCTTTTGAGAGTGAGTGGTGAATGTCAAAAGTACAAAGGTCATAAATCAATCAGATAGAATTGTGAAAGGATAACATTTTTACCTTTTCTTTTCCATTTCTTTCCTGAAGACATCTTTCTTGCAGGGCTTACATTGTGACAGCTGCCTTGCTAATTTAAAACTAATAGAGGTTGTTAAACTAGTGATTGGAACATGCAGGTTTTTGCTCTGGTTTTGGGTGGGAACCAAGATACTTTGAGATTCAAGAGTCGGGGTTTTTCTTTGTGTGTGTGTGTTTGGTGTTTTTTTTCACAGCAGCAACCTTCTTCCATTATTTTTTAATGTCAAAGCTGAATCTGGATTACCATGTCCTGGTTTATGTTCTGGAGGTCACAATGCCTCCCTCTATTTTTATTTTAAAATCTTTTTTTGTGGAAACTGTTCTGGACCCTGCAGAAGAAGAAGAAAGTCCAATGTGAGACTGTAAATGATGCAGCATTATGTTAGAATCTGACTTCACTTTAAGTAATCATATGTCTCCAGAGTGTGTCATGGGTGACACTGAAAATGTAGGCTGAGTGGCAACCACAGAAAGAACCATAAGGGTGTATTGACAAAGTGCTGATTTGTTAAATCTACTTTGCTAAACCTGAGTTGTTCTAGTTTAACACCTATTTTCTTCTTTAAAGAGAATACCTTTTTCTTTAGGCAAATGAGTGATTTTTGTGATTACTGTTTTTCTTGTAGCACCCAATTATTGCGAGCAAACAGATGTATTTCACGGCCAAGAATAATGGCTTTAAGAAGCATCGTATCTGCATGAAGTAGTTATTTAACACCTTCCCTTCCTGTCTCACCACCTTCCCACCCCCCCCAGTAACTCCTCTCAGTGAGATCTGGAGAAAGCTCTTTGTTGGTATGAAAAGCTCTTGGTATAATAGGGGGAAGTTACTTTGTATGTGTTGAGTGCAGATATGAGAATGGAAGAGACAGGCCTGGTTTAGGTCTTTTGAATAGGGGAATCTGGGAAGTAGAAACATACTGAAGGAGAAGCAGAAGAGCCACCGTGGAAGGACTCTGATGATGAATGGGGATATGTCTGTATGCTGTAGCTCTTTTTTGAGACTATGGTTGTTTTTAACATACAGTATCACAAACCATACACTAGTATGGAGAACAGTTGTTACTGACATTGTCACTAGTTCCTCCAGTCAATTACAGCTGTTTTGTTCTAATTGCCAGTGCATCTCTGATCATAATTTTTCATCTACTGATACTTCTTTGGTTTATAGAGCACTTGTTTCAAATTTATGTAAAGCATAATTTGACAAATGCTGCTTACACAGTAGAGAAGAAATGAAACTCATGTGATGCTCAGATGTCTATTCTTAGGTATTGTCGAGAGAGTCTGTGTTGGCAGCTGCAGCCATGGGAGCAATAATTATAACAATGTGTTACAAGAAGCAACAAGAAGGAAAGTTACAAACACTAATCTTTGGCATCCAGTGTGCTGTCATTACATAGCTTTGCTCTGATATTTAAACTTACGTCTGTTTCACATTTATCTTTCATGTGTTCATAAACATTGTATTCATTAACACTTGAAGGAGATGAAGTTTCTAGGCAGAGACCATCTTCAGCGTTTGTGTAACACAGTGTAGTTAGGTCCTGGAATTTCTGAATACTACAGTACTGTTGCTCTTAAAAGTTGTTCTTCTGTATCTTACTGCAATGAAAATAATGTGTGGTAGTAAAAATATATTAATTTAAAAAGCTGTATTTAATTCCAGCAACTGGACATAAAATCAGCTAGCCCTCCTCTTTTAAGAAAATACATAACAGTACCTTTAAAATACTACTTTCCAGTGAAGGTAAAGTTTGAAAGTACAACTAAAACCTGTGTGAGAATGGAACTTGTAAAGTTGAAGTGCAGTGAGACTTTTTGCTTGCTTATTACTCGCTCATAATTTGGATAGTAAGAGACTGTTTGTTTAAAGGCATCATGAAACTTCTTCTTCCTTGGGTGAGTGGATAAGATCTTTCTGATATGACTTCAAAATCAGACTTAAAAAACCTTTCTTAACACAGTTCAACAGCACTGCTAAGAGAACATGACTCAGTCCTGATAAGGACCACCAGTGATGCAAGAACATCTTAAACTAATTGATGTGCTTAAATAATGACTTCTAAAATATTCAAGGTAGTAACTTTGTCCTTTTGGGAAGTATTAGTCTGCAATCTGTTACCACCAAATGCAACACTAGTAGTTTATTTGTTATAAGAAAGATCTGTCCTCAGAGTTGTTGGTCCTGATTAATGGTTTAAGCTAGTGAATACTACTTTACCATTGGGAGACACTAAGAGTGGGCCAAAGGTCAGTTATTACAATATAGTGGATGTTTATTTATAGCAATTCACTTGCACTGGATTCTGCAAGTCCTACAGACTTCAGCTACTGCATTCAAGAAGACCAAAAGAAATCTTTACAAAGTTAGTGTGCAGTGTTTTCAGATTTTTGAAAGAAAAAAGGGTGTATTTTAAAGCCAAAATTAATATAAGATTTAAAGATTCAAAATCAATAGAGAAGTTCGTAGTGGGTCAGCCTGTAACTATGTAATGCAAGCAGACTCATTGAATGATGCTTTCTAATATTTCTTGCACTCTGAATACTCATAACATCCTGAAGGCCTATGTACATGGCTTATTTCAGACTTTTTATGCTGGGAACAAATTTGAAGGTTATGGATTCTCATAATACCTGTTTGCTGTCATGCTGTCTTCTAAAGCAGAATCTAATAGCTTGAGTACTTCCACTAATCCTCTGTGTAGAAGTGTATTCCAGAAAGCTGAGGAAATGCCTTCCATTGATAGATCCGCAGAGTCTCAAATCTTTGGAGGTCAAACTTAATTTAAGCTCTGCCTGGAAAATAGTATTAGGGGAATGAAAATTAAAAAGTCTAATGTGCTCTAGAGGTAAAATTCTAATGCACTTTGCATTTCTGTATCTGTTTACCACAGTGTTTTTCATGTCAGACATCTTTGAAAATAAAGCTGTGAAGTGGTTTGTCTTCAGTTAGGGCTCAAAGAGTCTGAGATGATGGCTTTTTATGCTGGATGCTGTACAAACATGCGCTGAGGGGCAGCCTCCTGACTCTGAAAGTTTATAGCCCAGCTGAGCAAAACAAGTAAAGGATAGGAAGAGAAAGTAATACTGTCACATTAATACCTAGGGAAGCCAAGACTGAGCAAGAAATTTGTGGTAGAGCAGGCAACTGAACCTGTAACACTTACATCCTGTGTCTTTAGGTACAACATTATTTTTCCTTTTGATTAAAGTCTGCAAATTCATTTCACTCTATCATTTATTCACTTTAGTTGTGGTCTAATACCTACTGAATGTAAAAGGAAAAAACTCTGCATAATTTGACTTCTTGCTTTTTTGATTTTTTTAAATTTTTTTTTTTAAACTCAGATTCATTCTGAAGGAGAAAATAATATAATGAAGGGAAAATGCTTTCTTTGCTTTTCAGGCTCTTTCTTACAAAGCAGTTTGTCATATTAATGTCTATACATAACAAACAAATACTTTTGTTGTGCTGTAATATCTGTGCTACACACAACAGTAGTCAGGTAAAGACTTGTAGAGAGCCAAAGAGATCAGAAGAGGGCTACATGGTATGTTGGGAGCAGGGCATATTAACTAATGAAAGTCAGGTTAATAGGGAAAAGGTTCTAAGCAGCTGTGGATAGTTTGTATGTAGTCAAATATCCTTTGAAGAGCTGCTCTGTTACAAGTCGTCATGGCAGACTTGATTTTGTGGGTTTGTTTTTTTTCTTGTTCATTGTCTTCATCTATTTTCTGTAATTTATAAAAAGGAAGAAAATAAAATGTCTCATTTTCATTATGGACATAAACTAGGATGAAATATTAGGTCCAAAAAGCAAATCCAGAAATCTATGTGGTGTCTTTTATTATAAGCCGACAATAGTTTAAAACAAATTTGTGGTGAGATACAAGGAGAGGAGAGGAAGGAGAGGAAGAAAATTTCTTTCAAGTCCTTTTAGAATATGGAAAAGAATCAAACTTTCATAGAGTAAGGGATCTCTGTCTGTCATGTTTTGTATAACTCATGAATGACATCAATGATATGCCTATTTCCCTTTTCCTGCTTTTGTGAACGGCACTCTAAGCTTATCTGAGTTGTTTGTTTCTCCTGCTTGCACTGAAATTAATTTTTATTTGATTTTCTTTTATAATAGTGTACATTTAGACCTTTAAAAATAACAAGACATTATATAAAAACTATTTTTAGAGTTAATTGAGACCTTTGATGTGTTTGGGAGAAAAAGTTAACTGATTCACATAGATCTTGTTTACATAGCTAACGACAGTTTTTATTTTAAGACTTTGAACAGGAAGCTATCAGCATATATTTAAGTCAATATCTATTATGCAAAATCCATAATGGGTTTAATTGTGTATGAATGTTGTATGCATATGTATGAGTTTGGATAAGCAATCCTCCACTGGCATGTTTCAGTCTTGTTTTAATCTACCTAATTTTGGTAACAAAAGCAGGTAATTATGCCAAGATAAAATAGCACCTGCTAGGAACTCTGGGTAAGCAGTCTGATAGGTAGTCTGTGACATGGCTGCTATGCTATCTTTTTTATAATGCATGTGTGTGGACATGTCAAATTATAGTTGCACAGACAACTTTGCCATTCTGCAGCTGCTAAGAAATGTTTAAATATTACATACTCATGAAGTTACAGTTTCAGAGTAATTTTTGAAGTAACTGTGTTGAGAAACTCTCCTGGAAGGACATTTAGAATGCCCCATCGTAATCCTATCTGCGATGGTTTTATTAGAATTGGTGCTATCCAGTTTAAAAAAGTTAAGCTACCTCATTGGTGACAATCACTTACCAGTCGTCTGAGGAAGAAAGTGGGATGATTTTCTCCTACCCCCCCCCCCCCCCCCCCCGCCTTGTCTTTTTATGTTCTTCTCATGACTTCATCCAGTGTATTTCTTGTCATGACCCAAGCATATGGGGTGGAGGCTGCTTTCAGATGCTTATAAAGTGGCTACCAGTTGTTTCCTGAGTTTGCAGTCTGACTTTTCACACCCTCTGGGAGTTGCTTTGTCCTTTTAATATTCTTTCTTTTTGATGGTGCCTCTTTAGACCAAGCAAGTTAACCTGCCTCAAAGAGGCTATTCCAGCTGGAGTTTTGGCAATGGTTGTCTGTCAAGGAGATCCATCTATACTATTCACCAGTCTTGAAACAGAAGATTATAAACTTGAACTTTAATCATGAGTAAAGCAGAGGTGATGTTCAGTGGCTGAAGTGCTTTTGTATTGGCTTTGTGTGGCAAGCTTTTGGTAGCGGGGGGGAGTTACAGGGGTGGCTTCTGTAAGAAGCTGCTGGAAGCTTCCCCTGTGTTCAAGAGAGCCCATACCAGCCGGCTCTAAGATGGACCTGCCGCCGGCCAAGGCCGAGCCCATCAGCGATAGTGGTAATGCCTCTGTGATAACATTTTTAAGAAGGAAAAAAAGTTGGGACGTGGAGAAACAGCCGGCAGAGAGAGGAGTGAGAACATGTAAGAGAAACAACTCTGCAGACACCCAGGTCAGTGAAGCAGGAGAGGGGAGGAGATGCTCCAGGCACCGGAACAGAGATTCCCCTGCAGCCCGTGGGGAAGACCATGGTGAGGCAGGATGTCCCCCTGCAGCCCAGGGAGGTCCAGGGTGGAGCAGATATCCACCTGCAGCCCGTGGAGGACCCCACACCGGAGCAGGTGGGTGCCCAAAGGAGGCTGTGACCCCATGGGAACCCTGCGCTGGAGCAGGCTCCTGGCAGGACCTGAGGATCTGTGGAGAGAGGAGCCCACGGAGCAGGTTTTCTGGCAGGACTTGTGACCCCGTGGGGGACCCACGCTGGAGCAGTGTGCTCCTGAAGGACTGCAGCCTATAGAAAGGACCCATGTCGGAGCAGTTCATGAAGAACTGCAGCCCATGGGAATGGCCCACGTTGGAGAAGTTCATGGAGGACTGTCTCCTGTGGGTGGGACCCCATGCTGGAGCAGGGGAAGAGTGTGATGAGCCCTCGCCCAGAGGAGGTGAAGCGGCAGAAATAACGTGTGATGACTGTAAACCCCATCCCTGTCCCCCTGTGCCACTGGGGGGGCTTGGTGGAGAAATCTGGGAGTGAAGTTGTGCCCGGGAAGAAGGGAGGGGTGGAGGGAAGGTGTTCTGAGATTTTGTTTTATTTCTCATTACCTTGCTCTGGTTGATTTGTAATAAATTAGGTTAATTTTCCCAAAATGAGTCTGTTTTGCCCATGACAGTAATTAGTGAATGATCTCTCCTGTCCTTATCTCGACCCGCAAGCTTTTTTGTTACATTTTTCTCTCCCCTGTCCAGCTGAGGATGGGGGAGTGATAGAGCTGCTTTGGTGGGCACCTGGTGTTCAGCCAGGGTCAACCCATCACAGCTTTATATCTAGAATGCTTGAAATTGCATGTGTTTTGTTTTAAATGTTGCCATGTCTTGGCTTTGAGCCCTTGGGAATCCAACAGACTGATGATGTACACTTGCAAAATCTGTCTTTGAATACATAACTGAGTCATAATTCAGCCCTCAGTTTTTAAATCTGGTTGTGGTTCATGTAAGCACAATTGTGACTTGAACCATGGAACTTTGGAGATTCAGCTAATGAAAAACATGTATAGTCAAATCCTTTCAGAAGTGAACACAAAAACTTAGAGAAGAACAGAGTGTGATAAAGTTGTGAAGGCTTTCCCACACAAATAGTGTGCTCGGATCTGCTGCTGATAGTCATTTTTCTGTCTGCCACTCTTGATTTAAAGCATTCTACAAAGGAAATTGATATAATTGTTATTGTTTAGCAGAAAAAATGAGGAACACGCAGGATGTGTGTTACTTGAGAAAGCCCAGACCAGCAGAACAAATGAATACTTTTTTCTTTCATTGTGCCCTTTGTACCAGTCAATATGCCTTCCAATAGCTGTAATTTCACCAATAGCTACAATAATAGTAATTGTATGGTCTAATTCTTTCAGAAGTAAAACGTTGCTAATGGCAGATAGTCAACACACCATGAGAAACATTTAGTGAAGTGTTTCATGCACAATGTAAATACTCAGTTTCAGCTCCAGCCTACCCTCAAATTGATAATGCGCTAAATCAAGGTGAAATAGAACTGATTTACAGCAACAAAAAGTGAAATGGCTGGCAGGTGTAATACACAGGGTAGAGATTCAAAGTAGCAAAAATGTCAGCTTATGGTATCTGTAAAATAGCACTAAACAGTTCCTGTGTACTTTTGGAAATGTTTATGTACAATAAGAGATATCATATGCAAGGTCATGATTGAAACCATGTTGCAGTGAATGTGCTGAACATACCTGAATTCTTTTCCTAAATAAAAGGACAGCGAATGAAATCAGAAATAGTTCAAACAGAAAATGGAATAGGTAATAAATGGATACAAATGAACAAAGCAAATCTACAATATGCAGATCCAGAAAGTGATGGAGTATTTGCATGGAGAAAGGAGTTAGAAAACAAATCCTCAAACCCCAACTCCTGCTCTGAGGAAAGATAATTGTTCAAGAAACAAGATTTTATTTCTGCTGTCCTATGACTAGAACATGTTCTTCATGAGATATAAAAGAGACGTTAAGAAACAGCTGGTTTACATCTGACTTCAAAGCAAGGAATAGTTACATATTTCTGAAAGATTGGCATTGACTATCTTGCCAAGAAACAAATGAAGAAACTTGAAATGGATTTCAGGAAGAAGCATTTCTGAAGATATATCTTTGTTCTCAATACAGCCGGTCTTACTTAGGAATAATTTCATACTTCATGACTTATTTTATTAGTATGGTGTAAAAGTTACTTATAAGGCAGAAAAAAATGTGCTAATGAGAAGATTACACTTTTCATTGTCCCTCAGCTCAGACCTTGAAGTCAACATACACTTATCACTTCAGGAGCCTTTTCTGCTTGGTCCCAAGCTGAGACTGTGTAAAGGTGACAAACATAAAGTTTGTTTTTGCAAGAAGTGCTAGGGAAAGTATAGGTAATGATGTGGCATTGACCAAAATGCCTATATTTAATGCTGATTAACATGTTTTCTCAGAGGACCCTTTCTCCAAATGTGTTTAATTTTGGTGAGGGGAAAAAAAAAAAGCACCATTTAAATTTTTTTATGCCTAATATCTGTCATGGGCAAAAACAGAAAGAAAAAATGGGTTCCTTAAGAAAAAGCATTCCTGTAATCACTTGAGTGTTCCTAGTATCTCCAAGTATTTGGGCAATGGAACTTGGAATCTGGCAGGGAGGGTTGCTTTAATAAGTGGTAAGGTCTTTATCATGGCCGTTGGAAGCTAGGAAGGTAAGGAAAGTAGAAGAGAAAATGTGGTCACTTTAGGGGAACTTCTGTTTATAAAGTTTATGTATCTATGGATATACCTTACAGAAGTCAATCCCCAAATTTTGGCTTGCACGTCTCTGAAAAATCATAGAGTCTCTGAAAGCTTCTCTATCAATGTTATGGCTCAGCTAGCGAGGGTGGGCCTAAGAAAGAGTCTCCATGTCACTGACCCTAACAATAGCTAGGGGTGGCACTGGAGCTAGGTACAGGCCCTTACATAAAAGGGCCTGAAATTAAGTCTCTGATGACAAATTCTTTTACAGTAATGTTCCAGTAGATGGCAGATGCAGTGTAGGGGAAGGACAAACCAGGGACAAAATATAGGGAAAGCAGGACAGAGAAATTAGATGCTGGTGAGAATGTTTTTGCCCCATTCAGAGAACTATCCTTTCCCTGCCTACAAATAGAGACTGTTTACAATTACTGGTATGTATAATTTGTAAAGAAGTCAATGTACAGAAGGAAGGGATTGCTTAAGAAATTAATTAAAAAAATGAAAGCTAGAAAAGGAACATAGAGGTATAGGCAATGGCATCCTACATTGGACAGAATGTTATCTGTGGTCCAGTGGGTGTGAAGCCAGTGTTGGCCACAGCAGGCAGCATCAAACTTGCATGCTGTATTTCACCCTCTCCACTGATCTGATGTACTGACGACGAAAACTTTCCCAAAGCACAAAAGAATCTCTTTTCAAAAAAGTGTGCATGTTGGGGGGAATTATGGATAGACCAGAGTTAAAAGGTTATCAAGCAGAGAAACATTTTAGAGAACAATCAGGGCATGGGAATGTCCCTTTGAAAACATATTGCACAATGCTGCTCAGAGAAATTAAGAGAAGGGAAGGAGGCAGAAAAGAAAATCAGGAGGACTGGTTATTTTATGAATGCGTATTTTACTGTGATTGCCTCCAGCCCTGTTGTCGTAATGATTGGTTGTGTGTATTATCTATTGTAAGCTGTGGTTTCTGGTTTCTAAGTTGGTATGTTAACTAGGGATCGCAGGTCATTCTCCTACACATGCAATATATTATTACTTATAAATAAATACTGATCATTTTAAGTAGTTGAAATAATTGTTTACAACAAATCATAAAATGAACATGGCTTTTTGTTAATGTTTGTTCGGCAATTTAATATATCTGCTAGAAGAACTTACTTTGTTTTTACAAAATGAGATTTATTTCATTTAATAATTTGCAATAATTGTAGGACAGGATCTTTCAGTAAAACCTTGCATTTTCACAAACATTGCAGGAGTATTAACACTGGTAGTTTCCTATCAGACTTGTGCACCTGGCCTCAAAACCAGAAACATATAGATGAGAGAACATTTTGTCTTAACAGCAAAACTCCTCTAGTAGATATGACTACACCATCTTGTGTCTAAGTTAATAAACAAAAGGGGTTTGGATTGAACAGTAGTTAAAGGATCCTTCAAGAATTTGTATGCTTTTCAGCTCACGTTTAGCCTCTTTTAGTGCCCAGCTTATTAACAAATAACTTTTAAAACATCTGCAGTTAATGAGAGTTCAGTTAGTGAGGCATACTGACCTTTCATAAGTTTGTGTCTCCTGTGAGGAGTTATTGTCACCCTGCTGGAGACCGTAGTGGTTATCATCAGGGTTACGACTCACAGGCTGAGCAGGACAGGCAGATTAGAATCACAGGATCACGCAGGTGGGAAGGGACCTCTGGAGCTCTTCTAGTCCACCCCCTTGCTTAGTTCAGGGCCAAGTTTAAAGATGGATGAGATTGCTCAGGGCCATTTCCAATTGAGTTTTGAGTATCTGTAAGGATGGAGGTTCCACAACCCCTCTGGAAAACATGTTCCAAACCACTGTTTTAAGCTGATATAATTTGGTAGTGCTGCTGGAAGAATCACTCTTATCCTACTTCCCTGCTTGTTATTCCGCAGCTCGACAGTGCCCTTTCCATGTCCTGGCGGGAGTATTTGTTCAGCTCCATGACATAGTGGATCAGGAAACTGATCTGAATTAAATTGGGAGTGACTGATCTGGTTCATTGTGTAACATCATGAAGTGTCATGCTGGCACAAAGAGGGAAGGAAGAGAGGTGGGAGGAGATTCAGAAGCCAGGCTGAGGAGGGGTAGGACAGCTTCTTTCTTTTGATGACATCTGCTCCTGCCAGCTTGAAGTGTTTGTGAAACAACTTTAATGTGAGGAAGCAGCACGATAAGGGTTTACAATGAATTTCTACTCAACAGAAAAGTCTAGAGTGTAAATGACTGATAGGTGTGTCTGTGATTCTTTAGGATTCCTGACAAAATGCAGCTCAGAAAGTTTTAACTTAGGCCGATTCTTGAGGTCTTCTTTTCAACAGTGCTCTGAAGTGCACAGGGAAGCATGAGTTCTGGAAAACTATGTGAAATTAAGGGTACCTATCACAGTGATATTTGGAGATGGGAGGCTGTCCTTTAGGCACAATGTTGGTTTGGGTGCCTTATTATCCTGGTCATACAAATAGTTAGAGCAGCTGTGCAGTGTATGATTTACTCACTGTTATTCCAGAATTTCTGTAGCAATGCTGTGGTTGAAAGAGCATTGTGTGATTCAGAGGACTTCCATTTCACTGTGACAGCTTGTCTTTGCCAAGTCTGAATTTTGTTTGCCAACATCAAAAGATCTTGTAACCTGGATTCTCAGGCATAGTAGGAACTTTTTTTTTGCAAGAGACGTTTCTGTAGAGTAAACTAAATCAATAGTGTGTTCAGCATTTGCATGATAAATATCAGGTGAGAATTTTCAGAAATTTGACTTTGTTTAGGAGAAGTTTTGGCAGATGGTACAAGATTGTAAAAATAGCTCATAATTGTAGCAATATTCTTAATATTTATTTAACTGATTTCTGGCTGAACTGTAGCTCTAATAAATTAGTTTACTACATCTCTACCATTTTCACTGTCATGTTTGAATCAAGTGATGGGATCAGTAAGAGAAATCTGGAAGGGCTGGCTGCTTGAGTCAGGGCAGCTGACACATTAAATCATTTAACTAGCTTTTTTGTGGTAATAATTTCAATGCTATATGGCAAAATGTATGTAGCACTTTGCTAAGTGTGGTAGAACAGAGAAAGTGCTTCTGCTGTACAGAGTGTATGTTAGGTAGTTTTGATTGTTATGGTATTATGAGCTCAGCTTTCACATACGGTGTTGTCATATCCTGAAAGTGACTGAAGGGTCAGAGTGGATTTCTGAATTTCTGTTTGTTGCTGTTTCCAGATGAAATGACTCCTTATTTTGGTCAAAATAATTTATCTGGGTTTTGTCTACAAAATAAATGATTACACTGACTAAAAATTTTAACCTGCATTGTAGAGACTCTATGTGTCCATCCTTATGGGTATCAGCTGAGTTTGGCCACATTCTCCAAAGAGTGTTACTGCACCTGAAAGAGATGTTAAATTCAACAGCACCTGATGTAGAAGATGCGAAATTCAGCAGCATCTGCTGCCACCTCTATTCATTTCTGGATGGATAAGAGGAGTCTTTGTAATCTAATGGTATCTTTGGATTTGTTCCCAGTTCCACTTTCATTGGAATCAGGAATTTATATTTCCTTCCTCTGTCTGAACAACCTTCAGAGTTCTGTGTGAGCTTTTTGTTAATTATGGTACTCTTGGATATCGGTGATCTATTCTAAGACTTTTGCAAATGTAATTCTTTAGCTGTCTCTTTTCTGTTGCCACCAGATATGGCGACTATTAAGAAATAGTTAATTGGGCCTGTAATTATTAGAGGAAAAAATACAAGGCATCTGTATGGACCCACAGAACAGATTCCAGTCCCATTTGTTCATCTTATTTGGTTCTGAGACTTTCATGTTCTAGTAGCCTATAAACAGATTGCATACTCTTCCATGCTGCAGGCAATCCATTCAGTATATCTATCTTTTTCATTCTCATTGTATAAACCAGGATTTTTTCAATCTCTTGGAAAGGGCATTCCTCTTGTGGCTCATCTGTAATTGCCAACCTCATGACAGCAGATCAAATGTTCATGAGTGTATGAGCAAGAAATGGCTTTCTGCACTAGCTATAAATCCTTGTCATCAGTCCCTGCAGGGCAGATGAGTGGGCATCTACCAGCAGTTCAGACAATTAATAGTAGGCCTTAATCTTGTGTAAACAGCTGGAGCCATTCTTCAGTCTCCCACCTTGGGGGAACTGAGCTGCTTCTGCCTTTTGCCAGGATCACCTCTGAGGCCTTTTTTTCTCCTTTAAGATGTTAGGCGTTTCTGAAGTTGTGGGTCCTATGTAGTCCTTTTACAGGTTAATAATGCATCTCTGTACTTATACACAGGAACCTGCTTCAAGAAAACAGTACATGCATTTGAGCTAAAAACAAGGTGGGAAGTCAGAAACACACCTGCAGCTAGCTCTGCATTCAGTACTACAAAGCGTTGCATGGAGTTGAGACATCTTCCCTAAATGTTGCTATATGGATTCAGTGGAATTTTGTCAAGTGAAATAGCCACAAAAATCTAAAATAATCTTGCTTTCTTTACAGATTGTATTACCATGTAAAGAAGCAAATTTCAGATTTAAACCCATCTCTGGAGATAAAATAGAAAAGAAAATGCAATCTTTCCAAATAACTTGCAAGATAAAGATGAAAACTGAACAATGAAAGACAAAAATACATTGTTTTCTTGATTATGTGAAATTGAAGCCTTAAACAGCCCACTTACTTTCTGATTCGTGGATTTGTAAATAATACTGGGATTTTTATGAGCTTGCCTCGTATAGCTCTATTCAGTGACTCTGAATATGCTGCTCTGCGTGTTGGAGTCCTGCGAGAGGGTAAAGAAAGATTTCACAAGAACTATCACTGTAAAAACTGTAATGGTGTGTGTGGGTGTTTACCATAGAAACTTCCTTCTGTTACATTTATATTCTGTGGAAGTCTTTATTGTTAGAAAATCCTGAAAAGTATTAATGATGATTAGAACTGACAATGGCTGCTGTGTCAGGTTGTCACTTCAACTTGTTTGATTTCGGGACTGTAGAAAGACAAAGGATAATCTCAGTTTTCTTCTTTTGCATGTTTCCTGGGTTTTTCGGTTTGTCGCCACCCCGCCTCCTCCCGCCCCAGCAGTCTCTCACAATTGTATTACCAGTTCCTTTATTCTGCCTCAGACCTTAGATCTATCATCATTCTTAGCCTGTGTGCCTATGCATGATACAGCGGATTACCCCACAGTGCTCTATAGTAAGGCTGTAGTATGATTAATATTTCCTCTGGTAGTCATGCCAGTTTAAAATTTCCCTTAAACAGATTTGGCTGATAAAATAATCTAGGAAGATACCCTACAGTTGTTATTAACTCAGCTCAATACCTGAATACAGCTAGCTGTGTGGCCACAGAAAGTTATCCTGGAACAACTGAAAGGATGGAGTTGGGGAAGGAACAGTAATGAGAACCACCAGTAGCCAAAAATGTTCATCAGTCTGCCTTCAGTCAGGTTGTCTACTGAACCGCAAATGTGACCTTTAGTCAGAACAGGTGCAGTCAACAGTTGTGTGTTCTAAGAGTGATTGTGCTGTATTTTCAGCTCTGGCATACCAACTTCATTTATAACCTTTAGCAAGTCATTTACCCTGTGTTGTTTCAATCTGTAAAATTGCAGTAACGAATCATGGCTGTGGCAGTGCTTTCACTGGTGGAGATACTAATGTGAAGACACAAAGAAATGCCACAGAAAATAATGAGCACTAGCTATATTGTAGAATTTATCAGGTTGCATGGAGAGTCCCTGCAGGATGGTTAGTTGTATATTTCATTTAACGCTTTTGTCAGCTTTAGCAATTTCTACCTCTCTGTCTCCTGACAGCTTATTTTTGCTTTGCCTGTATCTCTTTGGAGGGGCCAATTCAGTTATCAGATGAGAAAAAAGAATACCTTTTTTTTTTTTTTTTTTTTTTTTGGTCACATTACTTTTCAGCTGAATCAGTTACTTGACCTGGTTTACTGTACGGCCTACAAACAGCTATTATTGCAAAACTGAAAGCAGCACAGAAACAGATATACACATTTGGGAACAAGAGCTGCATATGCTACTGCTGCTTCCAGAAAAGACATATCAAGAGCCATGCCCTCAGTGGCTGCTGAATTTGAGCCAGACCTTTGAGCTCCCTTGAACAATTGTTCGTTAGAAAATCTGTTCAATTCTGCAGCAAGAGGAAAATAGTTGCCTAAAGGATCTTCCCTCTCCTTACTGTTTCTTGTAGCATATTTCTTTGATAATTTCTAATACTCAGAGCAACCACTTAAGTGACTTACAGAGTCTAGTGATGAGCCCTGTGCATGGTAATGTGATTGCAAAGAAGAGAAGTCAGTATTACAGAAGGAGTAATTTCTGAAAAGAATTAGTCTAAAAATGTAAAATGTCTTTAAGTGAGTGATAAGGACTAGATCCGTGTAGGATTATTATCAGGCAATTTGAATTCCAATTTAAATGAACTGTAGGTGATTGGCATGAAGAAGAAGTCAGATCATCTGCTCTCAGGCAGTGTGTAGCCTCTTTGGAAACTTAAAATCAGTTAACATAACAGTTTTACAGCATATACTGTATTGTGTATATCTTCAATTAATATCTGGTATAAAACTCTTTTGATACATAGCTTCTCTGAAGATACCTTATGCAAATTGAAACCCCTTATTTATTATCTTTACCCTTAATATACTTTTTAATAAACTATAAAGAACATTTTCGTTTATTTTGGTGCTGTACAATTCTTAACGTTCATATTTCTATGCAGCTGAAATAACTAAGTATGAACTATTAAGTGTGGGGAAACCAACCACAGAATAAGAAATATGTCACATATCTATTCTTTCATCAAACTCCATCTTCAGCAAGAGTTTTTTCCATGAATATCCTGAAGAGCAGAATTGCACCCTAATATGTTATAACGTGCTTCTGGGCCTGCCACTGGCACCAAATAAATCATGGTAAGATTGTCATAGAACTGCCAGTTTATTTTTAACATGATTGGTCTCTAAGTAGCTGTAAATAAGACTAATCAAGATGGAGATTTTTAATCATCTTTTCATCCTTCAATACATTAAGTGATATGTCCATACTAAACTTGACCATTAGTCAGAAATATTTGATTTATGGAGCACACATGACTGAACATTGACACTGGGCCAAATATTGCAGTAATTGCTGGATAATCCTACGTTTTCTGGTTTGTCAGAGCTTCTCTAGAGACTGCAAATTCTGCTTAGCTTATTTAATCACTATGCAGTTGTCTTTTAGAAGCCTAGTAATTTCTAAATTATTGTTGTGCTGTGTATATATCTGTGGTGGGTTGATGCTGGCTGGACACCAGGTGCCCACCAAAGCTATTCTATCACTCCCCTTTTCAGCTGGACAGGGGAGAGAGAATATAATGGAAGGCTTGTGGGTCGAGATAAGGACAGGGAGAGATCATTCACCAGTTACAGTCGGGAAAAAACCAAACTTGACTCAGGGAAAATGAATTTATTACCAATCAAATCAGAGTAGGAAAATGAGAAAATAAAACCAAATCTTAAAACACCTTTCCCCACCCCTCCCTTCCTCCCAAAGACAGCTTCACTCCCAAATTTGCTCTACCTATCCCCCCCAGCAGCACAGGGGGACAGAGAATCAGGGTTGGGGTCAGTTCATCACATGTTGTCTCTGCCGCTCCTTCCTCCTCAGGGGGAGGAGTCCTCACACTCATCCCCTGCTCCAGCGTGGGTTCCCTCCCATGGGAGACAGTCCTCCATGAACTTCTCCAATGTGGGTCCTTCCCACAGGCTGCAGTTCTTCATGAACTGCTCCAGCGTGGGTCCCTTCCACAGGGTGCAGTCCTTCAGGCACAAACTGCTCCAGCGTGGATCCCCCATGGGGCCACAAGTCCTGCCAGCAAACCTGCTCCAGCATGGGCTCTTCTCTCCATGGGGCCACAGGTCCTGCCAGGAGCCTGCTCCAGCATGGGCTTCCCATGGGGTCACAGCCTCCTTCAGGCATCCACCTGCTCTGGCGTGGGGTCCTCCATGGGCTGCAGGTGGAGATCTGCTCCACCCTGGACCTCCCTGGGCTGCAGGGGGACAGCCTGCCTCACCATGGTCTTCCCCACGGGCTGCAGGGGAATCTCTGCTCCGGCGACTGGAGCACCTCCTCCTCTCCTTCTTCACTGACCTTGAGGTCTGCAGGGTTGTTTCACATATTTTCACTCCTCCCTCCAGCTGCAATTGCTGTTGAGCAGCTACTTTTTTCCCTTCTTAAATCTGTTATCCCAGAGGTGCTATCACCATCGCTGATGGGCTCAGCCTTGGCCAGCAGCAGGTCTGTCTTGGAGCCGGCTGGCATCGGCTCCATCGGACATAGGGGAAGCTTCTAGCAGCTTCTCACAGAAACCACCCCTGTAGCCCACCTGCTACTAAAACCTTGTCATGCAAACCCAATACACTTCCTTTGTGTCTGATGGAGCCAATGCCAGCTGGCTCTAAGATGGACCCGCCCCTGGCCGAGGTCGAGCCCATCAGCGATGGTGGTAGCACCTCTGGGATAACAGATTTAAGAAGGGAAAAAGTTGCTGCAGCACACAAACTGCAGCCAAAGAGACAAGTGAGAATATGTGAGAGAAACCACTCTGGAGACCCCAAGGTCAGTGAAGAAGAAGGAGAGGAGGTGCTCCAGGCGCTGGAGAAGAGATTCCCCTGCAGCCCGTGGGGAAGACCCTGGTGAGGCAGGCTGTCCCCCTGCAGCCCAGGGAGGTCCAGGGTGGAGCAGATCTCCACCTGCAGCCCAGAGAGGACCCCATGCTGGAGCAGGTGGATGCCTGAAGGAGGCTGTGACCCCATGGGAAGCCCATGCTGGAGCAGGCTCCTGGCAGGACCTGTGGCCCCATGGAGAGAAGAGCCCATGCTGGAGCAGGTTTGCTGGCAGGACTTGTGGCCCCATGGGGGATCCACGCTGGAGCAGTTTGTGCCTGAAGGACTGCACCCTGTGGAAGGGACCCACGCTGGAGCAGTTCATGAAGAACTGCAGCCTGTGGGAAGGACCCACATTGGAGAAGTTCATGGAGGACTGTCTCCCATGGGAGGGAACCCACGCTGGAGCAGGGGATGAGTGTGAGGACTCCTCCCCCTGAGGAGGAAGGAGCGGCAGAGACAACATGTGATGAACTGACCCCAACCCTGATTCTCTGTCCCCCTGTGCTGCTGGGGGGGATAGGTAGAGCAAATTTGGGAGTGAAGCTGTCTTTGGGAGGAAGGGAGGGGTGGGGAAAGGTGTTTTAAGATTTGGTTTTATTTTCTCATTTTCCTACTCTGGTTTGATTGGCAATAAATTAAGTTAATTTTCCCTAAGTCAAGTCTGTTTTGGCCATGACGGTAATTGGTAAGTGATCTCTTCCTGTACTTATCTCAACCCACAAGCCTTTCATTATATTTTCTCTCCCCTGTCCAGCTGAAGAGGGGAGTGATAGAGTGGCTTTGGTGGGCACCTGGCATCCAGCCAGGGTCAACCCACCACAGGAAGTTTCTAGCAGCTTCTCCCAGAAGCCACCACTGTAGCCCTCCTCTGCTACCAAAACCTTGCCACACAAACCCAATACAATATCCAAACATTTATACTGCACTGTAATATTCAAATGGTGGACTGCATAAGCTAAACAAATGAGGTAAACTTTTTATATTTGTGATTTTTTCATATAGATGTAAACAATTTAATACGCAGATGAATCTTCTGAAAAAAAAATTACTCATCTAACATTTTTAGAAAATTTTAACTTATGTTTAAATATAACCGCATTTTTTTTTTTACTATTATTTTTACTATTATTTGTAAAATTTCCATTGAAATGAATGATCAGTATGTTAAAAGACCTTTGGAAACAATGAACTATATATTTAACTTCATTGTAGTTACATTTGAAGAAATTAGTGTACTCATACTACTGTTACCTGATGGCTGTATGTCAGACTATAGCTGCATTGAAGGGCTTCAGTGAAGTGCTTTGGAAGTTACTGGTTTAGGTGTGGGTCAAGGAGAACAGAGATCATACTGAATACTTTACACTTGTGTAAAACTTCATCTGAGACTCCTGAAGAAATATTTGTGGTTTTTTTTTCCAAATAGCAGTCACATTTGTACAAAGTGTAAGAGCAGTATAAATTTGGTTAGCTGTGGTAAACTCAAGTTGATCTCAGTCACAGACTTGTTAAATTCAAGTAATGTCCCTGCTATCACTTTTTTGGAAAAAAACCTCAGCAGAATATACTGCCTTCAAATAACTATTTGTGATCATCAGGTATGCTCCATTGGACCAGTGGGAACCATTTACAATTAATGAGGTAGAATCACTGCTTACATATCACTGTAATGTAATTTTGTAGTGTTATCGTGTGTTTTCCTAAAAAGTAAACAAGAAGTTAACTCTAAGCATATCAGTCTGAATAAATTAAATGGCTAACATCCACAAATGGATCAAATCAATACTCCATTTTAGTTATGTGTCATATTATTTCTTACAGATATCTTGGAATCCAAGTGCCTTCCATAGTAAGTAGCAGCTTTTCTTTTAGCATTTTTTATATTAAGGAACCTATGTTAAACCAATGGGTCCGCTCATGTGGATACCTCTGCCCACATGCGATTCTGCTAATACAACTTTTTAGAAGTAGTAGGTTAGTTAAAAATAAAAAGCTAAAAAATGTCCAAAACCCTAAAAGAAAGTGTCTGGAGACAGTCACTTGCCTTGCCAAATCCCCTTTAAGGTGTTTCTCAGGCTCCAGTCAGGAGGCAGTGATGGCTACTGCAGAGCTCTTGCTGTGCCCTTGCTTTCTTTCCATATCAGATAGGTTCTGTAAAAAACAGAAGGGTGTTTTAGAACATCTTTATCTGAAGAGCCATTACAGGTCAGATAGATAGTAAACTTTTAATTTGCCAGTACAATGTGCAGAACTAGTAAGTGGCAGCTCTTCCTGTCATCAGGAGGGATCATTTGTTCTTGGTTTTGTACACAGTCTTTCTTGGTTTATGGCACTGAAATTTTCTGCCTTTCAACACATCGCAATCTGGTGGTGAAAAGTACTATTTTAGAGTATATCTGCTTCTTTCCAGGCAACAAGTAAGCTGCCAACTAGGAAGCTGCAAGGGGCAATTTTAGAGCTAAAGGTCCTTTGCTTATTTCTGAGGTAAGTTCAATATTGCTGCATGTAAAGTGCATTGTGTAAAAGTCCTTAGCATTACCTGGAGAATATATCTCTAAAGATACCTATTTTGAAACAGTGGTTCCAACTAGGGTATGTAATGAACTCGGTAGCAACACTGGCAGCACACTCCTCTTGTTAGATACTAAGCAGAGAAAGGTAACCATACTGACTTTAGAATACTTATGCAAGTCAATGCTTTGCTTTACACCGATTTCTTCATGTTACCACTAGTGGCTACTCTGGCAGCTCTGGCAGCTTTTTATTCCTTGCGTGCGGGGTTTACTGCTGTATCACACAGTCGCTAATAGCAGTACTGTGTTTTTCTCTGTTACTGTAAAATCAAACACTACGTAAGGGAACTGTTGGGTACCGTGGACTTTTTCAGTTCAGGCCACTGACTTGTGCCTGAACTTGGAGTTCTAGCCACATTTTTGGGGTCGGCAAGTACAACCAAGAGTCAGACACAAAAAGAAAGATGATACGACCTAAGTGGTGTACTAGGAAAAAGATCTTTTCTGTGACATTATGAGTGATTGTGAACAAAGCAAAATTGCATTTGCTAAAGCCCAAAAGGTTCTGCAGTAATTTATATATAAACTGCAAAAAGTTGTATTAAAAATTTAATCAGTGTAAGGGTACGGGATAAAACATGTCAGATGTGGTATGTGGGATCTAAATGTGGCCTCAGTGTGAAGACACAGAATGAAGTGCAGGTTGACAGTGCTTCCCAAGATGCAAACCTGAGTGACAGATTGACTTATTTCTTGAAATAGCCCTTTGTTTTGTCTCAAACACTAAGGAGGCTCTGTCTTCTTACAGTAAAGAATATGGTAAAGATTCAGAGCCATGCATTTATATTTTTGCAATAAATTAGCTATTTCAAATATGACAACTTTCATTAATGACTAGACTACTATAATCTACTTCAAGTAAAATGATATTTAGAAGTGTCTGTGTATGTGTGTGTATGTTTGTGTATTTATATGTATTTATTTCTGAAACTTCAAACAAAATATCGGAATACTGAATTGTTCTTGGTTAGGCAATTTATTTTCTTTTGGGTAACTACTTCTGTAATAGTTCTTCAAGTTGTTTCCAAATTCCAGTAACATCAAGAATATGCAGTTTGCCCAACATTATGAAACATTTAAGTATATTCAGTTCAACTTCCTTACGTTACTTTGTGATATTTCTTTCAGTTTTGTTCTCATTTGCTATGTGAATTTCCCTCAACAGACTAAATTTAAATAGCTCAAACAGTAAATAATTTTATTTTACTGAAATTGTTAATTGTTATAATGATATTCCTTGTCTCTTCAGTGGAGCAGAAGTACATTGATTATGTATTCAGGGCTTTATCTAGTTATTGTCTTGAAAACATGTGTCCTGGTTTCGGCTGGGATGGATAGAGTTAATTTTCTTCCTAGCAGCTGGTACAGTTGTTTGGATTTAGTGTGAGAATAACATTGATAACACACTATATTGGGTTTGTGTGGCGGGGTTTTGGTAGCAGGGGAGGGGGCTGCAGGGGTGGCTCCTGTGAGAAGCTGCCAGAAGCTTCCCCAGCTCCAAGTCGGACCCGCCTCTGGCCCAGGCCGAGCCCATCAGCGATGGTGGTAGTGCCTCTGGGAGAACAGATTTAAGAAGGGGAACCGGCAGTGAGTGGGGGGAGTGGGATGTGAGAGGAACCCCTCTGCAGACACCGAGGTCAGTGTGGAAGGAGGGGAGGAGGAGTGCCGGAGGAGGGGATGTCCCTGCAGCCCGTGGTGAGGCGGCAGGCTGTCCCCCACAGCCCGTGGAGGGGAGCAGGGGAGCAGATGCCCACCTGCAGCCGGGAGAGAGGAGCCCACGCCGGAGCAGGTGAATACCCCCCAAGATGGCCGTGACTCCATGGGAAAGCCCACGCTGGAGCAGGCTGTGACTGAAGGACTGCAGCCCGTGGGAAGGGACCCACGCTGGAGCAGGGGACGGGTGAGGAGTCCTCCCACAGAGGAGGAAGGAGCGGCAGAGACAACTTGTGATGAACTGACCCCAACCCCCATTCCCTGTTCCCCTGCGCTGCTTGGGGCGAGAAGGTAGAGAAAATGGGGAGTAAAGTTAAGCTTGGGATGAAGGGAGGGATGGTGGGAAGGTGTTTAAGATTTGGGTTTACTTCCCATTATCCTTGCTTTGATTTGATTTGTAGAAAATTAAATTGATTTTGTTTTTTCCTCAAGTTGAGCCTGTCTTTTGCCTGTGACTGTAATTGGTGAGTGATCCCTCCCTGTCCTTGTCTTGACCCATGAGCCTTTTTTTATATTTTTTCCTCTCCATCCCATTGGGTGGGGGAGTGAGCAAGCAGCTTCAAGGTGCTTTGTTCCCGACTGGGCTTAAACCACAACACACAGTGATGTTTTAGTTGTTGCTAAGTAGTCCTTATCCCAAGTTAAGTATTTTTCAATTTCCCATGCTCTGCCAGCAAGCAGGTGTACAAGAAACTGGGAGGGAGCATAGTCAGGACAGCTGACCTGAACTAGCCAAAGGGATATTCCATACCATAGAATATCATGCTCAGTATATAAACTGGGGGGAGTTGGCCGGGAGGGTCAGATAGCTGCTCAGGCATCGGTCAGTGGGTGATGTGCAATTGCATTGTGCATCACTTGTCTTTTCATGGGTTTTATTTCTCTCTTTTTTTGTTATATTCATTTTCATTACAATTATTATTATATTTTATTATTATTGTTATTACTATATTTTAGTTTAGGTTAGTTATTAAACCATTCTTGTCTCAACCCACAAGTTTTACTGTTTTTTTCCAATTCTCCTCACCATCCCACTGGGAGTGGGGAGGAGCAAGCAAGCAGCTGCATGTTACTTAGGTGCTGGCTGGGGTTAAACCACGACAATGTGCAAAGATGGAGACCACACAACCTCTCTGGATAACCTGTTTCACTCCCTGACTAATTTCATGCTGAAAAAGTTCTTTATATCCTGTCAGAACATCTCTTGTTTCAGCTTATGCCAGTTGTCTCTCATCCTCCCACCATACACCACTGTGAATAGCTAGACTCCATAACTTCCCCATGGGTCCTGAAGCATGTAGTGGTTGATGTTACTCCCAAACTGTCTCTTACTCCAGCTGAAGGAGCCCAGTTCCCTCAGCCTGTTCCGAAGGAGAGTTTTCCGGCCTTTGGCCAGCTTAGTGGCCCTCCCCTGGATTTACTGCTGTTTATCAGTGTCTTTTCTCTATTGGAGCAGCCAAAACTCGACACAATATTTACATGCAGTCTAGAAAGTGCTGAGCAGAGGGGAACAATCCTTTCCCATTATACACTGACTGTGTGCTCCTGTGATACAGGCCAGGATACTGTTGGCCTGCTTTGCTGCCAGGACACACTGCTGACTTATACCCAGCTTGCTGTCCAGCAAGACCCCCAGGTTGTTTTCAGCAGAGTTGCTCTGCAATCAGTCAGTATCTAGCCTGTATCACTACGGTGGGTTCTTTCTTCCAAAGTGCAGCACTAATCCTTATTAAATTTCATAAAATTCCTCTTGACCCATTCTTCCAGCCTGTCTAGGTCCCTCTGAATGGCAGCTCTACCATCAAGTACATTGATTGCGTCCCACAGTTTGGTGTCATCTGCAAACTTGGCAAGAGCACACTTGGTCACCTTTTCCACGTCCTTGATAAAGGTGTCAAACAGGACAGGTCCCAGTACTATGTATGTAGTTATTTTATTGTAACAGGCAAGCAGGCTGGTCAGCCATGATTTGCCCTTGATAAATCTGTGCTGACTGTTCCTGATCATTATCTTCCTGTGCCCAGAAATGTGTTCAAGGTGGACTTGCTCTGTGATTTTCCTTGGGACGAAATCAGGCTGACAAGCTTGAAGTTACCCATCTTGACCTTTTTTTGAAGATGGGTACAACATTTCCCTTTTTCTAATTGTGAGCAACCTCCCCTGATGTCCATGACCTTTCAGAGATGACGGAGATAGGCCTTGCAAGAGCACAGGACAGTTTGCTCAGCACCCTTAGATGCAGCCTCGTAGACTTGTATAGGTCCCATAGACTTGTATGGGTGAAGTTCTCTGAGGCATTTCTGAATGTGTTAGCTGTTTCTGTAAGAGAGCCATACTTAACAATTACGTGTATTTCTAGGTCTCTGTACTTGTTGTTCCTTCCATTGAGAGTTGGTTGACATTTTCCACTTTAAGCAGTTTTGGTTTTTTTCAAAATATTGTATTAAGTCACGTTCCAGGTCAGTGTAATGTTTGTTTAGCTGAAACTCACTTCAATTACGTCACTTCCTCTGTGGAATCTTTCTGGAACTTAATGGTCGTGATAAGAAAATCATGTATGGTAATGGTGGTGGCAGCTCACGATTATGATAAAGGATATAATTGTTTAGGTACAAGTAACTCTCTGATTATCTCTATTTACAGTGCTGTTGATAATCTCAGCAGATGACCCTGAAGTTACAGACAGTGATGACAGTGGACATTCAGAACTGTATTTCTAAATTAGATAAGAAAATGAATAAAAAACAAGGCATGGCTTCCCAATCCTGGTGTTCACTGTTTAAAATACATATATATATAGTGTAGAATAAAATATTATATTATAAAGTCAGAGGTATCATTAAGAATATAATAAATACACAGTAAATTAACATGCTAATCATATTTCAAGCATTGGATATTTTAGAAATTTGTCATTCTTTTTTCCTGAATGACAAAACATTGATTTCAAGCAAAGTAAAAAATTATTATTTATGTCATATTTTGTAATAAAGCAAAGCCAGCAATGCATAATAATGCTTTCAAAAAAAAGAACATTTTAATTGCAAGTCCAAGTCAGAGTTACATTTTTTCATTATATTCTTAGGAATAAGTGCCTTGATTTTAATTATGCCTGAGAAAACTTGAAGAGTTTTAAATGTGAGTGAGATCTTTCCTGCCTAGAACATGTATGCAAATTCTGCTTTTTGGTCATTGATTCATAAGTTATGAATGTACATGAGCTTCCCAGTCTGCTGCTGGTAAATTTTTATAGTATTTTAAGAAATGCTATAAGCACTACAGTAAATTTGAGGAAGGAATCCACACATTGAGAAAATGTAGCGATGGGGCATTAGACTTATATGAGGTATTTTTTGCTATTTATATGTCTTCTTTCTGTTACCTCATCCAGAAGACTTACATAGTCTTCTGGCAAAGACTACTCAGATGTCTTGTCTTTCCTACTGTATATCCAGGCCTCTCTTCCTAATTTTTGATGGTTACGACACATGCTCTAGCTCTAGAGGTTATGGAAGGCTATCATGCTGTCAGATTGGAGTTTTGATATTTATTCAGTGTGAACAGGTTGGTGTTAGCAGATGCCACCATCTAGCTGTGTTAGTGCTTCTGCTTTCCAGCAAGAAGAGCTGGGTCTTTTTGACTTAACAGTCATATGGATGAAAGAAGTATTTGTAAAGGCAGGCAGTGTGTCTCATTTGGGCTTTGTTACTTGTGTGTGTGTACTTTCAGATGCAATTGCACTTGCTTACTGAGAGGCTTTCCTCCATTGTGCTCCAACGATAGCTTATGTCAGTCTGTTTGACAGCTCTGTCAGGTAATGAAGTGCTCTCAGATCGTGCTGATCCTTGCTGCGAAAGGCATTGAGCAGTTCTTTATAGCTAAGACTAATGTTGACTGTGCTAGAGCTTTTCCTCTGCTCCACCAGAATGGTTTAGAGATAAAAGGTTAGTGGAAGCTGGAAGTAAGGCAGAGAACTGTATGTGTGGATGTTTAGTTATTCCTTCCTTGTGTGCATTACACTGCCTATCCTGAATTACAGCTGCCACATATCAACTAACTTGGCTGAGGCTTCTTTGAAATTTCTTGTCTTTTCAAATCTTGACTAACTTGGCTAGCATTGTGTTACCTGTAATCTTATAACTTTACTTTTTTTATCCTTTTCCAGATCTACAGTAAATATGTTAATAGATTTTCTAGATTTTTTTGCTTGACTTTGTTGACTCTAATTATGTAGACTGGAGACAGTTCATAGCTATCTATTTTAACTGGTTTTCCTATGTACATGTAAAAGAAGAATAAAGAAAAAATACATATGCAGGTATATATCTCAGAATAAGAAATGGACAAGTATGCTGCATCTGAACATGTTATACTTTTAAAATGGCTAATTTATAGTGCTTTTCTTAAACCAAATATAATTCAAGTCATGTTGGTATTTATTGCATTTGATCTGACACTCAGAATGTTTTGACTGCTCAGGGGAAATAGTGTAAGAGCTCACAAATGCTAAAAGGGGGTGATATAGTCCTCTCTGCTGTGGGTTCCTACAAGTTATGTCTGGGGGTTGTTGGTTTTCTCCATGAGCAGATTCAGCACACTTAAGTTGTCAGAAGACTTACCCAGTCAAAAACATGAAAACTTTTTTTTCAAAGTTAATGATTTTTTTATAAGTTCATGACAGTGTTTGCTAAAGTCTTAGAGGGGTAGGTCTGCACAATTGTGAGGAAGAAGGAGAGGATGAAGAAGCAATCTTTCTCCTGTGTGGTGTCACTACACCATTATATTGGTTCAACTGTTGATGAAATCTCAGCTTCATCTTGCACAGACTTGAACTTACAAACTGTTCTGAGCTTGATTTGGGCTTAAATTTAGCCCAAAAGCCAGAGCGGATGACACCTTCAATGAATAATGAAGATTTTGCACCTTTTTGGTTTAGCTCTGTAGAATGTAAAATTCTTCGAAAGTGTTCATTATTACTTTTTTCTCTTTTTAACATTTTTTCACAATCTACTAGACTAATAGTACTTTGTATTTTTGTTCTCTGTCTGTTTTCTCCAGTCGAGGCCTCTTGCCCTGCAGGACATTTTGTGAGGCAGCAAAAGAAGGCTGTGAACCAGTGCTGGGTATGGTAAATGCTTCTTGGCCAGAATTCCTGAAGTGCTCTCAATTCCAAAATGAAACTGAAAATGACACCACTACAAGGCTATGCTTCTCACCACACCAAGAAAAAGGAAAGCAGTGTATGTTTCCATTCTTAACTGTTACACTGTGTTTGTGAGTTCCCATTTAATAATGTATTTTTTATTGTGTAGGAAAAGCTCTTGGGTGAAATTATTATTTCTGTTTCTGTTATGTTCCTTCACATTACTGTGATAGTCTGGTTGTCAGTTGGTTATAGTTTTGCTGTGCTTTAATTGTTCAGACTGAATTTTTTTCAGACTTGGATTGATTTGAGGCTTTTTTGTTTTGCATCAAAAATTCTGAGCTGTTTCAAGGAAAGAAGGTAGGCGAAAAGTAATATGCCCTTTAAAACTGTTCTGCTGATTTTTTCTTTGCTAAGCTCTAGTAAATACAGTATTGTTACTTGGAGCAGGAACCTGATACACAGGCCAAATTTCAAGTGTATCTCCTTTTTCCTTGCTGTAAAAATGAGCCCAGAACTGATTGAGAGGTAAACTTTTCAAAAATTGTGGTTTGTTTACATCCACTCATAGGATCACAGAATCATTTAGGTTGGAAAAGATCCTTAAGATCATCTGCTCCAAGTGTTAACCTAACACTGCCAACTCGACCACTAAACCATGTCCCTAAGCACCACATCTACACATCTTTTAAATACATCCAGGGATGGTGACTCAATCACTTCCCTGGGCAGCCTGTTCCAATGCTTGACAGCCCTTTTGGTGAGGAAATTTTTCCCAATACCCAATCTAAACCGCCCCTGGTGCAACTTGAGGCCATTTCCTCTTGTACTATCACTAGTCACTTGATAGAAGAGACCAGCACCCACCTCACTACAACCTCCTTTCAGGTAATTGTAGAGATTGATAAGGTCTCCCCTCAGCCTCCTCTTCTCCAGCCTAACCAGCCCCAGCTCCCTCAGCTGCTCCTCATAAGACTTGTGCTCCAGGCCCCTCATCAACTTGGTTGCCCTTCTCTGGACACGCTCCAGCACCTCAATGTCTTTCCTGTGGTGAGGGGCCCAAAACTGAACACAGGACTTGAGGTGTGGCCTCACCAGTGCCCAGTACAGGGGAACAACCACCTCCCTGCTCCTGCTGGCCACGCTGTTTCTGATACAGGCCAGGAAGTCTTTGGCCTTCTTGGCCACCTGGGCACACTGAGCAGCAAGCCTGACTCTTTTTTCTTACTGACTCCATTGCTGGAGTTCTCTTGCTGCCATCTGAGGCTTTACTGTTGATAGGCATCATCCCATGAGCCTAAGTGACAGAGGCTCATATGGTCCATCTGTGCGTTCTAACTTTGTTAATGAGTTCTGGGTGACAATAAACAGGAAGTGATATGATGAAAATTTTTTTTCATTTCGTTTAAAATACCTAAGAAGTTACACACTCAAAACTACTTTAAAAGATGAGGAGATTGAACAGTATATCTTTGAATGTTAGTTAATGCTACAGTTAAGATTGTTTGTATATCCTGGGTTATCTCCTTGCACTTTCTGAATATGCATAATAATATAGCCTTAAATTACTGGGCCAAGTCTTTTTAGCAGTTGGATTCTCTCCATCTGTTAAGGCATGTTTTGAGGGGTCATGAAGTAAAGGAGGCTGTTGTCTATACCTACATTCACCTGTGGGAACATTTGTAATGGCTGAGGTGGGGAAATACACAAAGATGGATTGCGTCTTGTTGAAGGCAGTTGAATGCTGTCCAGGAAAACTGGATACTATCGATAAGTCTTTTGTAGGGTTTCTATGGGATTTTGGGCAAGTTGCTGTAGTGAAAGCCACTGGGAACTGTGTTTTAACCATATGATATAAATATATGCCAAATATACAGAAAAATTAGGTCTAATGGATCTCTCCAAATGGGAACCATAAGCAAGTAATTATAAAAATGCATATTTTTTTTCCATGCCTCACCTTCCCTTTGTAAAATGGGAATAAAACTGTGCATGGGGACATTGTAACCATATGTGTGTTGATGCATTTGGTATCATAGTGATGAACATCTTAGGAATTAGGAATACAATAATTTTATCTTCATGGCAAGTTCAAATAACAAGGTAAGAGGCTGTAGCATAAACATGTAAGTATGGTAAGGGGTTGTACATTGAACAATGAGAGTAACTAGCAATGAGCAGTGAGTCACTAGCATATTAATTGAGCATGCTCATACTGGGCACAGAATGAGGTATAATTCTGAAAAAGCAATAGGATGTTAGAGAACCAGGTTTCATGCGTGTGTGCTACACAGACTGAATACAAGGTACCATATAAATATGCTGATTAAATTTTGACAAATTATAGCTGGCTGTAGTGTTCAAAAGTCCCACCAAAGCTAGATAGCTAAACTTTTAATTTTTTTTTCTTTTTTTTTTTCTTCAAAAAATCTTTGAACCTCACATGCCTTTCCAAGCTCTGTTGGAGAATGTGTGCTTGACTTATCTTCTAGTTAGAATCTAGAGCATTTATCCTGGGGCAATTACCAGCTTTCCTGAAAAATGTTTATTAGTTAGAATTGGGATTATCTAGTGGACATATACGTGTTCATGTGTCACTGTGGATATTTGTCTCTTTGTCTAGTTTTTTCCTCCACGGGCTTTGCAAATTGAGCGCATGTTACCAATGTGGAGAAACTACTGTGACATACATTCCTGATGTGACCACAGATGTACTGAACATACTGGAAAATCTGAGCCACGTGCCATTATAGTAGAACCATCCAAGTGTACAAAATGAGTCACAAAGGTGCAGTTCTGTAGACAGGGCTGTATCAGTCAGGTTGATATCCTTTCACACAAGTGACAAGTGAATACCCAGTAGGTGAGAAAATCAGCTACTCTGAAAATAGTTTCAGGAATCCAGCTGTTGAGATTTAAGATAGATGGCTGAACTGGTTTCACAGTTCTAATGAGTTGTGAGTGTGTAAGGGAGTGAGGGGGAAGCATCATCAGTCATTCATTCACATGAATCCAGTAATGCATGCAAGGTGGGGAGAAATCTCAGAAACCTTCCTAGGGGCTGTTCTACCTATCCTTACTCACAGAAATATTCCAGCTCTGTTTTACTTTCTTTCAGCTGTCACTGTGTTTTTCTGTTATTTTATTTGCTTTGACCAGCCAACATAGCTGATACTGTTAAAACTGGAAAAAAACCCCACAGTAGCTTGAATGAGAAGTAAAGCAACATAATGAGCTGGCTTACATTAACGTGAAGCTCTCACAAGAGCCCTGAAATTATTTTTCAGTTAATTTGAATGGTAAAATGCTTTCAAAAGCAGCAGTGCATATGATGCTTCTGCTTTCTATACAGCAAAACTGTGTAAGCGACAGTATGGAACTGTTGGACAATGTTCACTTTTGTATTATTACTAAAGCGGCATTATGAATGTCTGTTTCTGTTAAAAAATGATGCACGAGGCCTGAACTGCACTTCATAGCCATGAGATTTGTAATAAATAATACTATTTAAGTTATATGAAAGACATAGTACATTAAAATTTAAATACAGAATGTTAATTCTATTGCATTGTTATGTTGCATATTATTTATACTGTTTGTTCTTAAAGGTACAAAAAAGTATACTACAAAAACCAGTAAGACCTTTTTTCCAGTGAGAAACTGTTTTTAAATAGCTATCAGTTGTGCCAAATCATGAAAATATTTTTCGTATCCTTTTTTCCAAGAACAAATTTACAGTTTTGTCTTAGGAGATTTTATCTCTCCACAGAATTTTTTTACAATGTTTCAAGTAGTGAAAGTTAACTATATGAAAGTACATTTTTTTCAGGTACCTTTTATTGCAGATCCTCCCGTGATCACAGTTTCATTCCTATTGGAGTGATTTTAGTCCTGACTCGGATTTAATGGAGACATTAACTTACATTTTTCTTCATGTTAGTTTCTTAAAAACTATTTCTCTTTTCTTTGTTTTTTTCCTGAACAAGATGAGAAAGGGACTGTACATGATGGTTTCTGGATATTATAATAATTCCTATATACTACAAATGCATATGTTTTCCAGTTAGTAGTTGAACTTTAAATCTGTAAAAAGCAATGAACAAAAAAAACGAATCATGAAAAGAAATGAGAGTAAGTATGTGTATAAGTAACACATGACATTATAAGTAGAATTAAATTGTAAGTATCACAGACCTTTTCTGTTCTCTAAGACAAATAAATCTTTGTGAACTTTTTACTCAGTGTCTATTGCAGCAGTTTTTCAGTTGGATACAGTCTTTTAGTTAATTTTTTTCTGCTTAGAAAAGTTATAGTATTTGGTGAACAGGAAAACCATTGTTGGTAATCCGGATAATCTCCCTTCTTGGCCAAAACAGAAATAAATTTTCATACATGTTGATAAATGCCCTGCCATGTTCAAGGGCATGGTAGAGTTAAATGCATGTATAATTGGAGTGAGCTTTTTCAGCTGTTTGAAGATCCCACCACAGGAGCTCTTAGCCTGTTTTAAGTTGGATAAGAAGCATTTAATTGGAGCACCACATTAAGAATATCAGCAGTAGTCATTAACAGCTAATGTAACATTTTAAGACACTGTAAAAATAAATAGTTAATAGATGTATTAACACCACAACTATAGACTTTAGCAGTATTTCCCTCTTATAAAAGCATTACCTTTACCCAAGTTTAGCTTTGAATTTTGCAGTAACTCAGCCAAACATTTCAAACTTTCTTCTAGTGGCTGTCATCATACATTATCTTGTCCTGCATAAGCTGCAATAGTGCAAACAATACAGAAAATACTCAAAAGAATTAATATAATATATACAAGGAAACTACTAATGTTCTTAACCAAATATGCTTAACTAATGCAGATCTTGTTTTTTTTTTTCCAAGAATAAAATGCCAGTAAAAATTGTTGTGATACTCCATGGTGCTCAGTTTATCTTCCAGGATTTTTCACCAGGATTTTTGGTATTAATTTGTCTTTGAGGAATACCTTTGAGCAGAGATTCAAAGGCAGTATTGGGTTACAGCCAGGTATTTATTTTTCTGTTGGCAATATGAAGCTAATTATACACATCCAATACAGTATTTATTTGAGAAAAAGCTTTTAAAATCAGAAAGACATTATCTTTCTTTTGTGCCCTTGCATTCACTTAATGCAGTGAAAAGAAGAGAGAGATGATCTATGTATGAATAACATTGATACTGACCAGCTGCAAAAACAGCCATAGTGGAATAATTTTTTGAGGAGGACAAAATGTTTTTCAGGATTGTGGTAGTGTTTCATGTAAGGGAACATTCACAGTTGAAAAAACTGTTTCCCCCAAGCACTTGTTCTTTACTTCTGTTGACCTTGCATTAGGACATTATATTTTATTATGTCCTTTGATTTGTTTATTCTCCCATTCTGCCTCCCCCACCGTTTATCTCTGCCTGCCTTCTTGTTCTTTGCCTGTTTCTTTTCCAGCTTGGAGTTTCCTATGTGGCCTTTTTAGACCACTTCACTTGAGTGGAAGAGAAAGGTCTTTTGTGTTCTTTTTCCCATTAGGGTTTTGCTTCATAAGGACATACAGAAATGGACAGTTTCCTGGGGGGAAGGAGTTGCCAACTTTCCCAATTCTGTGATCGTGATCCTAGTATCAAAACTTTCTAGAATTGACAGCTACAAGATGCATACATTGTACCGCAGGGTACATAGGGTATAGGGAGCAGGTGATGAAAATTTGCAGGCAAGAGAATACAAGGATTCCTCTGTGTCCTGCTGTGCTATTGTGACTGTATTGAGTCAGACAAAAAGTCCATCTATCTTGTAATGCTAACTCCAAAAGCTGCCAAAATCAGATGCTCAGAGAAGAATAGGAGAACAGGGCAAGACTATGTGGCAATACTTTTCCAAAATACTCCTGCATTTTCCATCTGTTTGAGATTCAAGGACTTTTCTGTAATTTGTGACCCACCATAGGTTTTTATTCTATTGATGTGTCCCTTTGTTTCATGGATCTATGTACATTTTAGCATCCGTGTATCCTGTTGCAAAGTGTTACAGCTTATCTATGCATTGTATGAAGAGTACCACCTTTTGATTGTTTTAAAGGCAATTTTATTTGATACCGCCTAGTTCTTTCATAGCATTAGACAGTGAATGTTGCCTCCTTTTCACTTCGGAAAAAAAAATTAGCAGCACTTTTCGTGGTTGTTTTCACAGATATACAGTGCTTTATCTGTTGCTATACCTTGAAATGCAACCAGACACCAATCTTGAGGACCGTCGAATAATGTTTATTTCAGTCTGTGCTATCTGGGGGACGTGCTATGCTTTCCAGGGATGTGCCTGCATCATCTTCCATAGATGGCATTCCAATCATCTAGCTGGGGAGTACAGCACATAAATGGTCTTGGCTCCTCAGAGACACTTTTGATAGTACACCAGATGCAGGTAAAATCAAGCATTTTTTGCCACCAGTGGTGTTTAGTCAGGGATTTTGGAAGCTTTTCCAGACTATAAACCTTTCTAGGGAAGGTTTAAACCAAGCAAGTTTCTCTATCAGCAAGGATTGCTTCCATTTTCTTTTGGTTCTTTTTACATAACACTGTTTCTTCTTCAGGAGTCTGGGTGTGTGAATATTTGCATAATTATATTAATAAATGTATGAATTATTGACAGAGGTATCAGTAATTAACATTTCCCAGCACATTCCTTTATAATAACACCTTTACAATTTTTTATAATTTTGGCAAATTTGAGTGGAATGGTCCATAATTTTTTTACTTCAGACATCTATTTTAGGCTTTATTTCTTCTTCTTCTGCTTTGTTTCAAACAGTCTCAGCATTTCTGAGTATGCAACTGTTCACCTGTGTTGAAGAAAGTCTTATAAATGGTTGCATATCTAAGTCCTCTAGGTTTCAGATCAAATATTGAAACTTAACATTCAACAAAAGTGCTTGTTTTACAGCATAAGACAAGGCTTTTATAGTTTCCATTAAAATCTGATCTTTGGAGGTATGATCAAATTGTCAACCTTCTGAAAACTTCTTGCGCAAGCTCAGTAGAAAGCAGAAATTACATTCATTGGAGATACTGTTCACAGTGTGTGTGCTCTCCTTGCCCTGAACACTGCACTGACTGGACCAAACACATCCAGTCATCACCTATCAGAAGACTGCAAGAGGTGAGATAAATTTTTCTTAAAATTCCTTCTGACTACTGCTGGGTGCTAAAACTGAGAGAAGGAAAACTGATTTCATTCTTCCTCTTGTTTGCATATAACATACAAGTTAAATAGGAAGATGCTCACTTTAAGTAAGAAGAAATGGAGAAGGGGATTAGGATGGAAATCAGAATGGATAGGAGCAGAATAGGATATGAGATGTATTAGGAAGGGAGAGTCAGAATGATTTATAAGTGTTTGAACACACTTTTTCTCACAGATCAGAAATTAATATGGGACTCCAGGACCTTTGCACTTCTGATCTGTAGGAAGAATGGTCAGATAAATATCCTTTGTTTTTTTACCTTTGTTCTCCCAGGCCAAATTGGCATATTGAGACAGAAGTCTGTTACTGTTGCTGTCTTAGTACCAGTGAAGATCTGTACTGGTGGAGATCTGTAAGCAAATCAAGATGGTTCCTTTAATGGTTCTTTTTGATCTATTTATGCTGTTTTCTTCTTTGAACACGCAGGGAGTTGCATAAAAGCCCAAGTTAGAAGAATGTAAGATTTCCAAGTCAGTTAAAGTTGCCTTCCAACCTCAAACAGCCTTTCTTGTATGATGAATTACAATCTTTTGATTATGTTATCATATTCTGGTTTTACCTTATGTCATCATCTGTGGGATAAACACTGGTCTACAGGGAACTAGAGCCCATACTGAGGAAGGCTATTGTTTCTAGGGCCCCCTGTAGGCTTTACTGATTGTAGCAATTGGAAAGTGCAGTGCGTAAGGCAGGGAAAGTGGAGAAACAAAAAGATCAGCTCATGATAAAAAAAAGTGATGTTTTAATATAGAATGAGATTCTTTCTGTGTCACTATTGCAGAGACCATGTGTAATGTTGGGCAAAGCAGTGGAATCAAAATTTTCTCAACTGTTCTTTGTATACTTCCAATTAACTGGACTCTTCATTTGTATAGCTGGGATTTATTTGCAATTGGAGTATGCTCTTGCAGCTACAAGTAACGGTAACAGGAATTATTCTTTGAACATGTAAAATAAAATCAGAGTCTTTACTCTCCAGAAAAAAAAAAAAATCACATACTGACATGTCTTAGATTGGGCAATTGAAGTTAGTATTCATTGTTATTCATAATTTTCACCTTAATATCTCTGTGCCTCATTTTTTTCCCCTGTAAAATGAGAATGTGAATGCTATCTAATCTTATGTTGCTATTAAGACTAGCATATTTTTTGCTGTTTGTGATACCCTTCCAAAAATGATAGAATAGAGGTGAGGCTGCAACTCTTCAATTAGAAGTTAGGAAACATGTCCAACCACACGGTGAGTAGTGAGGGACCTCCTGAGGAGCACATTATAGGGATGTGCAAAAGGATGGCACTGGTGGTTTTGCCCTGCCTGGCTTCTGATTAAGAGTCATAAACATTAAATGGCACACACTAGTTGAAAAATTTTATTTTAAAGTCCCTTATGTATTTTGGGCACCTTTCTGTAAAGTTAGAAACCTTCGTTAAAATATATTCCATAGGCAGCTTTCACTGCAATAACCATGGCCCCATTACACAACTGTAAAATAATGTTTTTATTGGAAAATCAAGATCATGTGCTGCCCAAGTGGAGAGCACACCTGGGAATGTAATAGAAAAGATTTTGAAATTATTCACATAAGTTTTTATTACAAACATGTTTTTCATACAAGGGGGTGTGTGTCACTTGATTAAGATTGCCCTGTTTGTTGGGGATGATAAAATAATATTTCAGGCTTGGAAAAGCATGTAAATAATGTTGAAAAACAAATAATCCTCTGCTGCCAAAAATTGAGAGTAATAATGAAGGTGCTGAGAGTGTGTGTGTGTGTGTGTATCCATTGCCATAGAGCAATAGAAAGGACTGCGATGCCAGGACCACAGATAAAATTGGAAATCTGGATGATTAATTGCACTTGCAGTCAGTGCAAGCTGGAGCTATTTGTCATTTTTGAAAAACACACTCGGCATGTTTAGGCATGTCCGGTGTCAGTGGTACATCACAGCATCCACTGTGCACCTAGTGGTTTGGCAAATTGTGAAGAATATCATGTTGCTATAGAGAAGGGCTGATAGCAGAAATGATGATGATGATATTTTTTGTGGGCACATTAAAGGGCAGATTTAACAGGTGTAATATAGTCTTTTCATGACTGCCTGTTGAGATCTTTTAAAATGGGGTATTCCCTACATGGCAGTTTTAAATGGGATTGTTCTATCTCAAAAATGGTATTGTTTCCATTGAGATTTATCTTTCAGGTTTTCCTCTTGACCTTCTTGCATTCAGTGATGTTACTCTGAGAGCTATCCTAATGTATCCCAAAATTCAATTCCTGTGGGAAATCTTGACTGTCAACTCACTGGTGTGAAAATAAGTTCATAAGACTCCTGCAGCATTAACTTTGTAGTACTGAGGCTAATGATTTTTCTCATCAAAGAGCCCAAGAAAACAGAGAAGTTTTTTCATCTTTTTATAGGTATAAAGCTAAGGCACAGATTGCCTGAATTGTCCAAGGTGATGCAAATAGTTTGCAGCAGAACTGGGAAGAGAACCTTTATCTCTGGAAAACCTAAAAGATTCCTTATTCCATAAGAACATCTTGCCTTGCCTAGGCTTTTTTTTTTATGGCATTGCTTCATAGTGCTTTTACAAATCAGCTAATCTTCAACAAATAAGATCACGTATGGAATTTTTGCAAGTAGCTCATTTTTTTTACAAATTTAGGCATTTTAAAATGAGAAATAGGGAGCTATGTTGTGATCAGGTGCAAAATGATGTTAATGGAGGAAGAGATTCTATAGCTGCTGCTGCTGAAACTGATGTTTTTTCATACCTGTGATTTGCATTGTGGTAAAGTTTGAAAGCTACAATTAGAGATCTTTATTGTTTTTGGCAAACTTGGATACAAAGTTTGAATTACAGTGGAATTTCTATGAGTAGAATTTTGAACTTTCATGAGATTTTATTCTTTGAACTTGCTGTTCTTACACATGGATACATTTAATAACTTTACAGTGGCAAAGTGACAGGATTTTTCTCCTCGATCTCTGAAAGCTGTTTCTCATTTCAGATATATATGCTTAAAGTAAAGTTACTGGTTTTTTTTGCTGATGCTTTACTGGAGGTGGAACTTTCTGTTTTGTTTAGCTTTGTTGAGTAGCCTGACTGTTAACGGTGGTTTTTGAAAAAAAACCAAACAAACAAAAAAACAAAACCCCAAACCAATAACCAGGTTCTGTACTGAATATTTGCTTTTCTGCTTGACATCTTTACTTGGCATCCCCATGTAATTTTCACTTGATATCTTTCCCTGTCCGTATGCTTTACAGGGATTTTTCTCAGTCAGTGTTTTCTAAAAGCAAAGGCTTGGAAGTTTGGTCTCTATTGCTGTTCACAAAGCTGCTTGCTCACTCCTACCCCTCCCCCCCCCCCCCCCTCTCCCCCGGTGGGATGAGGAGGAGAAAATATAAAAAAAGGCTCATGGATCGAGACAAGGGAGGTATCACTCACCAATTATAGTCATGGACAAAAACCAGACTCAACTTGGGGAAAAAACCAAAATCAATTTAATATACTACAAATCAAATCAAAGCAAGGATAATGGGAAGTAAACCCAAATCTTAAAACACCTTCTCCCACCCCTCCCTCCTTTCTCGCTCAACTCCACTCCTGGTTTTCTCTACCTCTCCTCCCCATCAGTGGCACATGGGGACAGGGAATGGGGGTTGGGGTCGGTTCATCACAAGTTGTCTCTGCTGCTCCTTCCTCCTCAGGGGGAGGAGGACTCCTCACTAGTCCCCTGCTCCAGCGTGGGTCCCTTCCCATGGGCTGCAGTCCCTCAGGCACAGCCTGCTCCAGTGTGGGCTTTCCCATGGAGTCACGGCCATCTTGGGGGGTATTCACCTGCTCCGGCGTGGGCTCCTCTCTCCCGGCTGCAGGTGGGCATATGCTCCTCCGCTCCCCTCCATGGGCTGGGGGACACAGCCTGCTGCCTCACCACGGGCTGCAGGGGCATCCCCTCCTCCTTCCTCACTGACCTCGGTGTCTGCAGAGGGGTTCCTCTCACATTCCACTCCCGCTACTCACTGCCAGTTCCCCTTCTTAAATCTGTTCTCCCAGAGGCACTACCACCATCACTGATGGTCTCAGCCTTGGCCAGAGGTGGGTCCAACTTGGAGCTGGGGAAGCTTCTGGCAGTTTCTCACAGGAGCCACCCCTGTAGCCCCCTCCCCCACTATCAAAACCCCACCACACAAACCCAAAACAATTGCATGGACTAAGGTGTAAACAAATTAATGGTGATCTGCATCTCTAAATTGTAAGTGCCTTGAAGGACTTGAATGGGAAGGTGTTACGAGTTCCCTCACTCTGAACATAATGGCCCTGCAAGGTATCTCCGATGGGATACCTAAAGCTCTAGGGCTTTTTTTGGTCTCTTTAGGTACCTCAATTCCCCATATATCAAATAGCAATGATTACTGTCTTCTGGTGTTCAGGGAGTTACAAGAATGTTTGAGGAATCCGTCCTCTCTAGAAAGGTGTTTGTGCTGTGAAACTGTTAAGTCGCGACCTGGTAGTCTTCTCCTCAACACCTAGGCTGGGAAGATCCATTTATTGTAACTTTAGTTGGATATTTAATCTGATGCATCTATTTAATGGAGAAAAAGAGAGCTTGTTTAATCCTATCCTAAGGTCAGTTTTTAACAGTTACTCTGTACACCTGCTTTTTAGAGGTAATGGCAGATTGAAGCTCACTGATTAATTCAGATGAAAATCCCAGTTTGTACTTGCTTGAGTTTGATTAATTTGGGGTTTGTTACTTAACTGCGTCAGTGAAGACTCATTGTTCTAACTATCTTTCATTTCTGCTTATTTCTTCTTAGGCTGAAAAGTTTAACATGCATTCTTTCTTTTTTTTCTCTTTTCCAGCACTGTGCGGAGGAGAGGAGAGTTTCTTGTGTGCCAGTGGGATCTGCATCCCAGGGAAACTGCAGTGTAATGGCTACAATGACTGTGATGATTGGAGTGATGAGGTCCATTGCAGTAAGTTTCTTAAACCTTGCAGTGTTCCATTGAAGCACTGAATCTTTTCAGGGAAACCTAAAAAATAAAGAAGGCTATTGGTACAGAATAGGAGCTTTTCATAGTATTTGTGTATATTGACATGTGGACTCCCGCAGTTGCCATTGAATGTGTTTACCCTTGCTCACTCTGGCCACAACATGTGTTTTTGATCTATCAAATTTTATGCCTGGAAGCAGATTCTAAGATTTTTGCAAGGAGCCATGTGGGGGCATTTTTTTTTTAAAAAAAAACAATAACATGCATCAGAAGAGCACTTCTGGTAATAAGCTGAAGACTATTAGTTGTATCTTTTTCCTAGTCCTTGGCATTGATTTTACAGCAAATGTACAACAATCTGTTTAGAAAGTTCTCTTGGCCTCAACCCTGGATGTGGTTTATTTAAATAAATCCCAGTATATGGTGCAGTAGAAAAGAAAAATGAATATACATGCTTAATATCTTAATTTCTTATTTATTTCTCTGTGCTAGTGTATATCTTTAGAGTCCCTATGTGTTTTTCTTTGTTGGCAAAAACATCCCTGGACTACTAATACCTTTAGAAAAGCTGAGCAAATGTACAGTAGGAAAACAATGAAAAGGAAAAAAAAAAAGAAAGAAAAAAGGAAAATGTGGAACAATGGCTAAATAGGAACTAAGGTAGGACATGATGCCACAAAACAGTGCTGTGCATTCAGACTTTGGAAAATGTCAGACCTGGAGTTGAGTTCCAAACTGTGCAGTTTAGACTCACCTCAAAAGATTTGTTCTTATTAGTGATTTAAGAGCCTGGGCATTCCAAGATGCACAAAGCTGCTTTTAAGGAAGTTGATGATAGATTTTATCTGGGATACTCCAAGGAATAAATGATGGTTGCAATTTCCTCCTGGTCTCAATATGAGTGAGACTAGAGCTTGCTTTTCCTTTAATAGCCTACAATTTATTTAATGGAGGTTGATATAATTTCTGTTACCTAAAAAGTATTGTATGTTTTTATCTTTGAATTTTTCCTGTCAGTGTTAACTTCAGTTTTTAATGTAAGCTAAAAAATTTAAAAATGCCTATGAGACTATGGCTCTCAAGTTCCATTAGAAATGGGAGAAGAAGAAATTAGTAATATAAGAATAAAAATATTGCATGTCTTGAAAAAACAAGCATTATAAATTTTATGAGTTAAGATTACCTTTGAAAGAAAGCCTGTCTGTTAAATGATACAGAGTTTATAGGCAGAGGATGTATTTTATTAGGGTACTTGGTAAGAGTTGGGGAGAGGGGGTGGAGGTCAAATAAGACCTTCTTGAGTTACACAGCACAAATAGAAAACTGAAGGAGGACTTATTTGCCTGAAAGCTTGTCTGACAAAAGATGCTGTGTTTCCTGCAGTCCTTGCCCCTCTCAAATTCTTAAGTCACCTCATAGAATCATAGAATAGTTTGGGTTGGAAGGGACCTTTACAGGTCATCTAGTTCCAATCTCCCTGCAATGAACAGGGACGTCTTCAGCTAGATCAGGTTGCTCAGAGCCCTGTCCAGCCTGACCTTGAATGTTTCCAGGGATAGGGCATCTACCACTTCTCTGGGCAACCTGTTCCAGTGTTTCATCACCCTCATCACAAAAAGTGTCTTCTTTATATCTAGTCTGAATCTACCCTCTTCTAGTTTAAAACCATTACCCCTTGTCTGATCACTACAGACCCTACTAAAAAGTCTGTCGCCATCTTTCTTATAAGCCCCCTTTAGGTACTGGAAGACTGCAGTAAGGTTTCTCTGGAGCCTTCTCTTCTCCAGGCTGAACAACCCCAACTCTCTCAGCCATTCCTCATAGAGGTGTTCCATCTCCTCTGATCATTTTTGTGGCCCTCCTCTGGACTTGCTCCAACAGGTCCATGTCTTTCCTGTACCAAGGACTCCAGAGCCAGACACAGTACTCCAGGTGGGGGTCTCACCAGAGCAGAGGGGGAGAATTACCTCCCTTGACCTGCTGGCCATCTTTTGATGCAGCCCAGGATATGGTCGGCTTTCTGGGCTGCAAACACACATTGCCAGCTCATGTCCCACTTTTCATCCACCAGTACCCCCAAGTCCTTCTCCTCTGGGCTGTTCTCAATCCCCAGCCTGTATTGATACACCAACCCAGGTACAGGACCTTGCACTTGGCCTTGTTGAACCTCATGATCATCCAACCAATTTGTCATGCACCGAACAGTCCCTCCATCAAATCCCTATCTCTCCAATTTAGAGAGAAGAATGTTGGGGGGACTATGTCAAAGGCCTTACAGAAGTCCAGATAGATGACACCTGTAGCTCTTCCCTTGTCCACCGATGTAGTCACTCCATCACAGAAGGCCACTAGGTTGCTCAGGCAAGACTTGCCCTTGGTGAAGCCATGATGGCTGTCTCAAATCACCTCATTGTCCTCCATGTGCCTTAGCATAGATTCTAAGAGGGTCTGTTCCATGATCTTCCCAGGCACAGAGGTGAGGCTGACAGGTCAGTAGTCCCCAGGGTCCTCCTTTATACCCTTTTTAAAAATGGGTGTGATGTTTCCCTTTCTCCAGTCACGGGGGACATCACCTGACTGCCATGACTTTTCAAATATCATGGACAATGGCTTGGCAACTACATCAGCCAGTTCCCTGAGGAATCTGGGATGCATCTCATCAGGTCCCATATACTTAGATATGTTCAGGTTCCTCAGGTGGTCATGAACATCATCTTGTCTTACAGTGGGAGGGACTTAGCTTCCCCAGTCCCTGTCTTGTCATCCATCCACTCGAGAGATGTGGGAAGAGAGGTTGCCAGTGAAGACGGAGGCAAAACCAATTGTTGAGTACCTCAGCCTTCTCCTTGTCTGTTGTTACCAGTTTGTCAGTTGTGTTCATTGGGCGGTATGCTTTCTTTGACCTTCCTTTTCTGACTGATACATCTATAGAAGCCCTTCTTATTATTCTTTGTGTCCCTTGCCAAGTTCAGCTCCAGCTGCACCTTGGCCTTCCTGACCCCATCCCTACACAACCAGGCAGTGTCCCTATACTCTTCCCAGGATACCTGTCCCTGCTTCCACTGCCTGTGCATTTCCTTCTTGCCCTTTAATATGACCAGCAGGTCTTGACTCATCCATGCCGGTTTCTTGCCATCCTTTCCTGATTTCTTACATCTGGGGATCGAGATCTCTTGCGGTCTATAGAAGGCATCCATAAATATCTGCCAGCTCTGTTGTGCTCCCTTGTCTCTGAGGGCAGTTTCCCAGGGGGTCCCATTGACTAACTCCTTGAAGAGCTGGAATTTTACTTTCCTAAAATTCAGGGTCCTGACTTTACTCTTTGCCTGTCCCACATCCCTCAGAACTGCAAACTCCACCAGTGTATGATCACTGCAGACCAGGCTGCCTCCAATCTTGACATCACTGATTAGCTCACTTGTGTTCGTGACCATCAGGTCCAGTACCACATCCCCTCTGGTAGGGCTGTCTATTACCTGGCTTAAGAAGTTATCTTCAGTGCACTCCAGGGGTCTCCCGGATTGCCTATAGCTCACTGTGCTACTTTTCCAGCAGATGTCAGGGTGGTTGAAGTCCCCCAGCAGGATGACTGCCTGTGAGCGTGATGCCTCCTGTAGCTGGAGTAAGAAGGCTTCATCAATAGGCTCCCCTTGATCAGACAGGCTGTAGTAGACACCAACTACCAGGTTCCCTTTGTTGCCTCGGTCTCTTAATTCTTATCCGGAAGCTTTCAACGTGCTCTTGGCTATTCTTCAAAGACAACTCTTCACAATCTATCCATTTCTTGATGTAGAGGGAAGCCCTTCCACCCCTCCTTCTTCCCCTGTCCCTTCTGAACAGCCTGTAGCCATCAATAGCTGCACTCCAGTCATGGGATTCGTCCACCAAGCTTCAGTAATGGCAACTAGGCTGCAGCTTTCTAGCAGCATGGTGGCCCACCCCTCCTGTTTGTTGTCCATGCTGCATGTGTTGGTGCAGAGGCACTTCAGCTGGGGTGTTGGCTGTGTCACCTTCTTGGAGGCACGCACCTTAATTCCTTTGAGGTATTTCACTCGTGTTCCACTGTTGACTGCTATTACTTCAGGAGCCCCTGGCTCATCTCTGTAAGACTTCCAAGTATGCTTCAGTGTACCTAGCACATCTCAGAGCAGCAGGCTGAGGGCCCTTGCTGGCACCCCATCCCTCTAACCTTGGTGTGTTTTCCCACAGCTTGTCATGGGCAAGCCTGATATTACCCCCCACCCCCTTCAAGTCTAGTTTAAAGCTCTGTCAGTGAGCCCTGCTAGCTTGTGAGCAAAGACCCTCTTTCCCCTTTGAGAAAGGTGAATCCCATCTGATGCCAGGAGGCCTGTTGCCATGTAAACCATCCCGTTATCGAAAAACCTGAAATTGTGACAGTCACAGCAGCCATGGAGCCATGTATTAGACTGGGTCCATCTATTTCTTCCAGTGTTGCTGCCTCCAATGGAAGGATAGAGGAAATAATTACCTGTGGTCCAGATTCCCTTACCAACCATCCCAAGGCCCTAAAGTCTCTTTTGATTGGCCTTGGACTACACATTGCAGCTTCATCGCCACTCACATGGAAAAGCAATAATGGGTAATAGTCTGAGGTCCATGCCAGGCTAGGAAGTTTCCTAGGGATGTCCTTAACCCGGGCCCCAGGGAGGCAGGTGACTTCTGTAAGAGGAGGGTCTGTCTGGCACATTGGACCTTTTGTTGCCCTCAGAAGGCAGTCACCTGCAACTATAACCTGTCTTTTCTGCCTCGTGGAGGTGGTTGTGATACAGAGGGTAGGCCTTTCTGACCTTGGCAATACCTCTGGTGTAGATCGACCATCATCCACATCATCCATTGACTGGCCTTCCACATCCAGAGCCTCATACCTGTTGTACAGAGGCACGTGGGAAGGCAAGGTGGGCAAGGAGAGGGTTCGCCTGCCACCCTGAGTGTGGACTTGCCTCCATTCACTCCTTTCCTTTAAGCTACTGCCTTCTGCCTGGTGAGGGGGGGATACAGGATCCCCTTGATCATGGTTTTTTTCTGGTGGCTGTTCTTGTTTCTGTCTCAGGGAGGACAGAGCATGGTTCCATCAGTCTGTCTCTTTCTCAGACTCCCTGATGCTCCTTAAACTTTCTACTCCTTCTTGTAGCTCCGCCACCAAGCTGAGCAGATCGTCCACTTGGTTACACCTCACACAACTGTTCTCACTACTGCCATCTGTCACCAGTGAAAGGCTCTGGCACAGGCGGCAGCCTGAGACCTGGATGGCTGCATGTTTTCATGGGAGCTCTGGGTTGCCACATCCATTCTGATGAGGGCATAGGATGTAGCTTTCTGCCAGGTGGATGCTGTAGCTAAGCTCCTTCTGAGAGGGTGATGACTGCCAACTGAGCTCACCTCTTGAGCTGGTAGGGTGATGACACACTGCCGTGCAAACTGCTGCACCACGCTCTGGTCGCTCATGCTCCTTAGGCTGCTCTTTATAGGTGTGGGGATGGCTGCGGTTCCTCTGGCAATGCCCAAGCCTCAGTCAGCATCTTCTGCGAAAGCTGCTGGCCCCTAGTGGGTCTCTCCGCTCCCCTGGTGTTTCCCTGCCTCAGGAAGCATCCCTGCGCACCAAGATCTGCAGCTCTGCTACGGATCGGGCTGGCTCCAGAGCAGGCCAGAGCAGCTCACCTCAGTGACTGACCATGATTAGAGGAACATTTTTACCAAAACTTAGTATTATGGCATGGAAATACACCATTAAGACACTGAGGGCAACCTTACTCTTACCTTGTACTAGTCATTTTTATTGCCAAGTAATGACCCTAAAATTATGGGGTTTGCACAGCAGTGTTTTTATTCCTGGTTTAAGTTAAACACACTTTTTTACAGGTGCATCAGTTTGGGATATTTGGTTTGGTTTTTATTACCTTCCCTCTTCAGAGTGCTACAAAAAAGAGACCTTTGGGGATCCTATCAGTTCATGTCCCCTTTTCTGACAAAGGCCACAGCCATGTGTGAGGGCAGCTATGTTCTTAATCTCATTGGAATGGAGAGGTTTCTTCTGTTGAGAAAAAAGCAAAAGTACTAAACTTTCATTAATGAAAAATAAATGGCAAAAATGACGATTAACCCTAAAAATATATTTTCTTTATGCCCAGCCAATGTAAATGAGTTTTAAGTGTATGAGTAGTTTGAAGATTCTGCCTTATTCCTGTAGTGATCATTATAGATAACTAAAGGTTATAATATTATAATGAATTCATAATTACATCTAAGAAATTATTGATTTTTTTAATTCTTAAAATAATTCTCCTTTGATCAAGGTATATGTTATCAAATTTAAGTCTTATCCTAGTCTCATTCATAAGGTGTTTCAGTTCAGTTTCAAGGTAGTTCAGTGCTAACTTTCACAGGGACTGACATTTTCATAATAATGAAAATATTCAGTACTCCAAAAAATGTAGTTGCTATTCACCATTTAATTATTAATTATTTGGCAATATTTACCAATATTTGAGAAAGAAAATAAAAATCTGATTTTTTATGCTTTGTTCTATTTTGTATAAACTGAATTCCGACTACTAGTGCTTACACATAGCTTTGCAGTGTTTAATGGGACCCAGAACAACACATGGAAAAGTTGTTCCCTTCTTAGTAAGTCTAAACTATATTTGCTTATAGGAAAGTTTTATCTAGTGCAAAATTTATTTCAAATTTTTGTTTTTAACCTAGAGGATGGTGGGAATGAAGTATATGAAACAATAGCAGCAGATTTAGCTTAGAGTTAACAGCATTAATGCATTGAAGAGGATAACTAGGTATAAACATATGGCTCACTTCTAATCTAATTTCTGCTCCATTGACTGCTGGAGAGCTGTTTTCTCTGCATGAGAATCATAAACAAAGAGTGTGGGCAATATAGATGGAGAAAATTATTTGGACTCTGTATTCTAGCAAACAAACTTATGTAGCAGTAGATTGTTTAGGAGCAAAAATTACACAGAAAGGCAAGTATTTCTACTGCTGGAGTCTTGTGAAGACACCACATGAGACTCTTCACAATCTCCATGAGTTGGAGCTCTGAGGAGAATCTTTTCATTAGTTACTTCCCAAGTGAGATTAAAAGGCTTTTGAACTCAAAAGGCCAAGTTTTATTAGAATGTAAAAGTAAAAATTAATCTTTTAGAAGAGAAAATGGAAAGAAACTTGATAAGGCAGAATAGAAATGAAAAGGATTTAAAAGGAAGACTGCCTTTGCCGACTGTGCCTTGAAGATTGGGTCTTTGAGCTTGTTTTCAGTCAACTCAGGAACTTTCTTCTTCTCAGCAAATTCTGTTCTGTGTTCTTTTATCCTTGGGAAGTTGTTTTTATCACAGTGGAGCCCTGCCCATATGTTCTGTTTCCAGCCCTTTCCAGCTTTGTTTCAGTCTCTGATATGCTTTAGGTTCGCTACTTATTGAATTCTCACTCTGCCTACTCTACTCTGTAAAAGCTGTAACATAACCTAGAACTGCATGCAAACAGATAAGTTTCTCAGGGATGACAATAATGGTGCCAATAATTAATTTTTGGGGGAGAAATAGATTTCTCTCAGCTGTACACTGTATTGGAGTCACAGTAATTCATTTCATTCTGATATATGTTTGTAAGATGGATTGAAAATTGAGTTGGAATGAAAACTGGATGAATGGTTGGGCCCATACAGTGGCAATCGGAGGCACGAAGCCTGAAGACCATTAACTAGCAGTGTACCCCAGGGTCAATACTGGGTCCAAATGCATTCAACATCTTCATTAATGACCTGGATGATGGGGCAGACTGTACCCTCAGCAAGTTTGCTGATGACACCAAACTGGGAGGAGTGGCTGTCACACCAGAGGGTCATGCTGCCATCCAGAGGGACCTCAACAGGCGGGAGAAATGGGCTGACAGGAGCCTCATGAAGTTCAACAAGGAGAAGTGCAAAGTCCTGCACCTAGGAAGGAACAACCCCATGCACCAATATATGCTGGGGGCCACCCAGCTGGAAAGCAGCTTGGCAGAAAAGGGACTGGGGTTCCTGGTGGACACCAAGTTGAACATGAGCCAGCAACGTGCCCTTGCCACAAAGAAGGCTAATGGTATCTTGGGCTGCATTAGAAAAAGTATCCTTCCCTTCTACTCAGTACTAGTGAGGCCACACCTGGAGTACTGTGACCAGTTCTGGGCTCTTCAGTACCAGAAAGACCTGACATGATGGAGAGAGTCCAGTGAAGGGCTGTGAAGATGTTTAAGGGACTGGGGCATCTGTCCTATGAGGAAAGGCTGAGAAAGCTGGAGCTATTTAGCCTAGAGAAGGCTGAGGTTGCATCTTACCAATGTATGTAAATGCCTGAAAGGGAGGGTGTAAAGAAGATGGAGACTCCTTAGTGCCCAGTGACAGAACAAGAGTCAATGCGCACAAACTGAAACATTGGAGGTTCCTCCTGATCACCAGGAAACTTTTTTTTTCTTTTTTACTGTGAGGGTAACCAAGCACTGGCACAGGTTGCCCAGGGGGTTTGTGGAGACTCCATTCATAGAGATACTCAAAAGCTTTCTTGACACAGTCCTGGGTAACTGGCTCTAGGTGGCCCTGCTTGAGCAGTGGGGTTGGACCACATGACCTCCAGAGGTCCCTTTCAATGTCAACTATTCTGTGACTCTGAGAATGAAATTAGTCCTCAGTGTGTCTAGGCAGTGGCACTTAAAGCTTCAGAAAGCTAAAAGACAGCATATTTTTTCATCTAGATAGTTAAAGCACTTTATAGAATTTCGAAACAGGGTTCTGTAAAGTGTAATTAATTGTATCTTTGTAAGGGTATTTGACAGATTTAGATTCAAAAGACTGAAGCTTGCCAGTGTAATTGGATGCATTAAAAAGAAATTAAGGATTTTGGAAAACCATATCGGGAAGAAGCATAGAATCATAGAATGGTTTGGGTTGGAAGGGAACTTACAGATCATCTGGTTCCAACCGCCCTGCCATGGGCAGGGACACCTTCCATTAGACCAGGTTGCTCAAAGCCCCATCCAACCTGTCCTTGAATGCTTCCAGGGGTGGGGCATCCACACCCTCTCTGGGCAACTTGTTCCAGAGCCTCACCACCCTCACAGTGAAAAATTTCTTCCTTGTATTTCATCTAAATCTACCCTCTTCCAGTTTGAAACCATTACCCCTTGTCCTGTCACTACAGGCCCTACTAAAAAGTCCCTCTCCGGCTTTCTTGTAGGCCCTTTTAGGTACTGGAAGGCTGCAATAAGGTCTCCCTGGAGCTTTCTCTTCTCCAGGCTGAACAACGCCAACTGTCTCAGCCTGTCCTCATAGGAGAGGTGCTCCAGACCTGTGATCAGCTTCATGGCCCTCCTCTGGACTTGCTTCAACAGGTCCATGTCCTTCTTATGTTGCGGGCCCCAGAGCTGAACGCAATGTTCCAGGTGGGGTCTCACAGGAGCAAAGTAGAGGGGGAGGATCACCTCCCTTGACCTGCTGGTCACGCTTCTTTTGATGTGGCCCAGGATATGGTTGGCTTTCTGGGCTGCAAACACGTATTGCCGGGTCATGTTGAGCTTCTCATCAACCAACACCCTCAAGTCCTTCTGCTCAGGGCTGCTCTCAATCCACTTATTGCCCAGCCTGTATTTGTGCTTGGGATTGCCCCAACCCATATGCAGGACCTTGCACTTGGCCTTGTTGAATTTCATGAGGTTTGCAGGGGCCCACCTCTCAAGCCTGTCAAGGTCCCTCTGGATGGCATCTCTTCCCTCCAGTGCGTCAACCACACCACACAGCTTGGTGTTGTCGGCAAACTTGCTGAGGGTGCACTCAATCCCACTGTCCATGTCACGGACAAAGATGTTAAACAGTGCCAGTCCCCATACCTGCCCCTGAGGAATGCCACTTGTCACTGGTCTCCACTTGGACATCGAACTGTTGACTGCAACTCTCTTGAGTGCGACCATCTAGGCAATTCCTTATCCACTCAAATCCATGTCTGTCCAATTTAGAGACAAGGATGTTGTGCAGGACAGTGTCAAATGCTTTGCACAAGTCCAGGTAGATGACGTCAGTTGCTCTTCCCTTATCCACCAACACTGTAACCCCATAGTAGAAGGCCACCAAATTTGTCAGGCACGATTTGCCCTTAGTGAAGCCATGTTGGCTGTCACCAATCACTTCCCTTTTTTCCATCTGCCTTAGTGATCCAGGAGGATCCACTTCATGATCTTGCCAGGCACAGAGGTGAGACTGACTGGCCTGTAGTTCCCTGGGTCTTCCTTCTTTCCCTTTTTAAAAATGGGGGTTATATTTCTCATTTTCCAGTCAGTGGGAACTTCACTGGACTGCCACAACTTCTCAAACGTGATGGATAGTGTCTTAGCAACTTCAGCCACCAGTTCCCTCAGTACCTGCAGATGCATCTCATCAGGTCGCATGGACTTGTGCACCTTCAGGTTCCTTAGAGGGTCTTGAACCTGCTCTTCTCCTACAGTGGGTGGTTCTTCATTCTCCCAGTCCCTGCCTTTGCCTTCTGCGATTCAGGTGGTGTGGCTGGAGCAGTTGCTGGTGAAGACTGAGGCAAAAAACTCGTTACCTGGATAACGAGATCTCCTGTTCCCTTCAGGAGAGGGCCCACATTTTCCCTGGTCTTCCTTTTATCATCGATGTACCAACAGAAGCTTGTCTTGCTGCAGTTGACATCTGTGAGCAGATTTAATTCTGTCAGGGCTTCTGAATGTTGCTAAAGTATGCTTTACAATTTTAATTAAAATATTCTTGTGTTTTTTAAATTTGGATTTAAACATTTCTTATTTGTGACCTAAGCGTGACTACTATTACATTTCCTGATATGAGAATGGGGAAGGTGAAACTGCTGCTAAATAATTCCAGTAAGCTTTTTGAACTTCACAAATTGTGATATAGTATGTACAACAGCCTAGTATATATGATTTAACTTTATGTTTTGTTTAAAAATCAAACCATTCAAATTAATCATTGTTTCTGTAGGAAATTAATGTAACAAAACTTAATGGTGACCTCATTGAGAAGAAAGGCCGTATGTATCCTAAACAAAACTTATTTCACTCACTTGCACTCATTGATTTAATTGTCTCACCCCTAGTGTGTACACAAGTGGTCTGGCCAGAATCACCTGTTTTTCACAATGAAAAGCACTGGCTTTTGTGTCCCTATAATGTCTTGGCTTCTTTTGGGTTGGCAGTGATGATTTACTCTTCTGACAAGCATTTTACATTCTTAGAGATTGAATATTTTTTGGAAAATATTCCTGAGACTTTCGGTTTTTTGCTTTCCTTGTATCTCCAGGGTTGTTCTTGATCTTCAGGATCAAGTGCACCCTCAGTAAGTTTGCACATGACACCAAGTAGAGTGGGAGTGTTGATCTGCTTGAGGGTAGGAAGGCTCTGCAGAGGGATCTGGACAAGCTGGATCAATGGGCTGAGGCCAACTGTACGAGGTTCAACAAGGCCAAGTGCCAGGTCCTGCACTTGGGTCACAACATCCCCATGCAGCGCTACAGGCTTGGGGAGGAGTGGCTGGAAAGCTGCCCAGCAGAGGAAGACCTGGGCGTGCTGGTTGACAGCCGGCTGGATATGAGCCAGCAGCGTGCCCAGGTGGCCAAGAAGGCCAACGGCATCCTGGCCTGTATCAGAAATAGTGTGGCCAGCAGGAGCAGGGAGGTGGTTGTTCCCCTGTACTCGGCACTGGTGAGGCCGCCCCTCGAGTCCTGTGTTCAGTTTTAGGCCCCTCAGTACAAGAAAGACATTGAGGTGCTGGAGCGTGTCCAGAGAAGGGCAACCAAGTTGGTGAGGGGCCTGGAGCACAAGTCTTATGAGGAGCAGCTGAGGAACTGGGGCTGTTTAGCCTGAAGAAGAGGAGGCTGAGGGGAGACCTTATTGCTCTCTAGAACCATCTGAAAGGAGGTTGCAGTGAGGTGGGTGCTGGTCTCTTCTGTCAAGTGACTAGTGATAGGACAAGAGGAAATGGCCTCAAGCTGTGGCAGGAGAGGTTTGGATTGGACATTAGGAGAAATTTCTTTACTGAAAGGGTTGTCAGGCATTGGAACAGGCTGTCCAGGGAAGTGGTTAAGTCCCCATTCCTGGAGGTATTTAAAAGATGTATAGATATGGTGCCTAGGGACATGGTTTAGTGGTGGACTTGGCAGTGTTAGGTTAACAGTTGGAGTGGATGATCTTAAGGACTTTTTCCAACCTAAATGAATCTGTGATTCTTGTTTCCTTATCTTTAGGTCAGGTTGTTATTCATCTTCTTGCTGCCTGATCATTTAAAGTCATGCTTACAGTGCTCTGTAGCAGTTAACATATAGCATTCCTTTAGATCTTGTTCTGCTCTTGCTTCTGATGCTTTCGTGCACATACATTTTTCCTTTCATATTTAATTCATACTAGTCTCAGTATTTCTTTTATCCATCTCTACATTTCCTCCTCTATTTTTGTTAAAGACAAGACAGCTGCAGTAATAGCAGAGCAGCTTGCTTGTCTGCTGCTTCAGTGCCAATTCCAGTAATGTGGTGGGTGCATTGGTTTGTGCTTGTAATGTTGTGGTCAGCTCCTTCGATGGCAGGTTGAGGTGATGAGAGGAAGCCCATTCACCTCAGTACCTTTGGTCTTAAAGGTACTGCTCAATTGGATTTGGTTCATAATTCCAGGTAAAAAAAAAAAAAAATGTATACAGAGGCATTCTCCTGGGATGCCCAAGTTCCTGTAGAAGTTTCCCCCATCTGCAATCCCAAAATACAGGACTTCTTATATTTGTTTTAGGTGCTACCAGCTTGCAGAGATGTCTCTGGTTTTTAGTTATGAAGTTACATACATTAGGGAGGGAGTGGTCTGTCCCTGTGCAGGTGACTATCTGAGCTAAATGTCTAAACTGGCTGTATGGATACTCAACTGAGAGAAACAGACACTGCTGATGCATGATTTGTCTGATTTTAAGCGGATAATTTAGATGGGATATGTGCGTTAGAAACTAATTGATGTAGATGGTAGATGTCTAAAGTTTCATGAGTGAATCTTACAGCTGTGCCTCCTTAGTTTTAACGTTGAAAATGATATACATTATGAAATGCAGAAGTCTCTGGTTTTAATCTTTTCCATATTAATAGTTCTTCCTAGAATCTCCTTTCAGGATTCTTCATCAAGAAATTGATCACATGATGCAATTGCTTTTCTATTCCTGGCTCTTGACATGCATTTTTCTCTTCTTCCCTTTGATGGGCCATAATAAGTATGCAGGCAATAGTTAGGCTTTAGCAGAACCCATCCCTCTTTTTGAAAGTATAGTTTAATTTACTTAGCAGTGTCGCTTTTTTACACAACTGCAGCCGAAAACTGATACTTAGGATTTCATCATGTTGCTTATACCATTTACTCTGTGACTTTGTGCAATGGAAGGTACCAGCTGAGGAATCAGAATTCAGCTCAGCCAGCTATCACATAGGAATATGAACAGGAAAGAAGCTGTAAAGCTGATCTACAAATGCATAAATTATCAGTGCCAAAACTTGGAACTGTCAGAAGGGTCCTGATGAGCAAGTTTTACATGAAGCATACCAAATGCAACAGGCTTTTTTCTCTCTGGCTGTGCTTACACACTTCCCTAATACATACACTCACTTCCTCTTCCTCCTCATACGCCTTTCTCAGTCATACTTCTCTTTCACAGAGTGAACAAGATGAAGATCATTTTAGTAATAAAACAAAATTTAAAAAAATGTTTACACATATGTGCCACTGCATGCCACACTCCAGAATAGAATATCTTGTTGAACTGAGGTCTTATTTACTTCTAGAATTGGAAGAATTTTACATTGAGTCTCAACATATATCTTTAAACATACATCTTTAAAATGTAGGACTCCTAAAATCACCTCTGAGTGTTGGGCTGAGGTGATTCATGGTCAGAAGGACACATGATGCAGCAGTGAAGTGGTGAAAACAGGGTATGCATGAACAGAGATCAAAGGATTGCTGAATGCAAAAGATTGACCAGGCTTTATTTGTGTTTAGTGGAGTATAGAATAGGAATTTGTATTTAATTTTATGAAAACAGGGCTTGTCCCATCATTAACAAATTTAAGTTGAGCCTTTTACAAATGGCAGCTGCCAAGTGCCCATCTTACTCTGATAGAAATAATTAGCTACCCTATGCTATATATTATTGCCTATATCTTGAAGAAAATGTAGGTTAAGACTGTTAGATTTTCATCTAGTGACTCTTATTTCCTTGCAAGGAAGTTTGTATTCTTTTTGTTTACCCTGTCTGTGCGGGCCTGAGACCTGTCATACCCTAAAGGACACTGCTGCAGCTAGAGACGTATGAATGTAAACAGGAATGGGGGTTTGGATGGAAATTAAACAGTAAACTTACCCAGAGAAAATAACATAGAAAAGACAGCTTTGTTTCATTTGCCTGAGGAGCAATGGAAGCACAGACACTGTCAAGAGTTACAAACTGATCAATAAGGATAAAGGTTGCCAGAGTACTTCACCCTGCTGCATACTCAAAACAAGTAAAGTTTAGAATTTTACGCTCAGCTATTGTTCTGCTTACATGAAACTAGAACTTAAATATTTTTATTATTTTGTGGGTTTTGGTATTTACTGTTTCATGCCTCTTGTTCTTTTAAAGCTAAATTAACTATTGACTACAAAGTTCATGGCTCAGCCATATTATTTTACTTTATGTCCTGAAGCGTTGTCCACATTGTGCTATAAATTCTGTTTGGGCTTTCTAAGATGATGTGAAACTTGTAGAAAGCATGAGTACTTCTGTGGGGGAAGGGGAAGAAGTTATTCACGTTCAAGTTCTAGAGTTGAGGTTGGTAAAGCCTTGAGAAACTTAAAGTTGGTGCACTCATCTAGGAGGTGGAACATTTGGCTGACATTGATCGGGAGGGATAAAAACCCCACTGCACCTTCTAGGAGAGTGCTGCACCTTTCAGTGTGTAATGTACTTGGACATCCTTCTTTCAAAGTGGGACCACTATGCAATCATGAACACAGGAGTCACATGCCAAGAGGAGAGAAGCAAGGGGTAGCATGATTCTGTTGTTTAGTGGTTGAGCATCTCAGCTGAGGGGAGAGACTCGTGTTCCAGTCCCTGCTCTTGGAGCTCTTTCTGTATGTTGTCCAAGGAGGAGCTCATTTAAAATGCCCACGTATCGCGGTAAGAAAGGGCACAAAGAACTTCCTTGGTTCCAGTGGCATAGCTTCAACAGGAAGGAGGGATTGTCCACCCAGCTGTTCTATATCCTGGCATTCTCCCTGGAAAAGTTGGATGTGAAGGAAAAGCCTAGAGGAAGGCAGTGAAACTAGGTCACCCAGTTACCAACTGTGTGTTTGTGATCAAGAGTTATTACTTACTAATGGGACCAGACACCACCAGCCCTGTTTTCTCTTCTCCCCCCTTTCCTAACTACAACATAGATTCCATGTTTCTGTCACACCTGATATTGTTCAAGCATTTTGGATATTCTCACAGATAATTTGTCAGGGCTTTACTGAAGACCTCAGCCATGGAAAGAAAGGTTAAACCCACTTAGGGCTGACAGTGCTAAGAATTTCTTGATGAGACAGCATCAGGCCAAATTCTGAGGTAAAAACTGCATAAAGCATAAAGCTCATTTGAAACCATTGTAAGATCAAAGGCAGGCTCAAAAGCACGGTCTAGGGATCTTAATTTTGCTGTTAGAAGCTTCAGCTCCACCTAATAGCCACATGAGGTGCTCCAGACTGTCCTAGTAATCTAGCCGATGAAACCCACAACTTTTCTCAAGAACGTTATGTGTATAAATTAATTAAACATTTTGGTCCATATGTGTAACCAGAGCACTTTCTTCTCATGGTATTGATCAAAAACGCAATTGGAAGGAACGGAATAGAAATTGCTTTTGTTTTTTCTTGTTCTTCCATATTAGATTCTAATAAACTGGTACACATTGAGTATTAATGCAGACCTGTAAATTGTAGGGTATCTTTAGGTAATCTTGTTATAGTCTATACAGTCGAGTGTTCATAGTTTATATGAATATTCCAATGTCATGTTAACATTTTGCAAAAATTTGTTTTGTAGACTGCAGTCATGATCTATTTCATTGTAACACGGGAAAATGCCTAAATTATACCTTTGTTTGTGATGGATATGATGACTGTGGAGACCTTAGTGATGAACAGAACTGTGGTAAATTAAAGTTTTATGCTTTTCTCAAATCTTTAAGATAGCAGTATTGCTTAAGCCATCAATCATTTTCCTTAAATTGCTAAAAGAGTAGCGTACCCTGCTGTTACTCTTCTTGGGCAAAGGAAAAACAGCTCACAAATTCTATATGCAATTTGAAAAGGTTTAAAGGAGAGTTCTGGGTTAATCCAAATTTTGAAGGTAGTGGTATTTTGAAGAAATATTTTGAAGAAAGATTTGCAGTTTGTTTTAAACTAATTCAAGATGCTATGGTTGCTTTCTTGCTAACTTGGCTGAATTTAACTGAGATTAAAGCAAACCATAAGAGGCTACACAGTGGTGATACCAACTGTTTTATAGCTCAACTGTTTTTACATAATTTTCATACTGAACTTGTATGTTTTGATGATCAAATTCTGTTTCTTTCAAATTCTGTTTTCAATCCACATTATATGTTATGCCTCCTTGTATTTGTCTTTCTACCTACGATTAACTTTCATAGGAAAAAAATGAAGTTTTGCCATAAAAAAAAGAATAATCTTCACATGTAAATATTGGAAAACTTTGAAAGCCTTATTTTTTCTAACTTTTGCTCCTGGTACTACACCTGAGAAAAATTAAATGCTCTAAAATAATTCTTTAAAAGCTAAAATACTATTTCTTACTTTTTTTCCTTTTGCTTTCCTAAGGAAAAGCACAGAAAATTTCAAACCTGAAAATCAAGGCACAATTTTCTCTGAGATTTGTTTTACGTTTCTTCTCTAAATTAAACATACTCTAAGATCTTTCACAACTGTATGGCACTTTTGGTTGTTTTGTGTTTTTTTCATAAACTGTCTTTGATTAAAGGCTTTTCTAAACATTAATCTGACTCCTACCATTCCTATCTTGAGACAGTCTTTTCTATATAAAATTTAAGATCTAACTTTTTGTAGAGGCTATAAATAGGTTTCATAGCACATTTGTCAGATTGGACTATGTCTGTGCTTCCTATTTATTTTGGTGTAAAGTCAGCCTGCTCAACAGAATGCTTTTCTTTATTTGTGGGAGCATTTGGGTAGAAAGAGTAAGATGAAGATTGGAATAGTTTCTTTGTAGATCATTCTTATGGAAAATTCTGAGGGTATGCAAAAAGCATAGTTTCTGATTAAATGCCAAATAGGGCAGTTGAGAAACTTTTTTTTTCTTTTTTACTTCTTTAGTGAAAAGATAAATATAGAGAATGGTTTTCTCTGATGGCAGCTGAAAATGTTGGTCTAACTGAAAATAATTCCATGAGATGGGAAGCCAGAAGATCTTTTAATCTGCTTAACAAATCTTAGAAACTTGTTTATTTGCAAATAGAAACAACTGTTCACCTGACATAAGGAATGAGTGCATCACTATCTATGTAGGCAATAGAATTCAGAACATATGTAACTACCATCTGCAAAAAAAAATCTGCAGGTACAGAAAATATCTTATTGTAATTTACTAATGCAAAATGGCTCATTAGGAAGAATGATTAGCTTATAGGCATAGAACAATTGATCAATAATATAAATTATACAAATGGTAACTTATCATCCTTTCTTTTGTCCTCAAATTTGGGTTTTATTTAGATTGTAATCCAGTGACACATCATCAGTGTGGAGATGGGAGATGTATAACAGCTGATTGGGTATGTGATGGTGACCATGACTGTATAGACAAATCAGATGAAATCAATTGCTGTAAGTTCCCTTAATCTCTAAATTATGTTTTTCTTTCTTTAAAAAACCAAAGTGTAAGATAAGTAGCATACTTACTTATTATCCGTAAGGCAAAACTATAAGCTTATTTGATTTCAGAAGTTTGCACTCGACAAATGTCCCTTCTAAGAGGCAGCTGCAGCAAATTAAACCTTTGTTGCCACTGTTGAGAAGTACCAGCATTGCCTTGTGTTTCAGCTTGTTGTTAATTACAGAATTAGCTTTCTGTTAATTGTGATGGTCCTATTAAAGAGTAATGAATGAATGTATACAACCTCTTAAACTGTAGGCATTCTGAGTTTGTGATAGCTTTCTGATGTGCCTTTATGTGACCTATCACACCTTGTCAGAGTTTGGACTTCTGTCTGCTCCAATAATGATGGTGTATATCTGCAAAACAACTATACTAGAATATTGCTGAGGTTGCAAAATCAAGTCTTGGGGAATTAGCACATGTTTTAATGTGAGTAAGGTTCTCATGAGACATATGCTTATGCTGCTTTGATTCTTGCTGCCATTCAGGGCTTGACCTTGCAACCACTATCCTATGATTTTCCCTGAAATCTAAGAACCTAATCTGAATAAAGGTATATATGTAAGTGGGCATAGAAAAGGTGACAATTTTTATATGAGTAAAATTGCTGTTTTGCTTTTTTTTTCTTGGAAAAGCTGCACCTTCATATCAGCCTGTTGCTAATACTTGACATACATAGTTTCAGTCCCTGTAAAGACCAGCACAGCTGTAGGCTATTGAAAACAGTCTACATGTAATGAAAAATGTCTAGTGACCTTCAGTGCTAAGCAGTATCATTAGCTCCTCCTAAAATAATTTCAAGATAATGTTAAAAAATAATTAAGACCTTCATTAACTGAAGTTGATCAGAATATCTTTTTTTTTTTTTCTTCTCTCTAGCATGTCATAGTCAGGGTCTGGTGGAGTGCAGAAATGGGCAGTGCATTCCTAGTGCATTCCAGTGTGATGGAGATAATGACTGTAAAGATGGAAGTGATGAAGAAAACTGCAGTGAAAGTAAGGACATCCCTCATTTTACTCTTCTTACTGAACAACCATTGACTACTTTGCTCTGAAGTGCCTTTAGCTAAATCTGTCTGAAAAATTTACTTTCTTTGCCTTTCAAATAATACTTGCTAAGGCTGGTTGGTGTCTGCTTTCACACATGAAGTTGTAAGAAGAGTTTTACTAGTCCTTAAAAATATAAAAAGTTAAAGAAACAGAGGTGATATTTAGGATAGTATTGATCATTGACATGATCAGCTGTTACTTGAAATAAGTTAATGCATATTCACATTGTCTGCAGCAATTAGAAGCTACTGTCACAGGAATTGGTATTGTTTGAGGAGGAATTTTCTCATAAAAACCTTTTTTTCATCAGAACTTGGGAATCAGAGAAAAGATGTTTTCATATGTAAACTAATGATTTTGTGTGACTAAGGGAAAATATATGAGAATGTAAGTTTTCTCAGCTACTTAATAGCTGTCTCATGATGGATTGTATGAAATAAAAGGAAAACAGGCAGTTTCTTGAGCCCTGGAACATGGTTTCCCAAAGACTTGTGTCCTGTGGTACATTTTGACACTCAGAAAGGAATGTTGTCTTGTTGTGATGGTTTCAGCATTTGAAGGTATTTTTCACATTTAAGTCTCTTGTTTCTGGTAAGGCATAGATTCAGATTGTAGCCTTTCCTTCAATGTGAGAATTATTAATGTTTTTTCTCTTATGAATCTTATTTTTAAGAAATTAGAGGAATTCAATTTATTTAGAAAACTCTAGTGCTGTCAGATGTAGGGGTAGTAAGACAACCTATTCAAAAGTTTTATGAGTAGGACAGACCTGTTATCATAAGATAAATACACAGTGTGATTATATAAGCCTCATTTCTTTAGGAAACCAGTCCAGAGGAAATGCTTTCATAAGTGTGTCTACTGACTCCCTCCTGTTCATATCAAGTTCATGGGATCTTACTACTCCAATTTAAACATCTCTGTTGCAAAAAATAACTGAGAAGTTGAAATACAGAAATTACCATTATTCTTCTTCGCAATTGATGTTGATGTTGCAAAAAGGTCTTGCGTGAAATTTCTTCTAGTTCTGACTGTGGCAATCTAAAAACCAAGGACCAAGTTCTGACTGTGCAGTCTCACAAAATGCTAAGTTTTTATTCTTCGTCTTTCCTAATGTCCAACCTCAGTCTTATTCTATGACCTCCATGATCCTCCGTTTCTCTTGCTGATAATGAAACTATCATTTTTAATATAAAAGAGATGAGGCAGGAGAATGGGATGAATTGAAAAGTATAAAACTATTTAGAGCATTCTGTAAGCAACCATTTCAGTTTTTAAAATTCACCCAACTTAAGCCTCTTAAATTTGTTTATCAGCAGTAAAAGAGAATTTCACTGAAAATGTTGATGCATGATCTGTGCTAGAAGTCAGCAATGTGTTTTGTTTTCAGTGCTTTTTGCCTCTGTGGTTATTGAAGAAATGGTTAAAAAAAATCTCTTTTTTTGCTGAGATGAAGAGATATAGATTCCCGGAAACTAAATGCAGAGGAGTAGGATGGGGTGATAATTATGTAGTCAATGATCTCCCTATATGCTAGAAGATTTTTCCCCTTAGCATTAAACTGAAAAGCTTTTAAATGTGAGTTTTCCTTGTACTTATTCATTCTTCAATGTGCAAAAAACTCTGTCTAATAATTTGCAGTATTGTGTCAAGCAAAATTCTTCCTTTATGCAAGCATATCCTGTCCATCCTAAATTTGCATGAGAATATATAGGCAGAATTTGGCCTTCAATTGGATTATTCCTCTTTAGTTCCTTGCAAAGCCCATGTAAAAGCAAGGCAGAATTCTTGTTCGTAACTCTTCTGTATTTCTTATACATGTTGCTGATTTCAGCAACTACAGAAACTCTAATTGTACATACACTTAATACAAAGACTTCTCTGCTCTACAAGTCAAACAATTTGGATATGCCTAGCAGAGGCAGTGAAGTTAGGGCTGAAGTGATCTGGAATATTAGTTTTGTTACAAACACAGTAAATGTGTGAAATCAGCATAGAAATCTGAGGTCAAGATGTAGTGACTTAGCACTTGCCTTTATAAGGATAGAGAGACCTTGTGTAATAGTACAAGTATATAGATACAGGGATTACAGATGACCATTCCTTCATCTTTATCTGAATGAGAAAAATGGTCTCCTTCGCTACATACCGTAAGGAAATAAAAGGTATGGCAACTATTCACATTACTGCTGTCATTCATTTTGTGACAATAGAAATCTAACATAGAGGTACTCACAGCTGGGTCTGTGGTCCCTTCAAAAGACAGGGTAGAACATTTATAGAAATTCAGCATTGACTGTGCTAAGATCAAAAGAATCTACACTATAGCACAGGGATTTTTAAAGAGTTGAGAAACTCTTTCACTGTGGGATGAGAAGGAGTTGGAGGAAACTTAAAAAATTAATTTTAATGTAAGGATTTTTGATAGCTTTAGAAGTCATATGGTTTTCCCTACCTTTCAAATTCCATTTTGCAATCAGATTCACCTGTAAAATAAGACAGTCAATTGCTATAGCAAAAGAAAGTACTTCTATTGCTTCAATATGTAACATGTATGAAGGAAAGTAAATCCACATAATTATGAATAATATGACTACATCATCAGTTCTTTGGGACAAGGTTGTTGTCAAGGTCATTGAAACAAGATTTCTCCAGCATCTTCTGTATGCCTAATATAATGACGCCATGACTGGATGATTAATGTTCATGGACAGTAGTGCAATACAAACACTAAACAATACTTGCAATAAACCATTTAAAATAGAATGAGATGATAAAATCCAAACTGTTTAGTGTCTGTGTACAGAATAGTAAATTAAATGACTGATTTTGCAAAAGTTCTATGGAAGAGAGAATTTAATGGTTTGGAAAGGAGCTATCACCACTGTGAGACAGAAGCCTAAGTATTTGTCAGAGAAACTAACTACCCAGGTAATGTGCTCAGAAACTTTTTGATGAAGTACTGGTTTTAGTTATTCTGAATTCCATCTTTAGGACCATAGCCTTTTGGGGGTTTATTTGTTGTTGTTTTTTAATGAGCCAAAGAAGGAGAATAAAGCTTCAGCTCTGACGACCCTTCTTCAGGATGGTTTTTATTTTCCACCAAAACAATCACAGAATGAGAAGCAGATCAACTGAATGGCACTGAAGAATAATTCCTAGAGGGTATTCTCTTTCAGCTAGGACCTATTGTTCACTTTGAAATCTGATTTACGTGACTTTTCATACTCTGCCAGAGGATCATGATAAATGGCTTTCAGAGATCCATACCTCTCATTCAGAAACTGGGATATAAATTCTTATATTAAACATAGGGGTAAAGAAAAGTGACATCTGGACAGTGCTGCACACTTTTCTTCCTTAGAACAGTTCCTTACTGCACTTGAAATGCTGTAGGGTACTTATTCAGCTATGTAAAGGAAATACATAATTGTAATGTAAATTCTATATTTTCTCATTGCTACACTCTAGTCATTTTTATTAGTCTGGTAAATAATTAGAATAGTAAATTTCTATTTTCCTCAGGTCAAACCCTCTGTCAGGAGGGAGACCAGAGATGCACTTCCTGTCCTGATCCCTGTGGAACTTCTCTCTGTGAGATGAGAAACAGCCAGACAAACTGCAGTAAGTAGGTCACATGCTTCATACTGTCACTGGTTTAGGGTGTTTTAGAGTATAATAGGATGCAGGGTAGGACACAGTAAGTGATACTTTAATTTGCTATCTAATGCACATGTGTAATGATTAAGTATTGAAAAGGGCAAAGTTGACCAAAGTTTCATCGTAACTCTTGATTATTAATGTCCTAAGAGATACTCATAACATTTGACATTGAGATACTTTCCCTCCTGTGAATTTTTGATATGTTCTTAATGGGTGTTTGTAGTTGCGCTTTTTTGTAACATTTAATGACATTCAGTGTTTACATAAAGTAAACAACGTAGTGTAAGTGTAAAGCAGAAGCTACTGGTTTATTTTCCAAATGTAAGAAAACATGGTACTGTGTTTAGAAGTCTGGAGAACTTTTAGCCGTTTTATGAATTTTGATATTCAAACTGGCAAAACTAGTTACTCTTCTGACCAATACATATTGTAGAGGATTGGGATCTTCAACACTGTGTATCTTCATTTCTATGTCTATACCACTCCATGCAAGCCTCCTGTACCCACTCTACGCTTGCTCCTGAGTAACTCTCTTTCTCACTTGTGGAATGCAGCACTGTGAACAGATACTCAGACGAAGTATATTTGGCTAGGTTTTGAAACTGGGGCAGAACTGTATACAGAATTATTCAGAATTAATTAAAACTTGGTGATGTGTTAATACAGTCACATCAATTCAGGTCACCTTAGCACATGGGCAGGCTTGCTTTCACTTACATGTGAATGTGTAGACATACCCTATAATTGCTTTGTGCTGAGCAGTTATCTCTGCAAGGTAAGACTTGGTACTATATGGTAGTTTTTTTGGATAACCTTACTCCATTTAGGTTGGAACAGATATGGGAAGGTCAACTAGTCCAAACTCCACAGTCTGTCTAAAGTTGTGACTGTCACCCAAAGTGTGTGTTTGAGACAGGCACCATTCATGCTGGGGCCTTTAGGTGCTGCTAAAGTAAAGATATAAGATACTTGGGCACATATGCTTTACATGTGCTTCTATCAATGCTTCTCCTAACATTCTGAAATAGGACAATCATAAGTTAGCATTATGCAATCATGTTTAGCATTAGAAGGAAATTAATTCACACCTTTGGTCCACTAGTCCAAACTCCTGATCAAAGCAGTGCCAATTAAGTGATGCGGCCCATAACCTTGTGCAGCTGAGTTTTGAGTATCTCCCAGGACAGAGATTCCATAGTCTTTCTGGGTGACCTGTTTCAGTGTTAGGCCACTCTCGTGGTAAAAACCTTTTTTCCATTTATGTAACTGGAATTCTCTGTTACAGCTTGCGTCTTTTGCCTCTCATCTTATCCCTGTGCACTTCTAAGAGTCTGGCTCTGTCTGGTTTACACCTTCCCATTAGGTAATTGTTAACAACAATAAGATCTCCCCTTAGCCTTCCTTTTTGATGGCTGAGCAAATCCTCTTTTCCCAACTTTTGCCTGTAGGTCATGTGATCCGGTCCCCTAACCTGCTTGGTGGCCCTCCACTCACCTCATTCCAGTATGTTGATGTCTTTCATGAACTGGGAAGTCAAAAACCAGGACAACACTCCAGATATGCACCAGTGCTGAATAAAAGGGAATGATAGCCAGTCATCTTGTCAGAGACAGCAATCAGATTAATCAGGCATGATTTTCCCATGAAAAATCTGTGCTGGCTGTTCCCAGTCACCTTTTTTTCCTTCATGTGTGGACATGTCTTCCAGAGGGAAATGGTCCATAATCTTTCTGGGGACTGAGGATAGACTCACTGGACTGTAGTCCCCTGGATCCTCCTTCTTGCATTTCCTCAAGGTGGATGTGATGTTTGTCTTCTTCCAGTCATCAGGTGCCAGGGTTGCCATGACCTTTGGAAGATGATATAAAGCAACCTTCCAATGACATTCCTCAGTGAAAACTGAGGCAGAAGAGACATTGAATACCTTGGTCTTTTCCATGTCCCTGGTCACCCCTGCCCCAGTGAGCAGCAGACCCACATTTTTCTTATGTTTCCTTTTGCTGCCAATGTACTTACAAGAGCCCTCCTTCTTGCCCTTTACATTGCTGGGTAGTTTCAACTCTATCTGAGCTTTGGCTTTTGTAATTCCATTCTTGTATGCTCAGGAAATGTCTCTACGTTCCACTTAAGTGCTCTACCCCTCTTCTGTGTATTTCTTGTTTGAGCTCAGTCAGGAGATCCATGTTTGCCAAGGCGCTTGCTTGACTTGCTTTGCATTGTTACGGACTCTTCCTGTGCTCTGAGGAGGCTCTCCTTTAAGACCAACTTGCTGTCCTTCAAACAGATATCAGCATGATTAAAACTCTTACAAGTACCAGGGCCTGCAATCACGAGGCATCTTCCAGCTTTCTCAAGAAAGGTTCATCTACCTCTTCTTTTTGCTAAGGTGGTCTGCAGCAGATGCCTACTATGTACATCACCTGTGTAAGCCTGTCTTCTAATCCATATCCATAACCAAACTATTCAGGTGAGAAGGAACCTTCTAAGGTGATTGGAGTAGTATGTGTTGGGTGTTTTTACTTGCCTGTTGTGAACCAAACCATCATTCTCCCCCAAGAAATATTTAGAAAAGGTTATGAAATGGGATGGCAGGCATCCATATAACACAAAACTAATAAAAATCATCTACTTCATTTTTTCCAAAATCTTCTAATAAAACTTAAATTTTTAAAATAATTTAAGGTTTTTTTGGTTGAAATCTCAGATATCTTCATTGAATTATCTTGGTCATTTTCTCCGCTGTGTCTTGCAATTCATGGTCAGATATCTCCCATGAGAGGCTGTCCCCCTCCTAGTGAAAAGCAGTATATCTTGGGATACATACAGTAATCAAGGAGAAATCAAACATGAAATATCACAACAGATCAAATTACTTTGGTTGTTGACCACATCTGCAATTCCTGCTGAAATCCCTTGGAACTGTAGTTCCAAGAACCTGGAACCTCTGAACCTAGCATCTCCAAAGAAAACAGTTCTTCAAGTAATCTTTTCTTGTCTTTGGTGAGATTTGAAGGTTGTGTTTTCCTGATGGTTTAAGGTGAGAATACATGAGTATTCATTGAAACAGTAATTACTGACTTGAATAACTCCACTCTAGCTTGTCACAAGTTTATATGTATATATGATAAGATTGATTCTCTGTGGGCTGAAGCCTCATGGGAGTGAAGGATGTTTAGTCCCAGATCTCTCTGCCTGCAGGAGAAGCAGCAGCTTTAGCAGCCTGTGCCTCTAAGAACAGGTGTTGCATCTCAGTTTCTCTATTTGAAGATTGATCTTTTTTATTTGAGCATTACTGACTTTGCCACAACACCAAGGTTTACCCAGGAATGGGGGCTTCCATATTTCTATCTGCTGTTTCAAAGATTATTTTACTCATAATGCTTCCAAAATTTAACAGGCATTACACTAAACCATGTTTTATATGTTTAAAACTGTAACAAGTTTGCATTTACTCAAGTCAAAAAAAGACAGTACTTTGTAATTTTATTTATTTTTAAATACTTAAAATGCTTGGTAAAGAACACATAAAATGTGTCTGATATATTGTGACAGGATCAACATTGGAGTCACAGCTGATGGCTGTGTAGTCACCAGTCGTGCATAAGACAGGTCCTCTATTCGGCTGGCAAACAAGGTACTAGCAGCAGCCTTACCCAACAAGTAGGAAAATATGTAAATTCCCACAGTAGCATCTGGTTCTTATACTCGGGGAGCAGTTCTCTCTTAAGCAAATTACCTTTCATAAACAGCGACTACAGTCCTGTAAAAGGCAACAGTCTTTCAAGCAGTGTGACTGCAATTCAGTCTTTCTCACAATAAGAGAGAGCTGAAAGTGTACTTTGTTAGACTCATCTTCCTTGTGGATAAATTGGTGTGAGACTTACTGTGGTCCAAAGCAGTGTGTCTTGTGGTCCAAAATCTTTTCCTGATCCATGGAGATTTTTGTATCCCATTGTATGTATGGAGAGCAATTCTGGAAAATATTCGAGTGGCTAGGACTATGTTACAAGATAGTGAAAGACATTTTTTGACATGTGATATTGGAGTTCTAAAACAATGTTCCTATTCCATGTCATGAGAAACCCAAGAGCTTTTTAGTGAAGATGTTTCCTCATCATATTATGGGCAACAGTCTGTAATTCTCAACGGGAATAACAAGTAATCTGAATTAAACTTCTGGATTGTCTCTCTTTCTCCCTTTCTGGTCCAGTGAATACACACACTGGACCACATTGTTTACACACAATGGAACAGCAAGAGAATTTGGGATTTTTCTTGCATAACATCTGGAAGTACTATAGTCTTTTTTCATGTTATTTTTGCTGCTCATATTTTGACCAGAGTTATTCTGTATTTGGTAAGAGATGAGAATTCCTGTGCAAAATTTCAGTTTTGACAAAGCAGTATTTTCTGGCCCAAATAACTCTTTGGTTGGAAAATTCCAAAGAACAGGCCACATTTCACAATAATGAATGTGATGGGTGTTCTTCATGCATGATAATGTCTGATCAGTTTAGGCTGGCATTATAATGCCGTTACAACATATTTAGGATAACAGAACAGATATCTGAAGGGAGACTCCATCCTTGGAGATAGTCAAAAGCTATCTGGGCGTGGTTCTGCACAACCAGCTCTAGGTAGCCCTGCTTGAGCAGGGGAGTTGGACTAGATGACCTTCAGAGATCCCTTCTAACCTTGGCCATCCCAAGATTCTGTGAAATATCCCATTCACTTCTGTTACTATGTTTGGAGCTAATTCCTATATAGTAGGTAGAGCAAGTTAATAATAATAATAATAATACATTAAGACATTAAACCCAGGTATAATCTGTTTGGGTTTGGTTTTTTTGGTTTTGTTTTGGTTTTTTTTTTTAATTTAGAATAAACTATGCAATGAATTTTATTCCTTGTTCCCCACTCATTAGATTGTACTTACACATACTATAAATAAGGGAGTAGCAAGATCTCTTAAACTGTAGGAAAGATTAACATTTGGGTTACTTAAATTCAGTCAGATGTTCCCCTGGAGTGTATGTTCCATTTGTTGCTCTGCTTGTGGATTGTAGGGAATTGGCTGTGAGAGTCAAAGTTATTCTTTCCAAACCTACAACAACACTTTTGTACATAATGTGATAGAAGCTTTCTAAGCACAGTGTGAAAATTATAATCATATCAAAAACATGTGAAGAGCTATCGTACAGGGCCATTTCAGTGGACTAGATTTTCTTCTAGAGTTCACCTAAACCCCTATAAATATGAGGCATAACAAAAGAGAGAATGATATATGTGCATTTCTACCCTTTAGTCTTGAATGATGTTATGTTATACAAACACTTAGAACATTGCATGTACTTTTGTGTTTATTTACTCGGGTTTCGTCATTAAATATTGATGAACATGTAATATTCTGTACACATCATGAAAAGATGCTTACTGGGGAAAAATCTAAAGACAAAACCAAATTGATCTGGGCATTTTGGGCTAAGTGTGGGAGGACAAAGCAGAGTTCATCATGAAGAAAAGGAAATGGCAGTAATGTGAGGAGGATTGTTGAAGTCTTTGAACGTCATATACCCCAAAGCTGGGACTAAGTTTGAGACAACAGAAATAGTTCAGTATTGGCAGGATGCAAGGATTTAGCAGAGAGAGGTGTATAAAAAAATGACCTTTGTGATCCTCAGATTAGAGGTAAATAATAAAAAAGTTATAATAGTGAATGCCAGTCTGTGAAAGATTGGCCAGTTCTGCTGATCAGCTGAATAATTGACTGTTGGATCTTTCAACTTCCTCTCAAAGATCCAGCTATAGGATCACCCAGTTGCCACACTGTGCTGGCAACTGACACTAGCAACTGGCTGACAGAGAATGTTAATCATGTTAAGATACATTTGCTTCCAGAATAGGCAAATATATGCAGTCTTTTGATAACAAATGACTTCTGAATAGTACACTTTTTCATGGAAAATTTTCTCATATTTCAAAATTAAATAAAATTAAATAATTTCACATTGGTCTCAATGCTAAATAAAAAGCTGAATTTCAGTCTGAGTTGAAGTGAAATTCCGTCTGTTGCTTTCTGTTGTGGTTGAAAACTGAAAAATAAGTATTTGTGACTACCAATGTGGGAAGAAATACAGAAGCTGTACAATTTTTTAAATCCAAAATACTCAGTCAATTCAACATATGTTGTGATAAACCCCCTAAAAGCTGGTTGATTTTCGTATATAGCTATATTCTGTGTTATCATATGGACTTGTAGCTGTTTCATTGATTTTGCTCTTGCTTATCATTCTCTTTATCATCAGTTATGTCTTATCTGAATTAAATTACTACCATGTGGACTGTCTCTTACTCAGTGTTTGTACAGTATATAACTGTCATGGTTTAACCCCAGCCAGCAACTAAGCACCACGCAGCCACTCACTCACCTAATTGTCCCCATTCTTCCTGGAGATCTTGAGATGCAAAAAATAAAATAAAAATCCTGCCATTTTCTATACAGAGAAATTGTGCCGTCTCTGTCATTAGAGATTTTTCAGGACCCGACTGAATAGATCCTTGAGAAACCTGATCCGTCCTCAGAGCTGACCAAGCTTTGAGCAGGACATTGCACTAGAGGCCTCCTGAGATCCTTTCCAACCCAAAGTATCCTATGATCCCAGTCATCTTAATTTTGACAATTGCACTGCCAGTATGAGGTGTGTTATGGTAGCATAGTACACCCATAGGAAGTATGTTGTTGTATGATACAGGAGCTCTTGAAAATCATCAGAAACTTGATTTGAAAAGAATAAATCTGTTTTTAAAGAATGGTTTATTGTACCATGTTAAATTTAAGATGTTACTCTAGAAGTTAATGCATATTGGAAGGGAATATAAATCTCTGAATAGGTTCTTAGGTAGGCAGAGGTCAAACCCACTTTTCTGTACTGGTATGAATAGGCTCATAGGGGTCTTGAGCTCTGAAACTTGTAGTTTCTCAAGACTGAGAGGAAATCCCCTGACTGATAAATTTGTTAAATACTTATGTAATTATTTCTTCTGTATTTCATTTAATCTCACACCATTTGTATTTCTTTTTTTGTTTTCTTTCTGTGAAAGGTCAGTGTGAACCAATTACTCTGGAACTCTGTATGAACTTGCCTTACAACTACACTTATTACCCAAACTACCTGGGCCACAGGACACAGAAGGAAGCCTCTATCAGCTGGGAGTCTTCTCTTTTCCCAGCCTTGGTTCAGACCAACTGCTACAAGTACCTTATGTTTTTTGCCTGTACAATCTTAGTACCAAAATGTGACCCCCATACAAATCAGCGGATCCCACCTTGCAGGTACTATACTATACCTCATTTAATTCTTGACTGACATTGTCTGTCATATTAGTCTTTCCTAATTTTCTCTTTCCACTGAAAATACCAGAAATTCTGCTTTGGAATTCCATAGCAAAAGGTAGAGAACCATATTTTATAAGATCATTAAATGCAGTTCATTACATGTGTGTGATTAGTATCTGAGGTATTCAAAACAAGGAGAGGAATAGCAGTTCAATAATTTTCAAAATGTATATATTGAATAGAATAGACTATTTCAGTTGGAAGGGACCTACAACGATCATCTAGTCTAACAGCCTGACCAATTCAGGGCTGACCAAAAGTTAAAGCATGTTATTAAGGGCATTGTCCAAATGCCTCTTAAACACTGACAGGCTTGGGGCATCGACCACCTCTCTAGGAAGCCTGTTCCAGTGTTTGACTACCCTCTCTGTAAAGAAATGCTTCCTAATCTCCAGTGTAAACCTCCTCTGGTGCAGCTTTGAACCAATCCCATGCATCCTATCTCTGGATATCAGGGAGAAGAGATCAGCACCTCTCTTTCCACTTCCCCTCCTCAGGAAGTTGTAGAGAGCAATGAGGTCACCCCTCAGCCTCCTTTTCTCCAAACTAGACAAGCCCAAAGTCCTTAGCTGCTCCTCATAGGACATTCCTTCCAGCCCTTTCACCAGCTTTGTTGCCCTCCTCTGGACACATTCAAGGACCTTCACATCCTTCTTAAATTGTGAGGCCCAGAACTGTACACAGTACTCAAGGTGAGGCCACGCCAACACTGAATACAGTGAATACAGTGGGATAATGACCTCTTTTGACCAGCTGGTTGTGCTGTGTTTAATGCACCCCAAGATGCAGGTTGCCCTCTGGGCTGCCAGGGCACGCTGCTGACTCCTGTTGAGCCTGCTGTCAACCAGCACCCCAGGTCCCTTTCTGCAGGGCTGCTCTCCAGCCACTCCTCTCCCAATTTATACTTGTGCCTGGCGTTACTCCATCCTAGGTGCATGATCTGGCATTTGGACTTGTTAAATTTCATCCCATTCATCATAGCACAATGCTCCCATCTATCTAGATCCCTCTGCAAGCCCTCTCGTCCCTCAAGACGTGTCATTAGCAAACTTGCTAATGGTGCGTTCAACTCAACTCAGTCCAGAACTTCGCTAAATGTATTGAAGAGAACTGGCCCTAGAATTGAACCCTGAGGAACACCACTGGTGACTGGTCACCAGCCCGATGTAGCCCCATTCACTACAACCCTTTGATCTCTGCCCTTCAGACAGTTCTTCACCCAGCGCACCATGAACCCACTCGTCCCACAGTTGGACAACTTGTCCAGAAGGACGCTGAGAGCATTGTATGAAGCATTTTCCATTTCTGTGCCTTTGATTAGAATTGCACCACTATAAAGGGTATTTAAACATAGAATCAATTAATTAAATTCAGAACATTAGCATTGTTAATAGTTCCTTGCATTAGTATATCACTTTATCTATGCAAAACTCTATCCAAATACTATAAACAAAACCTGAGATTTTAATGCTTACCTTTCTAAATTAGAGGAGTGCCACATCATTCTGAATTACAGACTAATTTAGGCTTTCCACTTGTCAGATTAACTTTTCTACCATCCTCATCAATTAACATTACTGTACTTTTCAGGGTTATGCCTGTATCTGTTCAAAAGAGACTCTGTTCTGTAAATCTTACGGCTTTGATAGCAACAGTTGTTGCAGGTTAGGAGAGCTAATAAACCTGATCAGCAGGCAGAGCTCTTTGAGCCACTGACTGCTAGAGCCTTCTTATACTGTATTTCTGTCTCTTTTATTGGGCCTATCCTGACAGTATTGATCAATTAACATCTACTGTATTGAAAGAAAGTGCATTGAAAATTGCAATACAGGTCCTAAGATTTCCTACCATGTGACATTGTTGACAAATAGATAACATTTCTTTGTCTAGTGGTATGCTTCTTAGTCCCAGTTAAGAGTGAGTCACAGGGAAATTTACTAAGATATCGCTTATTTCTTACATAGGCACCTAACAGGAAAGTTAGGAAATTGCACATGGGATAGTTGCAAATTTACAGAATGGTTTGTGCAAGCTCTGTTTTAGGCTTGCTTGTTTGAAAATCAAGTCTTTCCTTTTTTCTTTTCTTTTTTTTTTTTTTAAGCAAGCAGTATAATAAATAAAAATTGGGCTAACTTATTCTAATGTAGAGGAACAAAAGTTAAATTATAGGCTCTTTGCTTCAGCAACTACATACCTAGCTAACGGATTTTAGGAAGTATCACAATACAGTTGAATAGTTTTCAAATTTAAGGTATTAAACACATGAAGAGGAACTTGTAGAAACCATAGAATAATTTAGTTTGAAGGAGACCTCTGGAACTAATCTGGTCCAAATTCCTGCTCAAAGCAGGGTAACAGCACATTTAGATCAGATTGAATATTCAAACAAAATTTTAAATCCTGGGATTCAAAGCTCTACCTTATAACTGTTTTCAGGTTTTGCTCTTGTGTAGATCACAAGTGGAGAGTGATTTTATGAGGAAGGGATACCTTGGAGGGTCCCACTGAGATGTGTAGTATTTGCTTTACAGTAAAGTTTTAGGAAGAATTTCAGACACAGATATAATGTAAAAATGTTTTAGAAATGAAAAAACTTATCACCTCATACCAATAAACTCTTGAATTAATTGATAAATTTAGGGCAGAAAAAATTAAATACATTTGATATATCAATATAAATATAAATCTATGTAACCACAGTTTGAAGCTCCTAGAAGGCAGAATGTTATATTCTGAGCACAGAAACTGTGTTCTGAGAATCTGCTGCTGTGTTTGCAAAATAACTGCCCTCTTGTTCAAAGGTATCAGTGGTTAGTTGAGCTTAACAGGACATATGTATTGCTTTACCTGAATATGAAATGGAGTTCAGCTAATGCAGTTTTTCAGTGTTAAGCTTTTCAAGTCAAAGTGCGCTTTCCAACCATGAATTGAAAATTCATGTTACAGTTCTGCATCTATTATAAAATATACTTATCAGAGAGGTATTAGATTTTTTAATACTGGTGCATAAAACATCTGTCCCTGCTTTGCAAGGCTTTTCATTGTCTTTCTGTTATTAGTTTGACTGTCCTGCTTTATTCTTTAACTATAAAGGTCTTCATGAATTTGAAGTAAGGAACACAGGTGAAGAGGTTGTTTTGAAAGAGCTGAACTTGCTGTTATTGAGGCCATTCATTGATCTATCAAGTATATTTTCAAGTTCTGAAGAGTATTCTTTGTCTCTGATAAGGCATTGGTAATGGTAGTCCAGGTCTGATGAAATAATCTTTGAAGCTAAGTGTGCCTGGGTTCCCACTGAAGACAAACGGACTTTCATAGGTGAAGAATATATGGAATAAGCTCAGAAATTCCTGTTACCTTATAATTACAAACTATCTTTGCTATGAATTGATTCTGCAGGGTGCTGAGCAGCTTCTGGAGATTCTGGGTCTCACAACATTCCAATAAGTCTCTCAGTGTCCCTTATTTTGGGACCAGTAAATGCCTTCTTAGTCACATTACCCTATAATGACACAGAGATTACACTTTCTGTGTATCTAAGTAGTCTTCAGCTGACTTTGGTGGTATTTCAAAACTGTGACAGATGTGTATGAAGAATAATCCTGTTCAAATCTTGTGCCCTTTATGTGTTGGCATCAATTTAGACATCCCATTAGTGTATTTGAGTTGAGAAAGTAGAGAGATATTTTAGTTAACTGCTAAATAAGCTTAATGTTCTTAAAGTGCTAGATTGAATTCCATTGCAGAAAATTACACATTTCTATGCTACATCTTTTTTTTTTTTTTTTACCTTGTATTTCTTTCTTCTACCAGGAAAGGGGAGGTTTTTCTGCTTTGTGATGTGTACTCTTGTTAACTGTTAACTTGTTAGATTGATTCATAGATAGTACCACAGATGAGATTTGACTGAGAAGTAAATAAAGAATTCTGTTACCAAGGTATTCTGATACCCCAGCTGTAAGACTCGGTATGGGAATGTGGGAAGGATTAAAAAAAAAAAAAAAAAAAAAGTACCGATTGCTCTTCCAAATTTCCTAGCAGTATTGCAGTAGGCTTCCATATGTGCTGTGATGGGCACTACTTTGAAGATTATTTACAGTTTAATTCTTGCAGCACAGACTGACAACTAAATGGCTTGCAATAGCTTTTGGAAATGGCCAGCTTAGGCCAAAGATTTGAGTGCACAGAGAACACAGAACAGAAATGACTTATATGTTTCAGCTAACAAAATCAAATTTTTAAAATTTATTCATCATATTGTTGTCGGTTTGGGGTTTTTGTCATTGGTAAATAAAAATTCTGGCATTCACAAAACCGAGGTTATAAAGAGCTGTGAGTCAGCCTATTTGATATTGAGGAGGATCTAAAAGGAAAGAGAGTCTGTAACTGTAGCATGGTTGACCAATGTCAATCCATTCCTTCCAGCTGCTCAACTCAATAGTGAATCATTTGGTGTGGAAAAACATTGACTCTTCTTCATGCAATCCCCCAAAACAAAATCAAATTTGATAAGATTTAATAAAAGGCAAGTTAAAAGTGACATGAAGAAAACTGAAAAAAGTAGAAATGAGTGGGATCCTACTGCTGAATATTTTTCAACCTATAAGAACAAAGGAGAATTTTCTTTGAAACACTAGGAGAAAGTCCAAATGATTATAGGTTTAGAAAATATGATCTGAAAGGTCCAATTAAATGAGTTGCTGAGTCTAGAAACAAGAGAAGACTTGGGGAGACATCATAGCCTTCAAATAGGTAAAAGTGAGCTTCTGTGAGAAAACAAATTGTTCACAATGTTCACTGAGGTTAAACCAGGAAGCAATGGATTTAAAGTACATCAGGAGAGCTATAGGTCAGATACAAGGAAAATAATAGACATCTGTGTATGAGAATAAGGGATAAGGAAGTATACAAAATCTTGCTAACTGAAGAGTTTTTAAGAATAGCTTAGACAAATACCTATTCAGCATGATGCATGTTTCTGTTTGGAGGAAGAGATGAAAAGGATGTTGAGGTTCCTAATCCTATACTGCCTACTTGATATTCCACAAGAATAAAAAAAAAAAGAGAGGCAGTTGAAACAAAAAGGGATTCAAAATACCATGGATACAAGACAAGACTATTGTATTGAACAGCACATCAGCTATCATTCCAGGCAAAAGTAGTTGCTAAATGTTTAAAATAATGCTTAAAACAATAGGGGATTTTTCTTTTATGCACTTTTGCTTTGTACTTTTGAAGAATTTGACATTGGGTATTTTGAGAGACAGGATATTAATCTAGATGGACTGAACTAATTTTGTGTGGCAAGTCCTGTCTTTCTGTGGTAAAAAACCAAATGCAGCAGGACGACTATATTCATGCCTTTTTCCAGGTGTGATACAAGCTTCTCTTGCTCTAACTGACAAAACCCTCAAGACTAGGTTGATCTGTGCTTTGATTTTCCCCAAACTTTTAATTTTATAGAATTCCCTGGGGAGTTCTTTGTTCTTTTGTTTGCAGGTTGAAATATTTTGTCCTTCTGAAACCATATAGTATCTGAGGTAGCATCATCAGAAGGGGTAACATTTCACCAGTACAAAATGTATTTGGCTCTTTTTCCTGAAGGAGGGCAGTTACTGCTTCTTAAAAAAGGTTCTCTGCCATCCCTTTGAGAGGAGAGGATGTTTGTAAGTAGTTATATTTGGCTATTATGTTGTAACTCAGGTAATAGTCTGCATACAGTAACTTAAAATAATGTTTTAACACTAGCGACATATCTTTAGACACATTTTTTTTTTCATGTAAAGAAATCTGATTAAGTGATTTTTCTTTGATCTTCATCTTTAACTTTGGCTAGGATTATTAACTTCCAATAACTGGGAATTTCTAAGACTTTCACTCAGTTACTTTGTGCAATTCTACTTTGTCTCCTCAGGACATTATGTGTACAATCTAAGGAACGCTGTGAGTCTGTGCTTGGGATTGTAGGTCTGCAGTGGCCAGAAGATACTGACTGCACTCAATTTCCAGATGAGAACTCAGACAATCAAACTTGTCTAACACCGGATGAAGATGTAGAAGGTAACTCCTATAAATACATATAACAGGAAATTAAAGATTTAATTAGGTTCCTAAAGTCACTGGGGGTTTTTTCCCCATACCTCCTCTCTAAATTATAATATTTAAGCTGTGGAAATGATTCCAAACTGGGTTTCAGGGAATTTGGACAAGAGGAAGTTCTCATAAGAAATCTGTTCAAACAAAGGATCAATTACCTTCAATCTATGAAAGGCAGTGTTTGAGATTTGTTGCTAACACCACATCTACTGCTTGCTTGTGTTTATACTTCACTTTTTTACCTATTTAGATGACCCAATAATGCTTTTCTAACCAGGAGGCAGACTTTTGGCAATCTTAAAAAAGCTGAGCCCCACAACAGCTCTGAGGAAAATATTGTTAGTGTCTTTGCCAGCTATTGTTTGCTCTTGGTTTATGTTTGGGGACAGTTTTGTAGAGAGCTGTGCCAAATCGGCTTCAGTAGCAACTGACAAATTTCAGTTTTTGAGTTCTGCCATAATACTAATCAGTGTGGGTGCGAACATGAAAAAAAGAAAGAAAAAGCCTTAAATGCTTCTAAACACTCTTCGTATGTATGAAGAGAGAAGCTGTGCAGCTTTTCCTTCTGCAGTGGTCATTGGATGTGAGATCTGTGGGGATTCTGACATGCTTTTTCTTTTTCTTGCCAAAATGCCAGTAAAGTAGCTGGGAAAACAGCAAGATGGCGTGTGCTACAGCACCTGCAAAATGCCGATCATATTCAGTTCTCACTCTTCTCCTCCTGCTCACCTACATGGTGATGACAGTCTTTCCACAGCCTTGATCTTGCTCAAAAAAAAGCAATAAGCAAAAGCTAGTTAGTCTATAGTTCTTTTAGTGAAGATGTATTGCTGTGAATACAGTGAAGGAATCATGAAAAAACAGTGAAGCATATATAGCAGTTAGTACTATTTCTTCAAGCAAAGTTCATGTGCACATGTATCACTGTGAGGATGTTATAAAGATGTGTAATACCATACTAATGAAATCCTCTGTCGTGGAACTCTTGAGAGACAAGGAGATAATTTTCTTCCACAGCAGTGGGCTGATGGAAAGGAGTTATCCATTATTATGCAGCAGCGTGTAGGAAAGGAAAAGTAAGATTTTGGCACAACAAGGTGAGTTCAAGAAAAATAATGTGATTTAATTTTCTCAGATATTGAATGTCTTTTAGTCTTCCTCCCTGGGTTATTGGATCATTTGGCTTTGAAATGTAACATAGAATAGTTATATTTTAAATATACTACTGCATACAGGACTAGTGTGTTCAATTTCTAGAGATAAATTCTGCTCACTTATAAAAATTATAATTAAAAAAAATTCCCACTTTAATTAGAGAGACTCTGCCTAGTAAGCTGATTCACTGCTTATTGATCATCTTAGCACTGAAATAGATACTCCTGGAAAATCAATGAAAAAGGGGGGCGGGGGGGTAGTATTCTTTTAGAAACAGTGTAATTAATTGAGGGGTCTTATCAGAGTTGTTTTGGGTTCACTTACTGCTAGAATTTTATGTTGATTGAATGCCAGATTTCTACTGACTACCAGTGTTGCTTAGAAAGTCTTCCCTGGGAAGTTTAAAATCTTATATAAATATTTCTGAAAAAAACGCATATAACAAAAGAAATTATGCTTCTGAGAGCATTTTAAATGTTTATGATTAGAAAACATAGGTGATTTTCCAACTTAAGCTATAACTGACAGAGTTATTATAAGGTGCTGAATTGCTTAATTTCTCTTCTAGTCAGTGCTGAATCCAAGAATGCTGCTGGCCAAGATAGTATGCATTATAAACTTAAGTTATTTTCATAATGAGTTATTTTTAAATGTTGGCAGTTTTTAAATGTTGGCAGTACAGTTCACATAACTTTTATCATTAGAATGTTATTTTCTAAGGCTCCCAAGTTCATTGATGATATTTTTGGTACAACTGTTTATTGAATCCTAAAATTTACCCAAGGAACTACATGGTATTCAATATCAGAGATTTTGCAGGAAAGAATGTCATGGTTTAACCCCAGCCAGCAACTAAACACCACGCAGCCTCTCACTCACTCCCCCCATCCAGTGGGATGGGGGAGAAAATCGGGGAAAAAAGAAGTAAAACTCGTAGGTTGAGATAAGAACGGTTTAATAGAACAGAGAAGAAGAAACTAATAATGGTAATGATAACACTAATAAAATGACAACAGTAGTAATAAAAGGATTGGAATGTACAAATGATGCGCAGGGCAATTGCTCACCACCCGCCGACCGACACCCAGCTAGTCCCTGAGTGGCGATCCTCCTGCCCCCACTCCCCCCAGTTCCTATACTAGACATGATGTCCCATGGTATGGAATACCCTGTTGTCCAGTTTGGGTCAGGTGCCCTGGCTGTGTCCTGGGCCAACTTCTTGTGCCCCTCCAGCTTTCTCGCTGGCTGGGCATGAGAAGCTGAAAAATCCTTGACTTTAGTCTAAACACTACTGAGCAACAACTGAAAACATCAGTGTGTTATCAACATTCTTTGCATACGGAATCCAAAACATAGCACCGTACCAGCTACTAGGAAGACAGTTAACTCTATCCCAGCTGAAACCAGAACAAGGAAAAAAAAAAAGGCAACATACGATGGAAGTTGTACATCAAAGTCAGTGACATGTACAGTGTGGAAAAAATGGGTGGGTTTTTCAACCTATCTAAATAAAGCTTTCTCAAAATGGTACTCTGTAAGATGAGGCAGAAGCAATGTAAGGGTTAATTCATGAACATTTATAGGTGATTTTATTAATTGAAATAGCCACACAATTGCCTATATATACATTTATCCTGGGGATCTCTTCTACTCATTTCAACACACCATGTGATCTATTTCTGCTTCACACAACACCACAGCAGTGAGAAAAGTAGCTAGAAAATCCCTGCCCACAATCTAAACATTGTATGCCAGTTATTTGGCAAAGCTTTGAAATTTGACAGAAGGTGGCATGTGAAGGAGAGGTCTGGAAAATATTGCTCTACCCCATTGACAGTGCCATTGTTAAGAGTCTTGCCTACTACATAGTTCCAGTTTAATATCGCACAAGCTTTCTATTCCTGTCATTTACCCTTCCGAAACAGTCGTAGTGATAAATAATCAAGTACCATGTGATGATTAAGCTTGCAGCTTATGGGGCCTTGTTTCTCCCTGCTCCTTGTCATTGACAGAATGCTCACCCAGTCACTTCAAGTGCCGTTCTGGGAGGTGTGTCCTGGCATCCAGAAGATGTGATGGTCAAGCTGACTGTGAGGATGATAGTGATGAGGACAGCTGTGGTAAATAAATTTGATGAGTTGGATCTTTTGAACGGAGAGTAACTGAAGCATTTGAAAATGAGTTTGCTTTTCCTTCAGTTATTTGAACCATAGTATGACAGCTCAGAGGATAAGCTCCTTTTTCTGTAAGACAAATATGCGGTTTGTTTTGGTTGTTTTTTTCTAACACTACTAGCAGTAAAAATACTTCAGCAAGCATCCTCTTGATTAATGTCAACACAATTTATTTGATCATTTAGATTCTGCTAACTGTATTCCAGGATGTTCGAGTATTCCTTTAGTAATCAAGATAAAAAATGCTGCAGATTTAATTCTTTTGATATTGCTGGAGGTTCTACTGCGCTAAAACATGACTTCCTGGCAGTTTAAATCTTGAATTCATAAATAAGTTTCAAATTTATACACAGTAATGTTCTCATTATTATGTATTGACAAAAGATCTGTGTTGCTGAAGTGGATTCTATACTGCAAGGTCAAGAATTACATGTTCTTTCAGATTGGTCAGCCTCAAGCTGTAGGTACGAGGATAAAGTGGTAACCACAAAGTTTATTCTGCAGTATGTTTCTGAGTTTACTTACAGTAGAGATGTGCTTGACTTTTTAACTTAAGGGGATGTATTGAGCTTGAGAATAACCAACAAATCTCTTGGTCACTATTTATCTTTGTACATGCTGGCAGGAGAATTTTGAGAAGGGGAAGGGAGTTTATGCTATTGCTTTATGTGACCAAGATGTAGCCTCCATGGAGTTCTGCATGCTAGCCTGGCATCCCTAGGGGCAAAAAGAATAATTATAAATCACTAAGGATTTAGAGAAGAGGTGTGAATATGAGTAAAAGACTGGAAAATATTCCAGCAGAGTAGAGCTAAGGTGCACAACCTGTTTTTTTTAACAGAGAGCAGGTTAAGATAGAATCACAGTTTGTGAGCAACTAAACTGTGGCAATAAAAGACTTTCTACTCAGCTGCACAAAAATAAAATAAGATACAACACCTGAAAGCTGAAGCTAGGCTAAAATTCAAGCTTGACACCTCTATAAAATGCTTCTTTTTTAAGATCAGGTTGTTTTATTAATTGGAGTAACGAAGGGGTTATTTTCACTAAGGCGCAATTTATTCTCAATCATTTCAAGTCACGCTTGTATTCTCTCTCCTCTTTCTGCCCCATTCCCCTCCCCTTGCAAAAAGAAAAAAAAGATATACTCACTGAAACAGGATTTAATACTAGGTCATTCTCTTGTTTGGATTATAAAGGAAAGGCAGAGCTGATGATCACAGTGAGTTTGTCATCTCTTTACCTTTGAATCAATTGTCTCAGTTGTCCTCCCTGCCAAATATTCTTTCTTGCCACCTGTTCTTAACTCCTTAGAACACTAATTGCTATGCATCTTTTGGGATAATTTTATTCTCCTAGATATTAACATATGAAATATTTCTTTAATATATAACATTCATTTTTTGAGTGGATCTTTCTCTGGCTCTGTAGTCTAGACAGAATGTCACTAGCATTCAGCAGAATTCTTATCAGTTTCTATAAATATGGAAGACTGTATCTGCTAGGAAATTACTGCTGTCAGAGTGACATTACATTGACCAGGGGTAATGCTGTTACTGAAGAACAGAAAGTCCTTGTAGAGCTCTAGAAGTAACTGTCTCTGACTCATTGATATTCCATGTGTGCAGGACAAAATCAAAACTTGATTGTCTTTCCACATGTAAATGGCTAGCTCACGTTTTATTAGATTTATCCTTTGAAATTGGTTTTATACCATTAAATAACAGTCAGCATTTAAATTAAAAACCTTGTATTTGAAGTGGCTTAAATAACAGGCATGGAACAACTTCACAGTGCAGGGAGGAGGAGGCCGGAAAAGACTAGCTACAGCTTTTGGATGCTCAAGTGTCGTGGTTTAACCCCAGCCAGCAACTAAACACCACGCAGCCGCTCACTCACTCCCCCCCATCCCACTGGATGGGGGAAAAAATCGGGAAAAAATTAAAGTCATATTAAAATATGAAAAGTTTTAATAAAGTTAATTATTAAAAATAATTTTAATAATGACTTTTTTATATTTTTATTTTAATAAAGTTATTTATTAAACTTTTAATAAAGTTTTACTTTAATAAGTAAAACTCCTGGGTTGAGATAAGAACGGTTTAATAGAACAGAAAAGAAGAAACTAATAATGATAATAACAACACTAATAAAATGACAACAGTAGTAATAAAAGGATTGGAATGTACAAATGATGCGCAGGGCAATTGCTCACCACCCGCCGACCAACACCCAGCCAGTCCCCGAGCGGCGATTCCCTGCCCCCAGTCCCAGTTCCTATACTAGATGGGACGTCCCATGGTATGGAATACACTGTTGGCCAGTTTGGGTCAGGTGCCCTGGCTGTGTCCTGTGCCAACTTCTTGTGCCCCTCCAGCTTTCTCGCTGGCTGGGCATGAGAAGCTGAAAAATCCTTGACTGTAGTCTAAACACTACTGAGCAACAGCTGGAAACATCAGTGTTATCAACATTCTTCGCATACTGAACTCAAAACATAGCACCGTACCAGCTACTAGGAAGACAGTTAACTCTATCCCAGCTGAAACCAGGACATCAAGCTAATCTGGTCAAAAATGTAAGGTAGAATAGTCCAAAGGGGCTAAGGTATACTCTGTCCATGCTGAGTAGAGCTGTATTCTGTACCCATTGTCTCCTCCTATTAGGAATCCCTGTCATACTTTCACATGATCTTCATGAAAGGAAATCTCACCCATGCAATTGCAGCAAAATCCTAAGACTTTAGTGCCATTTAGACTAGGATTTGGGGAGAAAATTTGACCCAGATTTATGAATGTGAGACTTCTGAGTGCATTTCAGTGAAGTGTGAGGAAGGTAATTTATGAAAATTATTATTATGATAGACATCAAGAGATTTTGTGGTATTAAATATGCTTGATTGTAATTGATCATATTAATTTACTTGCTGCTGAACAATGCCTCTGGCAGAGAGCAGAAGAGGGTCCTAGAAGAGTACTAAAGAAATTGAGGACATAATATTCAAAACCAGTATTTTCCTTCACTATTTTCTGCAGTCTGAGTTTTGCCTGTATTATTTTAGTTGAGAGAAAAATGTGGTGGTCTTAATGTTAATGACTTAATAATATTGCATGGAGAATATACGTGTGAATAACAAATGGTAACTTGCTGCATATTTTGAAGAAGACTGAAGGTAAGATCATATGTGAATCCCTATCTCTTGTCAAAACATATGTTTGAGGTGGGGGTAATGTAAATATGGACAAGTTTTCCTACCTCCATTTTCACTTCCTTTTCATTGTCATTAAATTAAAAATGTATGTCACAAAATATTTAGAGAAAAATATAAATATATCAAATGGTAGATAGCTTCTATCAACAAAACAGTATATTTGAACACAGAATTCAGTAAGTAAGTAGGGATTTTTCCTAGGGAATTGTCGCAAAGATACATTTTGGAGAGTCACGATATAGTGTAACACTATAAAGTGTGATAAAGGGGAAAAGCAAACATCTATTCAATTAATTGTAAACACTCTGCTAAAAAATGGCAAGGTTCATAAATCATATTTTTTAAGCTTTTTTATTTTATTTTCATATCAAGTTCCTAACATGACTGACATACTCTGCCCTTTATTAGAGTAAAGGTTTTGCTTGGTTTCAGTTAATTTTTTGTTAATAGTTATCACAAGTATTATCAAGAAGGAGACGTGGAAAATGGTGACACCCAAGCAAGTTCTTTGATCATGTGGAATTAGTTTCACAGGTTCAAGGCTATTTATTTCTCTATGCTGTAACATTTATTTACATGGCTTTTTGAATCTAAACAAAATCAAGCACTCCACACATCCAGTTACAGTTAAAACGTGAGTAGATTTTTCTAGTAATCATACAAGATAGTAGTGATTCTTTGGTTCATGTTTGTAAAATACTTACTTCTGAAATAACACTTTTTGGAAAGAACATACCTGCTTAGTAACTGACTGCTGATATGCTGCTGTAGTTCCAGGTCCAGGCAAACAGAGGTGCTGCTTCAAATGCAATTTGTGAGCTTATATTTCAACTATTAGTGTGGGGGGACATCAGGGCTGTCAGCTGAGTATGAGCTTGATTAAAATGAAAACTAGGATTATCATCTGTAGTCCAAACAAGGCAATAAAATCATCTCTTTTAGTCAGGTGAACACATTGTTTTTATGGCTTCCTATAAAACCAGAATGTCAGATGTGCATGACATTATTAGTCAAAGTATTTAAACTGGTATCGCAGTGAAGTGCTTTATTAGTTGATGGAAATAAATAATGAAATAAAACAAGAGAAAACACTTTTCTAAAATGCACCTTGGGCCATTCTTAATTTTCTCTAGCTGACTAACAGGAATTTTACTATCAAAGCTCTATGACACAATTTTATAAGTATTCCTCTTGAAATCAGAGCCTGGTTAGCAGGACTTTGAAGAGACAATAATGCAGTGTGTTCCCTGCATAATAATGAACCCTCTTGAAGCTTCATACATCCATTGGGTCTTCCTAATCTTTTTGAACTGGTTTGGTCTCAGATTATCGTACCAGGAAAACTGTTTGTGGTCAATACTTAACAGCATCTCTCTACCTTTCATTGTGATCTGCGTTAGATGGTGTAGCAGCACTGCCAGAAAAAAATTACGTATTTCTACACTGTTTCATGGAGATTCCATGCTGTCATAGGATTTGCTTTTGAAAGACCAAAGGTCCGTGTGGTATGCTTTTAAAGGAAGCTCTACAGACTTCAGGATTAGAAAAGTTTATATATTACTAGTAAATGTATTTCAAGAGTAGTGTTATATGGGTTTTGAGCTAATTGAGCTAATGCCTAAACCAGTAGTTATAGATATATGTTGCATAATATACATTATTATTTAAAAAGCACTGAAGTATTATGAAGTGTTATATGTTTTATACACATTTATCAAGTGTGCACTGTGACAACCTTATTTGCATTCCTTTGTTAGTAACTATTCTTGGTACCTTTTAAAATTAATATTGCAAGTGAAAATATTTGAGGTGTTTCAGGAAGGTGTTGTTTGGTTTGAGGTGTTGTTAAGGAAGAAGAAAGCAGTTGATTTGATATTGCATGCAGGTGTTTCAAAACTGTGCTTCTCTGCCTCCAGGTTGTAGAGAAAGGGGTCTTTGGGAGTGTCCTTTGAAGAAGCTGTGCATCAAACACACTATGATCTGTGATGGTTTTCCAGACTGCCCTGACATGATGGATGAAAAGAACTGCTGTAAGGGCTTATGCAGTTTGTTAGTCCCATCAAGGGCTGATCACATTTTGGGGATCTTGGGGTGCAACATAAATGAAAGTTAAAAGGTTTTCTACAGACAAAAAGGCTTAGTCATTCTCTCAGTTTCCTTTTCGGTTTTTCTATGGCACCAATTTATCTCTTTCCTCATCTTGTGTCCCCTGTTGTTCACATCCTTGGATCCTTGCTGTCTCCTTGGTCACTCCAGTCCTCTCTCTTTTTTCCTGTCTCTCCCTCCTCCTTCTTGTGTCTTCGTGCTTCTTGTCTTTATTCCTTATGGCTTCTTGACTCCTTTTCCCAACTTTTCTCAACTTCATTCCATATAGGTATAGCTGCTCACTGCTTTTTTTTTTCCTCTTGCTTTCCACGCAATTTTCCTTCTGATCTGTTTCAGTAAATTTCGTATGTCTCACTGCTTTATTTGATTTCTCTTCCACTTGAGATTTCTTAGATTCTGTCTCCCCACTTGGCTCCACAGGCTTCTTCTACAATCCAAACTGTGATAAGTATCAGAGATACAAAACTTGGCATGGTACACTGACAGTATGGACATACTGTCCATGCGCACAGTGTTAAGACAGCTCACAGTGCTGACTGTGCAATGTCCCCCTGGTTCCCTGTGGGAGCTGCCCTGTGTTCTGTTTCCACTACCCAGCTGACTAGTGGGATGGGAAGAGGTGGAAGACCTGGGAATGGCCGCTGCTTTGCAGGCTCCCACCCTGCCTGCGAACCCGGGAGTGGGTGCTGTGAGATGTTAGCTTCACTTTCATGAATATATTAGTGGTATTCTGAATTCTCCTGGGGACATGCCTACACACCAGGTTTTCTCAAGACAAGGAACTAGAAAAGACATACTGGGTGACACTCAGCCTGCACAAGAAAGACGAGATGCTTGGAAAACTTGCTTGAAAGCTGAAATTTTAGTTCTCTGGGCAATCCTGTTTTTTCAGCATGTTTGCTGGGACTGTAGGGTATAATTTTACAATTTTAAAAAAAGTTGCTCCTGAGTCTCTGGATTTCTGTTGGCAGGGACAGTATGGTAGGTACATTTTATGTGCTATGTGGAGCATATGAATATATTTGCAAAAATGATTGGCAGCCTGCATATATCTCTAGATCTAACTTTGTTTCTTTTGGGGAAGAGGCAGCTCACAGAATGCTTGTTAATCTGTTTTTCATTGTGAAGATTATACCATTTGACTTCCAAGCTGTCTGTATGCTGTAATCTAAAAAAAGGAAGGTGGCATTAAAGTGATTTGCTCATGATCACACATTAAGATAACAGCAGAGAAAAGATTCTCCAAGGGCTTAGGTTAGGGTAGTCTATAATTATCAGACTATATTTCCTCTCTGCTTTTGTGTCAGGGCTTGAATATTCCAAAATGGCAGCAAAGTTTCCTCAGCTGAGGGCTTCCAGCTTTTAAAATATGCTCTCTCTGGAAGGCAGAGGTAGAGAGCTTTTTCTAGTTTTGCACGCTTTACTCCAGAGACAGACGGATCACTTATGTCAGAGTAGGCAGCACTGCCTGCTCTATCTGTATGGTTTTCACTGTGGAGTATATTTTTTGCACTAGTGTTGCGCATTTGTATGGCAGTATAGATGCTATACAACAGCCAGCTGTGGACAACTGAACGCAGCTTCCTTCCACGCGTTCTCTCTCTCTCCACCCTCCCCCAGCTCTCGGAATTCCCTAATGGAGGGGTTTATAGAAGCTGGAAGAGAATTGTGTTAGCAAGGAGGGTACTGTAATGCTACACACTTGCCTTTTGGGAGGGGGTTTGTTATGGTAGGGGGAAGGCTACAAGTCACTTCCAATAGAAGCTCTTGTGGTTCCTGCACTGGACAGAGATTCAGGAAAACCCTATCTAATTCTCCCAGCTGGCAACGAACTGTGAATTGGAGCATGTCTACCTGTACCTAGTTCCCCATCTCTAAAGTGGAGATAAAAATAATTCCATGATTTTAAATAGCAAAGGAGGATCCAAAAATTAATGTAGAATTGCTGTGGATGAAAGGAACTACATGTGCATTACAGTAAAATAATTTTTTTCAAACATGAAGAAATAAACAGATTTGGATCAGTCTCCTAAAAAGCATGGAACACAGTATTTTCACTTAAAGCTTCTGAGAGACTTAGACAGGTTTCCTATGACAAGACTAGAAATGATACTAAGTCATCACAGACCTTGCCATTTCCAGACACCCTTCCTTCCCTCTGAGTTGTGATGCCCTCTGCCACTGCCTGGCAGCAACCACCTTCTGCCTGAGTGACGTCCATCCTGAATTTTCTTGCAAAACTGTCTCACTTTCTTGCTCGCTCCATAAATCTGCTCTGTGCCTACCTTCACCCTCCTTCTCATTTTTTTTTTTTTTAGTTTCAGTGTGAACTTCACATTGATCATTTCTTTCTCCCAGTGAAACATGGTTTTGTCCTTGCAGCATTTTGTGAAGAGAGTGAACTTGAATGTGCCAACCATGAATGTGTGCCACGTGAGCTCTGGTGTGATGGGCAAGCAGACTGCAGTGACAGCTCAGATGAATGGGACTGTGGTAAGTTTACACCATGGTGCCCTCTGCCTGGAAGTGATGTTTGGGTGATGACAGTCATCACTGGTGATTTGATTTAGAATACAATTGCAGTGGTGGAGACATGCTCCCTTTATTACCAAAGAGAGACTGGGTTGAGGTTGGGAAAGCATGCAAGAAAGTGGGCAAAAGAGAAAGGAAAGGCTCAGTGTGAAGTGTCACGGTGCAAAGATATAAGTGACGTGGCAGGGAACTTCTAAAAATGTGTAGATGGTGTGTAAAATCTGGAAAGCGTTGTGGATAGAAGAGAGAGTAGGAAGACGTTCAGGTGTAGAATTTATTTGGGCAAAACTTCGAAGCCCTCATTCTGTACTTGTGAAAATCAGTGTGAAATTCCCGCTGACTGCAATGGTGCAGGTTCAGAGCTTTTCAGAAGAAAATAGTCCTACTAGGCCCCTTCGCGCTGGCTGAAGACCTGCAGAATGATGTAACCTGCTATTGCTATCTATTCCAATTCCGATTAGGCCTCATGCTTTTATGTGTTGTTAAAGTAAAACTCTGTAAGTATTATTCTTTAAATAAAAATGAAGGTGGATTTAAAAAAAATTGCACTGAAAAGAAGCAGGTTGGAAAGCAGTAGTATGTCTTCTGAGACTTCACTGAGTTAACATGTGTTTCTGTACATGACAGTAGTTTATATTACTAAGTTTTGAGATGCTTTGTATGCAATTTTAAATACAGAAAAAAGGTGTACTGTGGCTTACAGAAGCAAATATTTTGTATTCATATTGAAGTAGATTGTATAAATATTTTAAAACATTTAACACTGTATGAACATTAATAAACAACAGCATTTAATAAAACCTATGCAATAGAGAACTGTTCCAGAAATGCATATTTGAAAAGGAGTAATCTAGGACTAATACATACCTTTCTCATGGGGAGAGAAGCAAAAGCACATTCAGCATATAGGAAAAATGCATAATGCTCGGCTATGTTAAGATTAGTACTATCAAAGCAAAAGTCAGAGGAACAGTTTAACTAAAACCAGTATGTATTTGGGGAGGAAATGCACACAACCCAACATATTTTAAGGGATCCTAGAAAGGGAGGGATGTAAATTTCCATTTTGGGCCATTTTGAGAAGCTTTTTGTGTGTGATAAAAGCAGTTCACACACACATATACATGGATTAAGAGAGAAGCAATGGTCATGATCTTTCTTGTAAACAGTAGCTGTTTTTTCTTTCTCTAATTACACCCACATATTGTTATGACGGGAACAGTGCATATTACTGAGAGTCAAATGATGGCATCACTCTTATGTCAAGCAGCATTCATCCCACAAATTAGTGATTTCAGTTGGACTATTTGTGGGTCAAAACATCATTTAACAAGATTAAGGCTATCAGAAACCCATGTGAGCCTGTGCTGGTGAGTCACGAGTATTCTGGTTTATTCTAATCCTCAGGATGCCTTTGTTGTTTAGTGTCTCATGCTGTTCAATGTTAGCAAGGCTCTGATAACCATGGTTGCCTTGGTTTTAAATTACATAGCTAAGGAATGTACATATATAGCTATTGAGCATATAAAATCAGCAAAAGTGGTAAGTTCTTTTTCTTTTTCTTTGCAGTTACCCTGTCTAAAAACATGAGTTCCTTGACGTTCCTGACCATTCACAGGTCAGCTGCTGATAACCATGTTTGTGCTGATGAGTGGCAAGAAAATTTAAGCCAGCTGGCCTGCAATCAGATGGGTTTAGGGTAAGGTCAGTAGTTTGTAGCATTGATGAATTTCTTAGGACAATTGGAGTGCTGGAGTTAGATGTGAATGATCATTGATTACTGCAATGTTAGAGCTAGTGTGGAAATGGTTCATAGAGAAAAGAGGTAATAAAATTTTGTGAACTATGTCAGGAGCAAAAGCTCACTAAAATATAGGCACTTTCACCACTTTATAAACATTACGTGATTGTTATTAAAGAGTGTGTTGAAAAGTTAATGATGCCTTGCCAAGCCTCAATATTTGAACTTGCAGTTATTGCTGAGGCTTAGAATTGTTTGGCAATGTGATACTCTGTGTCTTCCTAAAGAGTTAAAGCAGATTTGTCTTAGGAAACACGGGAAAATTCTCTGCATTTATTTGCAGTCTGTGCTAAGTACTGTGAACAAGGCAAGCAGATATATTTAACTTGGCTATCTCTGAACAATGAATTGTTAAAGACAGAGCTTTCTCTGTGGGACTCAGAAAAAAAAAAATAGTCTCTATGCATATTTCTCATTGCATGCACATTGAAGTAATAGCTGCTTTATGGAATAGTTGATGCAAAATATATCTGTTGGATAAAAGCCAAGTTCATCTGCTCTGATATCCAAAGCTGTCTTTTACTAGGAAAAGACAAGCCTGATGGTATAGAAGGATATCTCTTGTCAGTGTCTGATCCCCAAACTGGATTAAGAAGTGTCTTTTCTGTCTGCCTTTTACCACTACATATACTGACATGCAATCTTGTTCTTTGTACCTTTCTCAAAAACCACATGAGGATAAAGACCCTGGGTTACAGTGTCTGCACTTAACCTACTCTGTATTGCCTTGCACTGCATGGATGCTTGACATCAGTTCTAACATATGCCCTGAATCCAAGACCACCTGTACTGTATGGACTGCCTGCCATTCTCATACACAACAATTCTGTACTCTTCTAGCTAGTTTAGTATATGTAAATAATACTGACATTATCTTTATGCTTGAACTTTATATAACATCCTAATAAGCTTAAACTCCTTTGATACCTTCAAAAATAAAGTTGCTTTTACAACTACTTTATTGTCTAAGAACAAACAGGTTTTTAACGCTAAGAATAATTTTCTTCTTAATGTTTCAGTCTCATAGTCCTAACATAAGATTTGCTTAACTTTCCTATGATGCTTGCTGCTAGGAGAATGAAAAGGTATTAAATTATCACAAAACCTCCTATTCCTGCCTTTTTTCAGAGATGTGCTAGACTGAAATTAGCATGAGTAGAAACTTACACTTTCCTGCTTCTTCACTGAGGCTTGCTAACAGATGTTATCAATCCTATCACTTTTAAGAAATGTGTGAGACACAAATAATTCTTAAATCTCACAAATCCATTTTCTAACAGGGGAAGATAGCCTACAAATCAATTTTTATACAAATTCTTTTTTGTAATGACAGGTGATAGTGTGATGGACAGTGGGAAATTCCAGTTCAAATCTGAAGTCTACAACTTCAGTCTGACTAATACTGATTTCTAATTCTTCCTGGCATTATGTCAGAGTGGTGTGGTCTTCCCTTTCTCAATGCCTGATTTTCTCAATCACCTGAAGCTTGATTTTCTTAGCTATTCTCCAAGTTTTGTGAAGTGGCGTTGTAAAAAATACAGTAAATTAGCTTTGAAGAAGATCTACAAGAAAAAACATTCAAAAAAGAGTAATATGAGTTAATATAATTATTTGTTTTGTTAACATTGCATAGGGTTTCAGTGAAAAATGTCACGGAGGGTAACATTTTTTCAGGTATTCCCAATGGAAAATACTTCATTTTACTCCTTCAGAAAATTGAAGCTGTGAACATAGAAATTCTGTCCATATTATAACACACTGCAGAAACCCCAGTTTTGTGGCTATGCAGACTTCTTTAGTAATGACTTATGATGATACCTCATTTTGATTTAAGTTACCTTGCTTACTTTTAGAGAAAAATAGTGCACATGAGATATCGAAGTTGAGACTTCTTAATACCAGGAATTACAGTGAATAGTAGCATATGGTATTTTTATTTTCTATGAAGCTCTGCAAACTGTTTGTCATAACTGTGTCCAGTGCTTTCCCAAATGACAACTCCCAATTGCTATATAATGTGGTAATGTTTAAAATATGAAAGCAATGTCTTTCTAACAGCTTGTAGATATTTTTAATTCTTCAACCTAAATTAATCTGAAAAGAGTGAAGAGAATTAAATGACAGTGGTTAAAGCTAGGTTAATTTAGCTGATAGTAGTAACGCATTTTACAGAATATCAGTCTGTCTTTTGGGGAGATACAAGCATTGTGTCTGAAACAACATTAAAGGTAATTCTGTTCTGCCTATTGCACAAAATTCAAGCTGTTTTCCTGGCTGTTGGCCAATTCTAATTCCACAGATGATGCATTTCTTCAGTTTTTCACAGCACAGCATATGCAGTGTGTTGTGTGGTGCATGATGCAATGTCACAGAAAACTGTGCAGGTTCCAAGCATTTTCTGAAAGGCTTTGGACTAATGGTGGCTGTTGCTCAAGTTATGCAATGTGTGTTCTTAGCAGTTCTTACGTTTTCCTCTAGTGCAAAAAGAATGTTAGATACGAAGCAGACTTCTGTTTATAATGTTAAGAGCCCAATGGGAACTGTTTGTCCAAGTCTTAGGTTTCATAGTTTACAGCCAGAGGGGACTATCAGATCACCTGACAGGACTGCGTGTTCATCTCAGGACAGATAATTTTGTTCAGAGACCTCTGACTAAGTCTCAAGTTTAAATACAGTAAAGCATGTCTCTGGCAATTATGTTTCCTGCTAAAACAGGTAGAGAACGGAGCAGCAATGGCCATCAGTGTCTCAGATCAAGGATTAGCTATATCCTGGTGTGTGCTGCAGAGGTTATGCTGCTGCAGAGGGGCACACTGTGCAGGTTCACAACATTATGTTAGAAGACCGTAGATTCATCTTGACGTTTAGTTGAAGAAATCCATTTTCATATACTCTGAAGTCACATTTTTTGTGATGCAACAGTGATCATAAACCCTTGGTCTGCTCAAATCTGAAATCTGAGGAAAACAGACGTTAGTGGAGTTGTTCTGTTACTCTGTGGCAATGTAGTAGAATAGTTTGTCTTTCTTTCCTGGACTAGGATGGGATAACAAATGTAATAATGACAAACTTCAACAGCTTGTACCCAGCAGAGTACAGGGGAATTTTAGCTGATCTGCTTGTTCTGGCCTAGCAGTATCAGCATAAAATCACAGCTGTTTACCACATCACTCATTTATAAAAATCTACAGTAAGCTCTGCTACCTCCTGCTGCTGCTCCCTTTCTTGGAGGCTGTGCCACTGGTGATCCACTGAAACGGGTAGCTCCTTTTCCTCCTTTCCTCTGCCATAGCATCTACTGTGCATGTATTTGTGGAAGGGAAAGGCCAATCTCTTGTTGCTGCCTGGACTTTCGTCTCTCCTAATGCTTTCTCACTTCCTCTGTCCCTTTGGTTCAAAGTTCTTTAATAACATTTGCAAGCTGAGCAGTCAAGCTGCTGAAACAATAATCTTTTGTTCTCACATGAATTATTATGCTTTCTAATTACTTTCTAACTATTTCTGCAACAGAAGTAACGGAAGTTTAGTTTAATGTCTTATTTGCTTAAAAGCATCACAGAAACAAAACATGGAATACTTATGTCCTACCCCCATTAGAAATTTGACCTTCTGAATTTAACCTACTTTATTTTCTCCAAGAATAAAGATGACATTTAGTAAATCAAATTCCATGCCAGAGATGAAGTATTTGAACTCATTAATTCAATCTGGATTTCTAGACCCACTCAACAGAATGGAAAATATGCTTGACCTACCTTGAATATATTCACATTGTCCATGGCTGCAGTGTGTTCTATTAAATCTTTAGAGGATTAGCAAAATAGCAAGTTCTTCAGATTACATTAAATTTACTGAAAATAACATTACAAGCTGTGGTAGATGTGGAAGACTGTTTTAGTAATTTTGAGCAACCATAAAACACTGTTAAAATAGGTAGACTTTAATCAATGTATTAGGGTTGTATTAGATTAAATCTGATAGATTATGTCTCATCTTTCATGCACATATGTAGTTTAAAATATAATTATTTAGGTAAGAATTTTTGAAGAAATTTCAACCTAATAATTCCTTGCAAATTGTGACAATAGCTTCAAATAGGCATTAAGCATATGGTCACTTACCTCATATAACGCTTTTTAGCTCCATCATTGGGCAACTGGCTGTAGGTGGCCCCGCTTAACCAAGAGCGGTTGGACAAGATGACCTCCAGAGGTCCCTTCCAACCTCAACCATTCTGTGATTCTGTGATTGACTGAAAGAAATAGAAAGATACATGAATACTGCCAACCAAAGGAACATTCTTATTCTAACGATTGATCACAAATCCTTTTTCAAACTATCTTTTTTCACAGCTCATACAAATGGCATTGTAAAACCCAATTTTTCTTTTCCTAAGGGCCTCCAAAACAAATGTACTCAGTTTAACACTAAACAGATATTAAATCTGTCAGTCCTGAAAATTCACTCTGGAATCTGCAAGTTGAAGCATTTTTTCTCGCTAATGTGTTATTACCAGTAGAACTATGGGAACATTTCTTAGTGAATAATAATTCTGTAAAGGACAATGTTGAACAAAAATAACAGCAAATTTTGTTCAAATTCAGTGAATAGTTTCAGCAGGGGAAGAAAGGTTGAAAAGTCAAATTATTTTGTTTCAACTTTTTAAAATTAAACACTTAACATTTTATTTCAAAACAATATTTTTCTCTGAAATGTGTCCTTCATCTTTTTAAAATTAAAAGCTAATTAACCTTAAATGAAAGACTTTACATTTAATTTGAGGTTGAATTAAGACTTCCAGCAAAGAAATTCTATATTTTAATTGAAGTTTTAAATTTAGATGGCCCCAAATGGTCTTTTTTTAAGTTTAGCTACAAAATCATACTTTATGAATCCTGTAACTTAGACACTCAAATGACAGAGTGTCATGGTTTAACCCCAGCCAGCAACTAAGCACCACCCAGCCGCTCACTCACTCCTTCCCACAGTGGGATGGGGGAGACAGTCAAAAGAGTAAAAGTGAGAAAACTCATGGGTTGTGATAAAGACAGTTTAATAGGTAAAGCAAAAGCCACGCATGCAAGCAAAGCAAACCAAGGAATTCATTCAGCACTTCCCATGGGCGGGAAGGTGTTCAGCCATCTCCAGGAAAGCAGGGCTCCATCACGCCTAACCACCGGTGACTTGGGAAGGCAAAACGCCATCGCTCCGAACGTCCACCCCCTTCCTTCTTCTTCCCCCAGCTTCATATGCTGAGCGTGACATCAAACGGTCTGGGATATCCCTTTGGTCAGTTGGGGTCAGCTGTCCCGGCTGTGTCTGCTTCTGACCCTGCTCGCTGGTGGGGTGGGGTGAGAAGCAGAAGAGGCCTTGGCTCTGTGTGAGCACTGCTCAGCAGTAGCGAAAACATCCCTGCGTCATCGCCGTTTTCAGCACAAATCCAAAACATAGCCCCATACTAGCTACTATTAGCTCTATGCCTGCCCAAACCAGCACACAGAAAAAAAGCAAGCCTATAAAATTTTTTTCAGTGTAATTACATGTTAACTCATTCTTGATTGGGTTGAGTAGTCTGTCAGTTAGGACATGGGACTGTAGGCATTTTGAAACCTGGAAACATCACAGTGATCACCTACTTTCCACCAAAAAGTTTAAAAACTATTTAATCATACATGTTTTTGTTTTCTGTCAGTGCTGTGGATCTTTTAAATTTCTATTTTCTATGTATGTTTTAACATTAAAATTTCAGATTTCACTGATTTCAGTGTTGTTAAAAATCAAGGTTTTGTTATTTTACTCCATATTCTATGGCACAGCCATGGCTTTATAGAATTCTGCTGAAGACCAAGAAACATCTTAACCAGTAAGTAAGTACAGACAGGAAACAGATGCTGTTCCAGCTCTGAAATAGGCCTAATTTGTTTTATATTAGTGTCTAGACACACGTTATTCATTACCTTCTGGCATAACACAAGGCTCCCTTTTTCAGCCCTGCTGTCACATGAGGCTTAAAACAATGGAATTAGAGAAGCTGAACAGAGGAATGTTACTGTTACTTTGAAGGCAGAAGGAATGCAGTTTATGGATTATACTTTATTCTAAACTTGCAATTTAATAAATTTGAGAGAGTTCCACAAAGGAATAGGGAGAACAAGGTATTAAAAGCATTGCTGTACAGAAGTATCCCAAATTATGTGACTTTTAATGATCAACAGAATGTTAACTTCATAACCTAAAATCAGTCACTGCCTTCTATTTTTTTTTGTCATTATGATTTAGTGTGCAAGTCATAGTGTTCCCTGTGTTTCACTATAAACTGTACTATAACCTTTGACTGTTGTGCACAGTGATCAGCAGGTAGCAGGCTAGAATGCTTTGAAAACTATTTTGTTAATATTTCCATTGTACAACTTATGTCATGAAATAACCCTAAACATTACTTTTCCCCATTGTGAGCACATTTATAATGTAGAAGACAGACTGGGGTTTATTTTTCTTTATTAATTGTAAAAATCCCTCTCTTAAACACACATAAGGGAATCCATACTTGAAATTAAATGTATTAAAGCAATATGCTAATTTTTAAATTGAAATTCAAAAAATTAGGAAAATCCAAGTTGGAATTTCCACTCAGGTAGACATAATTAAATTGTCTTGCCTTTCTGGTTTTATGAGTGACTGTTTTTGTAGAATCATTGAATAATTTATTTTGAAATTTCCTTAGATTAAAGGAAACATCTTAGATTAAATAAATTTGAGATGTTGGAATTATATGTGCCCTTTGATGTTCATTAGATCTAGCAGACATCTTTCTGTGAAGCAGCAAGACTAACTTGGCTGAGGCACAAGCTGTACAGTGACCTGAAACTGGAAGTGGAATTCTAGAGAGAGTGGAGGTGTAATTCAAGCTTATAAGAACTGGTATAGAACAAGAGCATAAGTATCTGGAGAAAGAATCAGAAAAGCCAGGGAAATTAAAAAAAAAAGCAAAGCAAACTAACCAACCAAACAAAACAAAAGCATAAAGAAACCTCAGCAAAACATATTATGTTTCTAAGATGGCAAAGACTT